>NW_025728776.1:0-349435 GCF_021461385.2 Schistocerca piceifrons | reverse complement strand
TATTAAACTGCAGAGATCAGACGCAAATCTGGAATTGGACGAGAATGAAACTGGCTCTTATTAATAGAACGACGCCATCCGCAATACAACTGCAAGATATATTCCAACCGGACTGGAAATTATTTCCGAAATCTAAAAATAATAGCCATACCTGGTTAATTGGACAGTACCTATATTATATGCTGACGACTAAAACGCCTACACTTTCTGATTTTCATATGTATCTTATTGCCGAATATTACGCGATCAAACGATTACGGAAGTATAAAAAAGAAAAGTTTCAGAATTTTCTCACCGTTGCTTTGAATGATGGGAAGCTTTAAGCGTGCGAACCAATGGGTACGATCATTGCTTTTTTTCTTTATTTCTTCTATTATCTGGGTATCTCATTGTCAGTTTTCAGGGCTCCATTGCTTCATAGGTTGTACAATGTGTGCACCTAAGGTCAACGAGAAGCAGCATGCAACAGGATGCCAAACTTGTGGAGCCAGTATTTATTTCTGTTTTTTACTTTACTCAGAAGACAAGTATAGTTTAATTTGACGAAGTTTAACAGGCGGGGCAGTATTTCTTTCTAGATACCCATCTTTCCTCTATACGGAACTTTATTTTCTATTATTATTTACGATGCTGACAGAGAAACCTCTGATCTTGTTGTTTTTGTCTCCACTAACTCAAGGAATACAGGCTAGTACCCAGTTATTTTCGTTAATAACTACAAGAAAACAGCACGGCGGTAATCTCGGCGAACTTACTCTCAACGCTAAGAGATGACAACTTTGAAACATGCCTTCAGGAAACTGAATCATCGACGAATGCAGAACGACACGGAAACATTTATGCTATTATTAAGTGAAGACGAGCTTGAGACGTAGTGATCCTGAGATCTACCACCGCAAAAAAAAAAAAAAAAACAAAAAAAATTTAAAAAAATTAAATAAATAAATAAATAAATAAATTACTACTATAGCGCAGAAGCTAGACGAAGAAGGCACACAAAGGTGAGCGTATGGATGGGCTGTGTGGGGAAAAGAGAGGCCTAACCTACAGAAAAAAATGAAAAAAAAAATAAAATAAAAAGGGGTATGACTCCTGCTTAGGGTGCAGGAGGTCCCGGGTTCAAATCCCGGACGAGCCCTAGCGTTTTGTGCAAACTGATCGCACGTCAGTGGCTGAGTCAGCGCAAAAAGCTCGCCGTCAATATCAAATGAATTTCTTATTCGATGTGAGCAATTGACACTCTGGTCCGACGCGTGAAGGCGATTACGAAGGTTTCGGGTACAGATGGTAGCAGATGCATCTTAGTAAGTCTTGCTTAAAGTGATGAAAAAGTGCTTCCGCCCGGGATCTAACCGGGGACCTTCTGCGTGTTAGGCAGACGTGATAACCGCTACACCACGGAAACCGCTTGTGTGCACCTTACTTCACAGACAACTTGTAGTGATGTTGCCATCGTAGCTAAAAAATTCAATAAATGTGGTACTTGCAAAACGAAGGGACATGCGGCAGATCCACACACGAAGTGTCTCATTGGAGGACAATACGACATAGGCAGGAAAATACTGTTCCCGCCCGGGATCGAACCGGGGACCTTCTGCGCGTGAAGCAGACGTGATAACCGCTACACTACGGAAACGACGGACACGACGAGTCCATCCTTGTTCACTCAAACTTGCCTCAGCCTTTCTCTCGTCGGCGAATGCACACACGACAGTTCTTTTGTCAGCCTGGAACCCATCACAGCCGAGGGCTCAAGAAGTCTTCGGGGTGCTCGAGAGGGTGTCTGCCGTAGCACCCCTAACGAGATAGCGGCGTTTCGCGCAGTCGTTATTGCAAGTCATATCAGCAAAAGCAATCACTTTCTCAGCAGCAGGCAGTGCGAGCCCAGCGGCAGCTCTAAATGAAGGTACCAATAGCCCAGGAAGGCCGCCGACCGCGGGAATTCGCGCCGCCCCCATCCCGACAGCCTACACGAGACCTCCAGGGCACCGTGGACGACTTCGAGGGACTGGAATAATTGGCAATCGCCGTGTCACAGGGCTCGTTGGTCTAGGGGTACTGCAATACGTCTTCCCGCGTGAAATTCAACGGCCAGTTAACAGCGCCTGCGCCCATCCAACAAGGTTTGCGACTAGGGTGCCCGCTTTCCACGACTCTTTTCGCCATTGCTATAGAGCCACTACTGAAAACGTTTTGCGTCATGTTACCGGGTCTTCAAACGCTGAATACCAAGACCGTCTGTCATGCCTATGCGGACGATATCAGCGTCCTTATCAACAACGACGAAGAGTTCGATACCGTGCGGCGGCTTGTCCACCGGTATGCCAGCGCCTGCGGTGCACGCCTTAACGAACGGAAATCCAAAGTCTTGCTTTTAGGTCCGCAGGCTCGCTTCGCGGACACCGTTTGGTTAGAGGCAACCAACCAGCTCAAGCACCTTGGTTTGATTCTCACTCCGAATCCACGGGAAATGGTAAGAGTGAATTGGGAACAGAAGCTCAACGTCCTTCGAGCTTTGATTCGTGAGTACAATATGCGGTGTTTAGACAGGATTCAGAGAGCACATTTCGTCAATTATTATGTTCTCAGCAAGATTTACCATGTTGCCGCTGTTCTCCCTATTCCTCCTGATATTGCAAACAGAATCTTAGCCCTTGCAGGCTGGTACATTTGGCGAGGTAATATTTATAAAGTCGCCTTCAAGGCTACCGCTTTACCTCAGTATAAAGGTGGTTTAGCCCTTAAAAATGTTGAATTACAGTGCTTAGCGATTTTTCTAGCTCGAACAACAAGGATCTTACGAAATAGTCAGACAGGTCTTACAGCGCGTCTATTACAGCAGTTACGACCACCGGATATGACGCCGCCGATAAATGTTGGACATATCCATCCCGAGCTCGTTCATATTCGCCGATATTACGTGGAGTCCAGCTATGTGCATCAACACCTGCAACCACTCACTGCTGCTGCTGTCTACAGTGTATTTACGAATCGGCAACAGAATAACTCTATAGAAATGAAGTATCCTGGCAAGAACTGGCGACAAATTTGGGTGAATATCAGCACTCCTCTCCTTCATTCCCGAGTTCGTTCCGTGTGGTATGATGTTGTGCACGAGGTGATGCCCACGGGGGAGAAATTGTGTAAGATCCAACTACGGCCTACTCCGACTTGCGACGCATGTGGCCATGTGGAAACATTGCAACACATATTAAACTGCAGAGATCAGACGCAAATCTGGAATTGGACGAGAATGAAACTGGCTCTTATTAATAGAACGACGCCATCCGCAATACAACTGCAAGATATATTCCAACCGGACTGGAAATTATTTCCGAAATCTAAAAATAATAGCCATACCTGGTTAATTGGACAGTACCTATATTATATGCTGACGACTAAAACGCCTACACTTTCTGATTTTCATATGTATCTTATTGCCGAATATTACGCGATCAAACGATTACGGAAGTATAAAGAAAAGTTTCAGAATTTTCTCACCGTTGCTTTGAATGATGGGAAGCTTTAAGCGTGCGAACCAATGGGTACGATCATTGCTTTTTTTCTTTATTTCTTCTATTATCTGGGTATCTCATTGTCAGTTTTCAGGGCTCCATTGCTTCATAGGTTGTACAATGTGTGCACCTAAGGTCAACGAGAAGCAGCATGCAACAGGATGCCAAACTTGTGGAGCCAGTATTTATTTCTGTTTTTTACTTTACTCAGAAGACAAGTATAGTTTAATTTGACGAAGTTTAACAGGCGGGGCAGTATTTCTTTCTAGATACCCATCTTTCCTCTATACGGAACTTTATTTTCTATTATTATTTACGATGCTGACAGAGAAACCTCTGATCTTGTTGTTTTTGTCTCCACTAACTCAAGGAATACAGGCTAGTACCCAGTTATTTTCGTTAATAACTACAAGAAAACAGCACGGCGGTAATCTCGGCGAACTTACTCTCAACGCTAAGAGATGACAACTTTGAAACATGCCTTCAGGAAACTGAATCATCGACGAATGCAGAACGACACGGAAACATTTATGCTATTATTAAGTGAAGACGAGCTTGAGACGTAGTGATCCTGAGATCTACCACTGCAAAAAAAAAAAAAAAAACAAAAAAAATTTAAAAAAAATTAAATAAATAAATAAATTACTACTATAGCGCAGAAGCTAGACGAAGAAGGCACACAAAGGTGAGCGTATGGATGGGCTGTGTGGGGAAAAGAGAGGCCTAACCTACAGAAAAAAATGAAAAAAAAAAAATAAAATAAAAAGGGGTATGACTCCTGCTTAGGGTGCAGGAGGTCCCGGGTTCAAATCCCGGACGAGCCCTAGCGTTTTGTGCAAACTGATCGCACGTCAGTGGCTGAGTCAGCGCAAAAAGCTCGCCGTCAATATCAAATGAATTTCTTATTCGATGTGAGCAATTGACACTCTGGTCCGACGCGTGAAGGCGATTACGAAGGTTTCGGGTACAGATGGTAGCAGATGCATCTTAGTAAGTCTTGCTTAAAGTGATGAAAAAGTGCTTCCGCCCGGGATCGAACCGGGGACCTTCTGCGTGTTAGGCAGACGTGATAACCGCTACACCACGGAAACCGCTTGTGTGCACCCTACTTCACAGACAACTTGTAGTGATGTTGCCATCGTAGCTAAAAAATTCAATAAATGTGGTACTTGCAAAACGAAGGGACATGCGGCAGATCCACACACGAAGTGTCTCATTGGAGGACAATACGACATAGGCAGGAAAATACTGTTCCCGCCCGGGATCGAACCGGGGACCTTCTGCGCGTGAAGCAAACGTGATAACCGCTACACTACGGAAACGACGGACACGACGAGTCCATCCTTGTTCACTCAAACTTGCCTCAGCCTTTCTCTCGTCGGCGAATGCACACACGACAGTTCTTTTGTCAGCCTGGAACCCATCACAGCCGAGGGCTCAAGAAGTCTTCGGGGTGCTCGAGAGGGTGTCTGCCGTAGCACCCCTAACGAGATAGCGGCGTTTCGCGCAGTCGTTATTGCAAGTCATATCAGCAAAAGCAATCACTTTCTCAGCAGCAGGCAGTGCGAGCCCAGCGGCAGCTCTAAATGAAGGTACCAATAGCCCAGGAAGGCCGCCGACCGCGGGAATTCGCGCCGCCCCCATCCCGACAGCCTACACGAGACCTCCAGGGCACCGTGGACGACTTCGAGGGACTGGAATAATTGGCAATCGCCGTGTCACAGGGCTCGTTGGTCTAGGGGTACTGCAATACGTCTTCCCGCGTGAAATTCAACGGCCAGTTAACAGCGCCTGCGCCCATCCAACAAGGTTTGCGACTAGGGTGCCCGCTTTCCACGACTCTTTTCGCCATTGCTATAGAGCCACTACTGAAAACGTTTTGCGTCATGTTACCGGGTCTTCAAACGCTGAATACCAAGACCGTCTGTCATGCCTATGCGGACGATATCAGCGTCCTTATCAACAACGACGAAGAGTTCGATACCGTGCGGCGGCTTGTCCACCGGTATGCCAGCGCCTGCGGTGCACGCCTTAACGAACGGAAATCCAAAGTCTTGCTTTTAGGTCCGCAGGCTCGCTTCGCGGACACCGTTTGGTTAGAGGCAACCAACCAGCTCAAGCACCTTGGTTTGATTCTCACTCCGAATCCACGGGAAATGGTAAGAGTGAATTGGGAACAGAAGCTCAACGTCCTTCGAGCTTTGATTCGTGAGTACAATATGCGGTGTTTAGACAGGATTCAGAGAGCACATTTCGTCAATTATTATGTTCTCAGCAAGATTTACCATGTTGCCGCTGTTCTCCCTATTCCTCCTGATATTGCAAACAGAATCTTAGCCCTTGCAGGCTGGTACATTTGGCGAGGTAATATTTATAAAGTCGCCTTCAAGGCTACCGCTTTACCTCAGTATAAAGGTGGTTTAGCCCTTAAAAATGTTGAATTACAGTGCTTAGCGATTTTTCTAGCTCGAACAACAAGGATCTTACGAAATAGTCAGACAGGTCTTACAGCGCGTCTATTACAGCAGTTACGACCACCGGATATGACGCCGCCGATAAATGTTGGACATATCCATCCCGAGCTCGTTCATATTCGCCGATATTACGTGGAGTCCAGCTATGTGCATCAACACCTGCAACCACTCACTGCTGCTGCTGTCTACAGTGTATTTACGAATCGGCAACAGAATAACTCTATAGAAATGAAGTATCCTGGCAAGAACTGGCGACAAATTTGGGTGAATATCAGCACTCCTCTCCTTCATTCCCGAGTTCGTTCCGTGTGGTATGATGTTGTGCACGAGGTGATGCCCACGGGGGAGAAATTGTGTAAGATCCAACTACGGCCTACTCCGACTTGCGACGCATGTGGCCATGTGGAAACATTGCAACACATATTAAACTGCAGAGATCAGACGCAAATCTGGAATTGGACGAGAATGAAACTGGCTCTTATTAATAGAACGACGCCATCCGCAATACAACTGCAAGATATATTCCAACCGGACTGGAAATTATTTCCGAAATCTAAAAATAATAGCCATACCTGGTTAATTGGACAGTACCTATATTATATGCTGACGACTAAAACGCCTACACTTTCTGATTTTCATATGTATCTTATTGCCGAATATTACGCGATCAAACGATTACGGAAGTATAAAGAAAAGTTTCAGAATTTTCTCACCGTTGCTTTGAATGATGGGAAGCTTTAAGTGTGCGAACCAATGGGTACGATCATTGCTTTTTTTCTTTATTTCTTCTATTATCTGGGTATCTCATTGTCAGTTTTCAGGGCTCCATTGCTTCATAGGTTGTACAATGTGTGCACCTAAGGTCAACGAGAAGCAGCATGCAACAGGATGCCAAACTTGTGGAGCCAGTATTTATTTCTGTTTTTTACTTTACTCAGAAGACAAGTATAGTTTAATTTGACGAAGTTTAACAGGCGGGGCAGTATTTCTTTCTAGATACCCATCTTTCCTCTATACGGAACTTTATTTTCTATTATTATTTACGATGCTGACAGAGAAACCTCTGATCTTGTTGTTTTTGTCTCCACTAACTCAAGGAATACAGGCTAGTACCCAGTTATTTTCGTTAATAACTACAAGAAAACAGCACGGCGGTAATCTCGGCGAACTTACTCTCAACGCTAAGAGATGACAACTTTGAAACATGCCTTCAGGAAACTGAATCATCGACGAATGCAGAACGACACGGAAACATTTATGCTATTATTAAGTGAAGACGAGCTTGAGACGTAGTGATCCTGAGATCTACCACCGCAAAAAAAAAAAAAACAAAAAAAATTTTAAAAAAATTAAATAAATAAATAAATAAATAAATTACTACTATAGCGCAGAAGCTAGACGAAGAAGGCACACAAAGGTGAGCGTATGGATGGGCTGTGTGGGGAAAAGAGAGGCCTAACCTACAGAAAAAAATGAAAAAAAAAATAAAATAAAAAGGGGTATGACTCCTGCTTAGGGTGCAGGAGGTCCCGGGTTCAAATCCCGGACGAGCCCTAGCGTTTTGTGCAAACTGATCGCACGTCAGTGGCTGAGTCAGCGCAAAAAGCTCGCCGTCAATATCAAATGAATTTCTTATTCGATGTGAGCAATTGACACTCTGGTCCGACGCGTGAAGGCGATTACGAAGGTTTCGGGTACAGATGGTAGCAGATGCATCTTAGTAAGTCTTGCTTAAAGTGATGAAAAAGTGCTTCCGCCCGGGATCTAACCGGGGACCTTCTGCGTGTTAGGCAGACGTGATAACCGCTACACCACGGAAACCGCTTGTGTGCACCTTACTTCACAGACAACTTGTAGTGATGTTGCCATCGTAGCTAAAAAATTCAATAAATGTGGTACTTGCAAAACGAAGGGACATGCGGCAGATCCACACACGAAGTGTCTCATTGGAGGACAATACGACATAGGCAGGAAAATACTGTTCCCGCCCGGGATCGAACCGGGGACCTTCTGCGCGTGAAGCAAACGTGATAACCGCTACACTACGGAAACGACGGACACGACTAGTCCATCCTTGTTCACTCAAACTTGCCTCAGCCTTTCTCTCGTCGGCGAATGTACACACGACAGTTCTTTTGTCAGCCTGGAACCCATCACAGCCGAGGGCTCAAGAAGTCTTCGGGGTGCTCGAGAGGGTGTCTGCCGTAGCACCCCTAACGAGATAGCGGCGTTTCGCGCAGTCGTTATTGCAAGTCATATCAGCAAAAGCAATCACTTTCTCAGCAGCAGGCAGTGCGAGCCCAGCGGCAGCTCTACATGAAGGTACCAATAGCCCAGGAAGGCCGCCCCCATCCCGCCAGCGTACACGAGACTTCCAGGGCACCCTGGACGACGTCTAGGGACTGGAATAATTGGCAATCGCCGTGTCACAGGGCTCGTTGGTCTTTGGTGAGTCGCGCTTCAGCCGTGCTACCGTGTGGACGTGTGTACTGCTGTGCTCCGATTGTGTTGTTTACATACGTGTTCTGCTGTTGTCTCCTTTGCTGGCTGTCCGTTCATCTTCGTGTTTGTGTATCGTCGTTAGTGTTTGGCTGTTCATCACCGTTCTGTCACGCGCCGGAATTTCGGTTTTTTAACCGGAGTTTCATCCCTGTTCTGAATCATGTCTACGAACGTCAGGAAAAACACACTGGTCTTCGCTTTCGACAAGGAAACCCGTCATATCCAGCCAACGTCACTGGAAATACACGATTGGATTACTGAGGTAATTGGTGTCAACTCTGATTCCGTCCATACAATGCAGTTAGACAATGATAAATACTGTATTTTTGTTAAGTTTGAGAGCTCGGTGACGATAGATAGACTTTTAGCAAAGTGGGGTAGTGAAGTAGAATTCATTCACAGAGACGGCTCGAAGAGCAAAGTTCGGATCTGGCGAGCTGATATTGTTTACACTACTGTTCGCGTGCTTAACTTACCTATTGAAATTGATAATGATTTAATTAAGGATGCGCTTTGCAAGTATGGTGACGTGAAATCTGTTAATAATGAACGTTGGTCTCGTCACTACAAACTGCAGTGTTTTAACGGAATTCGATCTGTGGAGATGGACATCAAGACCAATATCCCGTCTCATATATTTGTAAATGGCTACAGGGCGCAAATTGTGTATTCAGGTCAAGTACCGACCTGTCATGTTTGTAATGAGTCTGGCCACTTTAGACAGGATTGTCCGCGACGGGTTTTGGTATTGAAAAGCAATCTAACGCAACGCCAGAAACTTACCCTAAATGATGTCTTGCCAAATAATGTATCTGTCCCGCTGGGTGTGGATACTGCCCAAGCAAACCACTCTGATTTATCCGTAAATGATATTACTCAATTTCCATGTTTAGATAAAAAGGCTGATGTTGACACCCCCGCATTATCCGAATTGCAGACAAAAAAACGGCCCCATGAGATAACTGATAGCTGTTCTGACGACGAGTTGTCTGACAAATCTCACTCCGCACGCAAACAAAAACAATGCGAGGAGGAAGTAATGCCACAACTCCAGGAAATGCAGATGGAAGCTTGTAAAGAATCAGAACGTAACCAATTGGTGGGAAACTGCGAAAACGGGGATGTTTCTAGCAATAACCGCGAAACATCAGGAGGGGACACAGTTTGCAAAGACGAGCAGCCTCCTGACAGTCACGAGAAACAATTAGTGTGTCTGGATCAACCCTCTGTAACGGCTAGTGCTTCCCCGAAGGGTACTGACCACACGACAGGGTTAAGCAGTACAGGCCGTGTCGTACAGTTGGACGACCCGACGGGATCGGCGTCACAACCGACCACCACAAAACCCGTCACAGAGCCTTCGGATGCTCCACGAAGGAAGTTAAAGCCACAACCGAATGTCAATGCTCCTCGTAATCAAGCGAAGTTAAAGAGCGTGAAATGTGACACGAAACCCCAAAATGTGCGTTACGAAACTGTCAGGCACGGGTCATTGAAAGAATCTCCTGAGGAACTTCCTGATAATCAATCTTCTACTGATTCAGGAGGGAAATCTCAAACCTAGACTGCACTAATACTGTAATTAGCAACCTCTCAATGGGACGTTCTGTTCTGTTTAAATTTTCTGTGTCTCCTAAGTAATAATTTAGTCGCATGTTATTTACTCACTGTCCTAACATCCAACGAGTAATAACGCAATGACCCAGTGTTATACTATTGCTACTGTCAATATTAGTAAAATACGGTCGGCATTGAAAATAGCAGCGCTAAAAGAATTTTTATATGACTCGGGAACTGATATAGCCCTGCTGCAGGAAGTTGTCACGTCGGATTTAAATATTCCCGGGTATGTTGCTCACCTAAATGTCTCCCACGAAACTAGCGTGGGGACAGCTTTTTTAATCCGGGATGGGATTCCAGTAACGGAAGTAGAACGACTGGAATCTGGAAGGGGAATAGGGCTCAAGATTTATGACGTGTCCCTTATTAACTTGTATGCCCCTTCCGGCAGTTCACATAGATCTGACAGGACACGATTTTTTAAAGACGAGGTAATATACTTATTACGCAAAAACCCCAGTCACCTTATAATGGGGGGTGATTTTAATTGCGTCCTCAACAGGAAAGATCAGAGTCCAAATTTTAATTATTCTGCTGAATTAAAACATCTCGTCACTAGCTTAAAGCTAAAGGATGCTTGGGAATGCAAACACCCTGCTGTTGTCGAGTAGACTTATGCAACTTCCAATGCATGCAGCAGAATCGACAGATTCTACATTACCGACAATCTCGAAACGGCTTTATTGAAAACAGAAACGGTTCCTGTCTACTTTTCGGACCATTCCGGTGTGTTGGCCTGTATAAATTTACAAGCGCAGCCAATACGCCGCTTCAAAAACCAGTGGAATTTAAATGTCTCGCTGTTACAAGACCGTGAATTAGAAGATCAGATAAAAGACGCATGGGCGTTATGCCTGCGTGCTCTTCCTAGATACGCGACTACCGTCGAATGGTGGACAAAAATGACAAAGCCGAAACTTAGAAAGACGATAATGCAATATAGCTTTCAAAGGGCCAGAGATCTTAAGAACACTATAGAGTTCTATTACTCAGTACTCAGAGAGCTATATGGTCAAACATCTGGTTCACATCTTCGCCTGACAGATATCAAAAAAATTAAGGCTAAATTACTCAGCATTAAGAGGCATCAACTGGAAGGACTTAAAATAAAATCCAAGGCGAAATCTGTCTCAGAGGACGAAACAACTTCCCTATACCACCTTCTGAAGCACGCTCAAAACAGAAGAACAATGCTTATCGACGAATTACGGACGACGAATGGTACAAGTCTTAGGACACAGAAAGAGATTTTGAATGAGATCTATCGCTACTTCGATAACTTATATTTCGAAAATTCCAGATGCGAGGAATCTATTGATGATTTCCTCGACTTTCTTGTGCCACAGCTGACGGATGATGACAACGTTACCTTCCTGTCGCACGTCTGTAATGAGGACGTTTATGTGACTCTGTGTACCCCCCCTCTGAAAAAATCCCCAGGGCCTGATGGTCTACCTGCATAATTTTACGTCCGCTATTGGCCGATAGTGGGAGGGACAATTACAGCGATTGTAAATGAAGTTCTTCAGGGCGCAATGATACCCTCTGAATTTAAAGAAAGTAAAATAGCCCTTATCCCCAAAACTAAAGGACACAAAGATCTTACTAACTTCCGACCGATTTCGTTGCTCAATGCGGACTATAAAATAATAGCAAGAATTCTCAACAAGAAAATTTCATCCTTAGCAAGTAGACTGATTAGTCCGTAACAACACTGCATTGCAGGTAAAACTCTGTTTCACAATTTAGCGGAATTTCGGGATATAATTGCAATCACTTCCGTCACTAACATCAAATGTGCCCTGGTTTTCCTGGATTTTCATAAAGCATTCGATCTCGTGAATCATATCTACCTTTTCAAGACGTTAAAAAAGCTCGGTTTCCAGGAACGAGCCTTAAACGTAATAAAAAAACGTGGCGACAAGAATAAACGCATGCATAGCAGTTAACAGTCAGGCTACGAGAAAATTCCAAATACGACGCGGTGTCCCTCAGGGAAGCCCCCTTTCTATGTCACTATTTGCCATTTCACTGGACGCATTTCTTAAACGTATTCACGATAAATTAACAGGGATAACACTGTCAGGGTGCAAAACAGCTATAAAAGCTTATGCTGATGATGTAGGCGTCATAATCAGAAATAATGACGATGTAGCTACGTTAGCTGCAGTGATTCAGACTTACTGCAGTGCGTCTGGGGCAAATTCAAATGAAAAGAAAAGCAAAATTTTACATCTTAGGGGTTTTGAGCACATAAACGTAGAGTGGGCAAAGCTGGTCAGGCAGCATACGACGCTTGG
Source organism: Schistocerca piceifrons (assembly GCF_021461385.2). Taxonomy (NCBI): domain Eukaryota; kingdom Metazoa; phylum Arthropoda; class Insecta; order Orthoptera; family Acrididae; genus Schistocerca; species Schistocerca piceifrons. The sequence goes on along the minus strand of NW_025728776.1, from coordinate 337,024 downwards.
TGTCACATTGACCGCATGCCCAATGAAAATGACTGCGTTGAATTGGAAAGCTGCGGCACGGAAAGTGCAGGGTGCTATAATGGAAAATTTATCACGGAATATGAATCAGATTCAGAGGATTAAGTACATCAACACGTGTATCTTAGCTACAGCATACCACACCGCTCAGCTCTTTCCACTACCCAAAATGATAGCCAAGAACATAACGTCCAGAATTACAAATTTTCTGTGGAAAGGAGAACTGTTTCGAGTAACCGCCAAAGTGGCTACCTTACATCCCCGAAATGGTGGTTTAGGTCTCATCAATATTACCAACAAAGCCTCTGCACTCTTCGTCAAAAGGCAACTAACTATCATTAGAGAAGTACCGGAAAGTATTTCAAGCCGACTTTTTGAAATTCTAAAACCTCGCAGCCTGCAGCCTCCTATTGATGTGCAAAAAATTAACAATCGTCTCCAGCACGTGCGAGCCTTTTATATTGAACTTAGCTACTTGAGGGACGAAGTTACACGGCTACGTCAGCTAACGTCAAGAGATATTATGCGGGTCTGGGAGACGTGTGAAGGAAAGAATAAAGTAGAGAGACAGTTTCCTCACATACACTGGACTGCTATCTGGCAAAACATCAATTTAAAAGTTTTATCTTCTGACATAAGAACAGCATGGTACAAAGCCGTTAATAATATCATTAGCACCAACGAAAGATTATATGAAATTGGCCTCAGTGACACCAATCTATGTCAACGATGTCGACTAGTGGACACAATTATCCATCGATACACTTGCGGCGGCAATATACATATCTGGAATTGGCTCAAAGTGCAAATAGCTCTCATTACAAGGTCTTCACCTCAGTACATCTCGCTGTCAGTGCTGCACAGACCACAAGACCGTTATTTTCCAGAGACGAAGAATAATGCCGTCTATTGGCTCCTAGGAAATTATGTAACTTACGTAACTCATGACGCTGGAACTGACACCGTTACAGATTTCAAGATATACTTACAGTGCAAATACCACAAAATACGTACGTATGCAGACCACAAGAAGAAATGTGGTAATATGCTACAAATTATATTTGATAGAATGGGGATAGGCTAAACACCATCAACCTAAAGCACACAGTATTGAGTGACTATATTACTATGTGCAGAATTATTGTCTGTTTCATTTCTTATACTTTCATTTTTGTTGATTTTCCACTATGACAAAATGGTCAAAAACGACAACAAATAAAAAATTTAAAAACATTAAACAAAAAATGAAGGCAGGAACAACAAGTAGAAGATTGAGTTATATTTTTCATTTTATGCAAATGGAGAGCCATTACTTATTTCACGAACGAATTCCTTTCATTTAATCATAATAATATAAAAAACCACAAAAAAGAGGAAACACTAATTAAAAAAAAATTAAAAACAAAAAAAATTAAAAAAACAAAAAAAAATTTGCTAAAGTGGGCAGTTGTATTTTTGGATCATAGGAGCGACAAGGTCGAAAATCAGTGATGGGTATGGTGGAGACATTGTGGCCAGGCCTCAGATTATTCTTGACCCATGCCCACTTTGCCTCCTTCTGCCTATTACTTATAAAAAAATTTAAAAAAAAGTGGTTAAGGAAAAAAAAGTGGTTAAGGCGTCTAAAAAAATGTGGTTAAGGCGTCTGAAAAAAAAAGTCGTAGAGCATTCGACTGCAGATCGAAAAAAAAAAAGGGGTATGATTCCTGCTTAGGGTGCAGGAGGTCCCGGGTTCAAATCCCGGACGAGCCCCAGCGTTTTGTGCAAACTGATCGTACGTCAGTGGCTGAGTCAGCGCAAAAAGCTCGCCGTCAATATCAAATGAATTTCTTATTCGATGTGAGCAATTGACACTCTGGTCCGACGCGTGAAGGCGATTACGAAGGTTTCGGGTACAGATGGTAGCAGATGCATCTTAGTAAGTCTTGCTTAAAGTGATGAAAAAGTGTTTCCGCTCGGGATCGAACCGGGGACCTTCTGCGTGTTAGGCAGACGTGATAACCGCTACACCATGGAAACAGCTTGTGTGCACCTTACTTCACAGACAACTTGTAGTGATGTTGCCATCGTAACTAAAAAATTCAATAAATGTGGTACTTGCAAAACGAAGGGACATGCGGCAGATCCACACACGAAGTGGCTCATTGGAGGACAATACGACATAGGCAGGAAAATACTGGTACCGCCCGGGATCGAACCGGGGACCTTCTGCGTGTAAAGCAGACGTGATAACCGGTACACTACGGAAACGACGTACCCGACGACTCCATCCTTGTTGACTCGAAGTTGCCTCAGCCTTTCTCTCGTCGGCGAATGCACACACGACAGTTCTTTTGTCAGCCTGGAACCCATCACAGCCGAGGGCTCAAGAAGTCTTCGGGGTGCTCGAGAGGGTGTCTGCCGTAGCACCCCTAACGAGATAGCGGCGTTCCGCGCAGTCGTTATTGCAAGTCATATCAGCAAAAGCAATCACTTTCTCAGCAGCAGGCAGTGCGAGCCCAGCGGCAGCTCTACATGAAGGTACCAATAGCCCAGGAAGGCCGCCGACCGCGGGAATTCGCGCCGCCCCCATCCCGCCAGCGTACACGAGACTTCCAGGGCACCCTGGACGACATCGAGGGACTGGAATAATTGGCAATCGCCGTGTCACAGGGCTCGTTGGTCTAGGGGCACAGTCGGCTTTCAGCCGTGTTACCGTGCGGACGGGCTCAGCGCGCCGGGCAGTGCTCCGCAGGTGTTGTTGTTTACCCGCTAGCGCGCGGTCGCGTCGTTGTCTTGCCGTATAGTACCTGTACCGACCCGACATGGCGTTCTCATATCGAAAAGCTACAATCAAACTAACGTTCAACGCATCGTACACGAGACCGAAGGCCCATGAAATTGAACGGTTTCTACGAGACATCATGCACATCGAACCACAAGAACTGATAGGAATTCATCTGTCTATTGTAACCAGCACGGTGTACCTCAAACTGATTGACGAAGCGGCCTGCGACAGATTACTCCAACGATCTGCAAACGGCTTTCGCTTCTGTCACGCAGACGGTAACGTGAGCGTGGTAGGAGTTGACCATGCTGGTCTGGGGGTGCGTACCGTGCGCATCTTTGAACTACCGTTCGAAGTTCCTGCCAACCTAGTCGTTGATGCGCTGCGGCCATACGGCACAGTTCTGAGCCACACAGAGGAGAAATGGAACACATTCGAAACGTACCCTGTCCTTAACGGGGTACGACAAGTGCGCATAGAACTTAAGAAGCACGTTCCATCGTATGTTTTCGTGGGTGGCTGCCGCGCAATTGTTATATATGATGGACAACCGAGGACCTGCTCGGGCTGCGGCCAGGAGGGCCATGTTAGAACTGAGTGTCTGCAGCGCCGCCCCGTTCAGGTGCCCCGCAATGAACTTCCCCAACGATCCACTATGACCTCTCTCCCGCTCACATATGTGGAGGCGGCACGACATGATGTGATGGATGATCAAAACCTGCTACCTCCTCAAGCCGCTGCCAGCTCCGTTGGAGAGTCAGCGCCGTCGACGACGCCGCAGCCCAACGGTGCAGAGGTTCCTACAGCCTCCGCCCACCGCAGCGTCGTGGGCACCCAGCCACCGTCACTGTCGGGATCAGACACAGGGGTTCCTAGCGACCGAGACTGTGTCGAGCCCCGCCCTCCAGTGGATGTCGAATCTCGGACCCGAAAGCAAAAATCACCCAAGCGACACAAGAAGAGGCGATTGTCAGCTGACGAACAGGACAGGAATGTGAAGCCGGCGGAAGACATCGACTTCGTTGACTCGCCCACAATTGCAACGGACTCCAGTGGCATCATTCACTAGAAGGTGCCTGAAGACAAGGAACACTCTCCTAAATCTGGTGGCCCAGAAAACGAGGCGCACTGCGTCGACTCTCAAAATGTGGGCTCCTGTGAAAGCGTCCAGCCCCCAATGACATCACAATCGTCTCTTGGTGATTGGGCAGACGATATGGAGGCAGATGACGCACAGCAAACATCGATATCTCCACCAGAGCCCATGGCTGACAATGAGCCCGGAGGGCTCTGCCAGTCAGGGACTCCTACGGCACAGTAATGCACAGCATGCAGGTGGATGGCTGTGTGGTGTGTGGTGTGTGAAATCACTGTGGGATTGCACCGGCACACTGCCTCCGCCACTTGATATGTCTCAGTCATACCGTGTGGGAACAGTCAACGTAAATGGTGTCCACTCCACTGTCAAGACCCGCATGTTACACGACATGATCAGAGCGGCAGACTTGGACATTGTCCTTCTCCAGGAGGTCCGCCCCGAGCTGTGTTTAGACCTATATGGCTACACCACGTACAGCCTACCCGTAGGTGATGGCGCAGGAGGAACGGCCATCCTTCTCCGAGATGGCATAGACGCGACGGACGCGACGTACTTGCCGAACGGACGAGGCATCGCACTCACACTTGGCGCAGTGCGCCTCATTAACGTCTACGCTCCCTCCGGTAATTCGCACCGTGGTGACAGGCATGTCTTCTATTCGGAGGAGTTGGCCTCACTTTTGCAAGGAAATATGGACCATTACATAGTGGGCGGCGATTTTAACAGTGTTCTGCGGCCCGATGACCAGATACCGCATTACGTCCCATGCCCGGCTCTACAAGCATTGATACGTGACCTCGCGCTCCACGACACATGGCTCTTGCATCATGGGACCCAGAGTGGATATACGCACTTTACCAGCCATTCTGCCAGTCGTCTGGACCGGATATACGTCTCGCGTGCCCTCCGCACAGCAACCCGTGATGCAGAACTCTGGCCGACGGCCTTCACGGACCATCTCGCGTACATCTGCACTGTCACCTTGCCCCGACCACTCACAAGACGCAGCAGGGGCCCGTGGACGCTGAACGTCTCCCTCCTTCGCGAGGAAGCGTGTCGGCGAGCAGTCACTGACACGTGGCGTCGATGTATCAGGCGCCTGCCTATGTATGCTTCCACGTTGCTGTGGTGGCTGGGATGTGTCAAACCTGCCCTCCGAAAGACCTTGATGGCCTACGGGCGTGACAGATCGAACTGGCAAAGGGCAACGTCGGAATATTACTATACAGCGTTACGTGAGCTGGCGACGCAACCGCCGTCTCCCGAACGTCAGATGTCCGTACAACGCATCAAAGCTCGTCTACTTCGCATCAGGACAGAGCAGCTAGACGGTGTCCGCATCCGTGCGTGAGTGCAAGACTGTATCCCCAACGAAACAGCGTCAGTGTATCACATTGTGCGCGAGAGGCGCCACCGCAAACGTCAGCTCATTACGGCGGTAAACACGGAGGACGGCGGGCGCGCAGTGACACAAACGGACATCGCGCACACGTTCGCCAGACACTATGGGACCTTGTACATGGAAGGTCCGCGAAATGTACGTGAGTATGACGAGCTGTTACACGATTTTCCCGCCCCTCGAGACGTGGCAACCGATGACAGTCTGCTGTTGCCCATTACACCCGATGAGCTGACATCGGCCTTGGCACGTGGAGCACCGAACAAGTCGCCTGGACCGGACGGTTTACCCCTGGAATTCTACCGCACTTTTTACCACCTTATGGGTGACAAGTGGCTCCAAACGTTTCAAGACCTGATCCGCCCTGATTTCACTGTCCCCACAGAATTCACAGAAGGCATTCTGATCCCAGTTCCGAAACCGAATGGTGGTTGTAGGTGGCAGGATTTTCGCCCACTCACACTCCTCAACAACGACTACAAGATCTTCACCCGTATCCTCCGCGCGCGTCTCCACACCGCTATCGGGAAAGCCATCCACACCGATCAGACATGTTTAGGTGGTGTCAGCAACATTCATACGGCGTTAGGAGCATACCGCGACGTAATTGCTTTGACGGCGGCCTGCAAAATACGAGGCGCCCTTGTCGCCGTAGATTTTGACCACGCATTCGACCGCGTCGATCACGGCTTCTTACGCGCAGTTTTGCATCGCATGGGCCTCTCTCCGGAGTCTGCACAGGTGGTCCTTCGACTGGTCCACGGAGCGCGCTCCCGCATGATGGTCAACGGTTATCAGTCTGGTCACATTGTTGTTGGACGGTCAGTGCGACAAGGGTGCCCCCTGTCGGGCATATTATTTGCTGCAGCACTTGAACCAGCTTTACATGGTCTACGGCAGCGATTAACTGGTATCTCCTTGCGGGACGTGACCTTTTGTTGTGGTGCATTCGCCGATGACGTGGTGTTCCTGGCCAGATCAGAGGATGAAATGCATATGGCGCTACAGTGGCTACGCCAGTACGGGGCGGTCGCTGGGAGCGTCATCAACGTGAAGAAGACAAAATACATGGATGTCGGAGGGGGGATTTCCCACACAACGGCGGTGCCCTTTGACAAGGTGCCCGTACTCAAGTGTTTAGGAGTGCAATTCTATAGCAATGTCCGCCGCACGGCGGCGGCTACGTACCTCCGGCTCCTACACCAGACACGTGCTCTGCTGCAGGACAACAAACTGCGTCGCTTGGATATGCTCCTCAGAACACGTTATGTCAACACCTATCTTGTCTCAAAACTGAACTATTTTGCGCATATCCTTCCCTTGACAGCTACGATGGCCGACAGATTTCAAGCAGCATATGGACATTTCGTAAGCACCGGTCTGGTTTTTAAAGTCCGATACGCCACCCTGACACTGCCGCAGCGGGCGGGCGGTATCGGTTTAATTCACGTATATAACCGTGCGCGATCGCTTTATCTCAACACTATGCGTCGCACGTGGACCTCTGCCCACGCCACTCTGACGAGCACCCTGATAGCGGAAGTGGCACCACACTCTCTGCATCCCCCGGTTTCTGTAGGACACATTTCACCGGCACTCACCCACATCAGAGACTTCTTTATTGACTTCAGCTACTTACGTTCAGAACTTCCGACGACACGGAAGCCCAGCACAAAAGACTATTATCGCCTCTATCAGCAGCGGCAACCTGTAAATACGGTCACCCACAGACACCCTGAAGTTGCCTGGAACACGGTGTGGCGAGCGGTACACACGCCTTTTCTACCTACGACGGTGCGTTCATTGTGGTACGTAGTTGTGAATGGGAAGTTCGCTACTCGTCAGAGGTTACATTCTATCCATCTGACGGACGACCCCTTGTGTCCGACATGCTCAGTCGCTGACTCGGATGCACACCGTCTGACGTGTGCCGCGACCAGCGAGTGCTGGCTACTGACGCAGCGCATGCTGGCATTACTCTTGCGGCGATTGCCGGAGTCTATCTCCCCTGATGACGTATTGCGCCCCGACGTCGTATACTTTCCATCAACCAGAACGAACGCCGTTAACTGGCTAAAAGGCATGGCCGTTTACTACATATTTTGCGATGCTCTGTAACGTTCCCTGGCAAACTCACGTTATTAAAAAAAAAAAAAAAGAGTTTATTTGTACCATATACGCCGCTCTGGGCAAGTTGTATATATCGTAATTATTGAACAAAAATATTACTGAATGTGGTGTAAAAGACATTTGTTATTCTCCTTATATTTTTTGTTGTAATATTTGTCTGTATTTAGGATAGGAATTTTTTCTGTATTTATTATGTGATTGTAAAATGTGTCAGTATTTGCGATAGCAGAGATATGTTGCCAGAAGAGAATAATATCGTCAATTTGCAAAGAAATGTTAATAGTCAGCAATACTATTTAAGCACAATGCATTATGTATTCTTTGGTCTTCTCTGTTCAGAAGTCATTGCGGTAGGACACTGTGAAAGAGTTTTTTACGAATGGGTAGACTTCTTTTGTCTCTGTCTGGACTTAGCCGCCATTAGACGATGCGTTACGAATTAATGTGAGTTGTATTGTTGTTTGATCTAAATATATTAGAGTTTATCAAAAGTGTGAATTATTTATGTAAATTAGCTTGCCCAATGATTTAAAGGACCCAATTCTCAACCTAATATTCTTAACCAGTTCATATGAGTTCACGTAAATATTATTTTTTTCTTTAAATGTACGTAATAATTAAGTAAGTAAAAATTTTTTATTACCACACGAAAATAAGAGAGTGGTTCTACAACAAAGTTCGCACGAAAGAAAATTAACTTAAAAACAACAGATAAATTTTATTATTCTTCTTTAACGAAATTTCAAATCAATCCCATTCATTACGACCGATTTCGTTAAATTGGCGCCCAACGTGGGGCCAGAATATGCAGTGGCCACTAAATACCCGTGAGATAACTAGGGAATTAATATAGTCGAACTTTGTTGCAGAACATTTAATAATTTTTCTATGTATTGTATGTATTGCATAACCAATATTGTGTGGTAATACCTGTGTATGATTTTTTGCATGAGAACACTATGTACCTAGAGGCAAGCTGAAGAAGAGAGCTCAATATTTCGAAAAATTAATTACCTACCACAATATCAGGGGGCAGCTGCACCCAAGATAGATCACCAAAAGGTAAAGCTACAGTGTAGTTGTCCTGTGGGTAGTAAAGTAGCCTCAGTGCAGTGTTCTCGGATCATTAGTGGTGTGCTTGTTGTTAGTAAATTGTTTTAAAATAACAGGACATTTAGGTAGTTAGTCATTGTAGTATATAGTAAGTGTGTATTAGTTAATGTCCATTTCTTGTGTGATTATGTCAGTGAAACCTGAGTGTTAGGATATTTAGTTCAGATTTTATTTCTTTTGTTTACTATGGTTAGATTGCGTAGTCAGAAAGATATCAACATGGATAATGAGCAACAGTCAGTAAGTAGTGATACCGAGTTGGAAAGTGGGACACAAAGTAATGTTAGTGACGTAGTTCAGGAAGTACAATGTGAGAATCTGGGGGCAGAAGGACAAGAAATGTTGCCATTGCCACCCAGTGATTCAGTTGATAGCGGAAATACTGTGCCATCCGCAAGCACTGGACACGGACCAGAGAGTGGTGAGGTGTCAGAAGTGCAATCATTAAGAGTTATGTTCGAGCGCATGCTCAATTTCCAAGCTGAATTTGTACGTGTGCAAGCAGAGCGTGATAGAGAACGTGATGCTAAACAAGCAGAACCCGATAGAGAACGTGATGCTAAACAAGCAGAACGCGATAGAGAACGTGATGCTGAACAAGCAGAGCGTGACCAGAGATTGGTAGCTGAATTTGCCAAACAAGCAGAGCGCGATAGAGAACGTGATGCTAAACAAGCAGAGCGTGACCGACGCCTGCATGAGAGGGACTTGCAGTTGATGCAAACTTTAGAAGTTATGCAAAGTGAGATTGTTAGTTTGAAACAAAAATATGAAACCATACCCAAAACGGTGCAAGAATTAAGCGAAAGAGTAGATAGTGTTCAAGTGGCTAACGCCAATATAGTAGAGGAAATCAATGTCCTGACTAATAGGGTCGAACAACTAGAAATTGACACAACTCAAGTAATTGAGAACAAAGTGATCGAACAAGTGCACAAAGTAGAAAATGAAGTCATAAAAGAAATAGATCAGAAAGTGCACGCCGCAATTGAGGCCAGAGATGTGGGCTCAAGTGCGGATGTGCAAGATCTAAAAAGGATAGTGCACAAAGACATTCCGCTGTGGCAGCGGAGTGTGGACTGTCGTCTTGCCGAGATGGAGCTTAGCTTGCGGCATGACGAGGCACGGGCGTATGTCACGCCAGCCAGGTCCAACAATGATAGGCATATAAATACTGCAGTAAAAAATTGCGACTGCGAGACAGAACAGGCAACCAATGTAAGCGAAACAAATAAATCTCATTCCAAAGTAGTGATTGAAGAAAGCTTGATTAGGAACCGACAGTTTCAGATCTTTACAACGGAGAAGAAATCTGTTCACCCTGTAGTGTTTATCAAGCGATTTAGAAACATTTTGCCTAGCGTTTGGAGTCATACCCAGAAAATACAGTTCGTTATGTCTTACATACAAGGAGATGCTGCATTATGGGCAACCGAAGCAGCTGACAGTTGTGATACATATGAGCAATTTGAAAAAGCATTCTTGGCCAAATATTGGTCAACATGTATCCAGGAGAGATTACGGAAGGAGGTATATAATCCAGAGCCGTATTCTCCACGACTAGGCAATTTGCGAAAATATTTCGAGAAGTACATTAATAAGACCCGTTACTGGGACGAACAGATTTCATCCCGGGATTTGATCAGGCTTTTGAAATAACACTTGCCGATACATGTAAAGGAAAAACTTATACACGTGCCTGAAAATGATATGGAACATTTCTTGTCTGTTCTGGACTCAATTGACCTGATTCAGGAGGACGTTAAGGCAGCCTCTGAACAGGCTAGAAGTAACGGAAATGGTTATAGAAATGGTAGAAATAACACGCCTCCACCAAGTAATGGAAACGGCGGAGGTAATAATAGGAGACAGGAGTATGCACAAAACGGAAATAGAGGTAGAGACCGGAACGGCAATAGTCCGCCGGTGAATAATGACCGGAAAAGGAGGTTCGATGACCGGTATGAGACAGGCCCACCAAGCAATAATAGATGGAAAAATGCCAGGGGGCCGAGCAACACTAATACTTATAATGATGCAAACCGAACTTGGCCGCAGAACCAGAGGCCCAGTCCGGACCGGCAAAACAGTGATAGATATGACAATAACCGACCGCCACCACAAAATGCGCCAATTGCGCAACCGTGGCGGCCGACGCAACACAACGTGCACATAGTGGAGGTCAGTGACACAGAGCAGCCACGCCCATCCACTAGCAATAATTCAACAAACTAGATGCAGCCGAGATACGCTCTCCATCGTCGGCTGAGGTTTGGAGTGAGAGCAGCCCGACACAGAACAAAACACCGAACAAAATCTGTATCCTTAGGTATAATGACGGGGTACAGATGGGAGATGAATTAATAACTGAACCATCCACGTGCATAAAGGAGCACAAAGACAAAGTACAAGCGATAATAGAGATCAAAATTAACAATATTGATGTGCAAGCGGTCGTAGATACAGGTGCTACTGTCAGTGTTATGAGTATGGACTTATTCAAAGTACTGGGGAAGGAAAGGCGTATGCTGACTTTTCCCGTGAATAATTGTAAAGTCACTGGAGCCATAAGTGCACAGCGACAAATAATTAAACTCCAAGTGCGGGTAGAGATGTATGTAGGGGATGAAGCCATAGCGTGCTCATTCCTGGTAGTAAAGGGTTTAAAGGCAGCCTGCATTTTGGGGGTAGATTTTTTAAGAGAAAGGGACGCAATAATCGACCTTTCTCGGGGAAAATTAAGCTTGATGAATGCTGGTAGGAGAATAGAATTGTCCATGCTCAGATCTGAAGAGGTACCTGTACCTAATTGTAATGCTATTAACATAAAGTGTAGGAATCAGTCGATACTACATTTAGACAATCATTGTCTAGGTCAGAATCTCTATTATCCTGACGTACAAGATGATCAATTAAAAGCAAATGTGGACGCACTTGTGAACAAAGTATCACAGTCCGAAAATTTGAACTCTATGCAACAGCAGGATTTGGTACAGTTATTATCTAATTATGCAGATGTATTTTCAGAACGACCAGGAATTGTTAAGGGATATCAGTACAATATCGAGGTAAAGCCTCACAAAACTTACTGTCGAGCCTCATACTCCATTCCTTGGTCCAAGAAGGAAATAGTAGCTAAAGAAATAAGAAAACTGATCGAGTGGGGAATAATAGAACCGTCTTTGTCCCCTTATAGTAGTCCTTTGGTGGCGGTAGCAAAAGCAGACGGACAGGTACGGTTAGTACTAGATGCGAGAGACATAAATGAAATTATTGTACCTGTTAGGACTCATCCGGAAAATCTTGATGAGCAAATTCAAAAATTTCATGGAGTGCAATATTTGACATCTATTGATATGAGAAGTTCTTTCTGGCAAATCCTGCTCACACCCGAGTCGAGGAAATATACTGCATTTATATTTGGGGGAAGGAGCTACCAATTTAGGGTACTACCTTTCGGCCTAAATGTAAGTGCAGGAGTTTTTATAACAGCCCTCGACGCGGTTTTAGGTCCGGATTTGCTGCAAAGGGTAACAGTGTATGTAGACGATCTAGTGATTGCCACTGCCACCTGGGAGGAGCACGTAGAACTACTGAGTAAAGTCTTAGAAAGGTTTAAGCAAGCGGGAGTAACAGCGAATCTTGATAAATCCAAATTTGGACGTAATCAGATTAAATTTCTAGGTCACATAATAACACCACAAGGCATCAAGCCTGACAGCAAAAAACTTGATGTAATTCGTGGGTTTCCTAGTCCGAGAACTAAGAAACAGCTCAAAGCATTTATAGGTCTAGCATCTTTTTTTAGACGGTTTGTTCCAAACCAATTAATGAATAACGAATCTTTATTGAGCCTGTTGCGTAAAAATGCGCACTGGGTGTGGACAGAAGAATGTCAACGCGCATTTGACGCTATTAAAAATGCCTTGGTGAACGCCAACATACTGCGACACCCAGACATGACAAAAGATTTTTGTATAGCGACAGATTCGTGTTCATACGGTCTGGGCGCGTGTTTATTTCAGTGGGACAGGAGCAACGACCCCACAACAATCAATGTAATCGGATTTGCCAGCCGCACACTAAACAGCTGCGAGAGAGCATATTCCGCTACCGAATTAGAGGCTCTTGCAGTGGTTTGGGCGGTAAAGAAATTTAACTATTACATCTATGGTAAAGAAGTCAAAGTATTCAGTGACCACCAGGCTTTGAGCTATTTAATGACTTGCAAATTATACCATACCCGCTTGCTAAGATGGAGGTTAGCATTACAGGAATATAAAATTAAAATCATGTACCTTAAAGGACAAGATAATGTTGTAGCAGACGCCTTGTCGAGGCTTCCACTAGGGCAATCCTCAATGTCAAATGTTTTGGGACAATCGGAGGAATATCGAATACTATTAGTACAAGATAAGGTACATAGGAGGGACTTTTTACATATGTGTAAAAATATGTCCATATTGCAGGAAACTGATCCGATTTGGCGAGATATCATTAGTAAAATTAAAGAAGGAACCAATCTTAAAAGTGTTCAGAATTTCAAAATAGTAGATAATATTCTGTATTATAAAACAGGTGTGTCAAATGACCATGGAGTCGTGTGTATACCACAACAGGCTATCCCAGCTGTAGTGTGGCACACGCATTTAGCATGGGGTCACGCTGGGATAGGCAAGACAATAAGGATTTTGTCCAAATTCTGTTATTTTAAGGGGATAAGCCAGCAGACTCGCACCATTATCAGGACTTGTCCTCTGTGCCAAAAAGCTAAGTTTCAAAATAAGTCCACAAGGTTTGAACTGCATCCTATAGTGCCTCATCGACCACTTCAGTTAGTATCTATAGACATAGCAGGACCCTACCCACGAGCCAGGGGTGGATTGAAGTACATTTTAGCGGTGTATGACCTTTTCTCTAAATATTTAAAAATATACTGCCTTAAATCAGCCACTGCTCGTGGAATAGTTAAATGGTTAGGGAAGGAATATTTTACACAAGTGGGTAAGCCTGAAGCGATAATATCGGATAATGCTTCCTATTTTACAGGCCATACCTGGAAAAACTATTTACATGAACAAGATATAAAGCACATACTAATTTCCCGTTTTCACCCACAAGCAAGTTTAGTAGAGAGAACATTTGGAGAGTTAAATAAATTTTTCAGGTTATACATTGCATATAAACACACAAGATGGCCAGATCTGATACCTAAGTTTGTAGAAGTTCACAACGCAACCCCGCATGCTTCTACGGGGTATCCACCAAACGAGATTATAATGAATAATAATAGAGTTTTGAATGAGTGGCTGGCACCTTTGCCTAAGGTCCCAGTCATTCCTGAGCCTAAGGAAGAGAAGATAAGAAAAGCAGGGTGCAACCTTACCAGGTGCGCTCAGAAAAGGAAAGAAAAATATAATCGACATGTGACGAATAACCAAAAATTTAGTGTTGGGGACTTGGTACTCTTACGCAATCATCCTAAGTCCTCGGCATCCTTGAAACAGAATAGCAAGTGGCAATTGGTGTACAATGGACCTTTTAGAGTAGTAAGTGTGCCACATGAGTGTAGCTATCTCTTAGCAGATCCCCACTCAGGGAGAGTACGGGGACTGTATCCGCGTAAGGATGTAAAAGCATTCCTACAGTAAAAGACTAATAGTCCTATGTGGACACCATTCTTTTGTAAATAATGAACATTAATGATGTGTGATCTTTAGAGATAATGTACTAGTGTAGAAGTGTTTAGTTATAAGAATATGATTAACTTTCTCATGTGTATGGATATTTGTGTTATGTACTCTTTTAATTTGTGTTATCTAGAACATGCTCTAAATGTTTGCACACATAATCTGATTAGTGCAATTATTTGTAGTGTTAAGCTGTGACAGAGTTCAATCAAAAAGAACATTTTAGTAATGATTAGTTAGTGTACTACATAATTTTCTATGTGCCCAAATTTGAAATATTTCTTGGCACAATCTTCTCTATTATGTGTATGTATGTATATATGTGTAGCTGTCAGATTGACAGATTCGAACCCAGAATAATATCAATAATATGAGGCCCTGAGAACTTTATTATCTAACCAATGTTATTAGAGAAAATAATGCACCCAGTAGTGACCCGAGGGCACCACGGGAGGCAAACTTGTTGCAAATTTATGTAATGCAAAGTTACGCACAAAGAAGCTTCAATTGAAGCATGTGCAGATTCAAACAGTAAAAAAGAGCTAGCCAGATACAGTCCAAGTCAATTTTTGCCTACAGAGACTACACTGTAGTTACGTAGGACGTTGATAGTAAAGTGTGACATGAGTTCAAAGGAGTTATTGAACAATATGCCTGAATCCGGCTGGAATGCACAAATAAAATCTACTCGAACACGAATATAGATGACTTTTGGGCAAACTAATACCAAATTTTAATATTTTGTTACCATGTACGCAAATATCACACCTTGGTAAAGAGTTACGAATGTGCTATTACAAAAAAAAAAAAAAAAAATTGCACAGCGGACATTGTAAATAAAAATAAAGGAACTTAAACAAAAGTGCAGTATTGTGCGGCAGAGACAGACAGTGACTGTTAAACCTGCAGCAATACGTCACGGAATA
This sequence comes from Schistocerca piceifrons, assembly GCF_021461385.2. Lineage (NCBI taxonomy): Eukaryota > Metazoa > Arthropoda > Insecta > Orthoptera > Acrididae > Schistocerca > Schistocerca piceifrons. Next base: position 321,882 of record NW_025728776.1, on the reverse strand, counting down.
GTTGTGTATAAGTGATAAAAAACTGTATCATCGCCGTGTGTGCAAGTGGACAAGGAACTAGCACGACACGAACAGTGAACCGATAACGGACGGTGGATCAAGCTAGTGTCAAACTTTAACTCTTTGTGTTTCAAGGGACGCTAGGAAAGCGCATTGACTACGAAGATACATTTTGTCCTAAGGTGAAAACTTGCGTGTGACTAATGACAAGTCATGACATGGTGAAAAATATTGTATGCCCATAAAACGTGTTACTGTGACAACGAAACATTGTGCAAACCAGACTAGTGAAGGCCTAGTGAGTAATAACTGCCACTAACTGTGTGCGTTCTTTCCCACAGCAGGAAAAATGCCTATAAGGATAGTACACTGTTTCTGAACTTGTTGCATGTTTCCTGGAGCACTGCAAGAAAACGTCGCACGGGCGAGCGGATATCCAACGCGCATCCGGCTACATCAGCTATGCAGCGGCCGCAGCAGCCCGTAGCAGACCAGACAGACAGCCACGCCCCTCCGCGCCGTAGCTGTCAACGCCGGGGGCGGTGACCTACACGGAGAGTCGTGTGAAGTTAGCACCCCTTTTTCGAGAAATATACATTTTTTTCGGAGTTCTTGATAGATATGGCATAGTTCTAGAGTTCTTTGTACAAAATTTCAATAGTTCTGCAGAATTTAGCGAAGAAAACAACAATATTCGAAAAAATTTTCGTATCGAAAACGTTCTTTGGCAATTTCCGCAAAATGTAAATAAGTACGAGAGTTCTGAGCACAGTTCTGAATAGAGCTCCAAGAGTTCTTTCGAAAATCCAAGTAACATTTTTTTGTGCAGCTAATAGTTTACGAGATAATTGCATTTTAATGAGAAAATCTTTTCACTTACTGTGAAGTTGGCACCCTTTTTTTCAGAAATATATATTTTTTTCAGAGTTCTTGATAGATATGGCATAGTTCTAGAGTTCTTTGTACAAAATTTCAATAGTTCTGCAGAATTTAGCGAAGAAAACAACAAAATACGAAAAAATTTTCGTATCGAAAACATTTTTTGTCAATTTTCGTAAAAATTAAACTTGTACAACAGTTCTGAGGACAGTTCTGAACAGAACCCCAAGAGCTCTATCGAAAATCCCAACAACATTTTTCTATGGCGATAATGGTTTGAGATAAATTGATTTAATATGGGACACACTTTCTTTACGGAAAATATAAATATATTCGTACAACAGTTCTGATGACAGTTCTGGACACCACGTGAAGAGTTCTATCGAAAATCCTAGTGAAATTTTTTTGTGCAGGTAATAGTTTAAGAGGTAATTGCAACTTAATTAAGAATTCCATAAGAGCTCCTACTGTGAAGCTGGCACCCTTTTTTTCACAAATGTATACTTTTTTCAGATTTCTTGATAGATATGCCATAGTTCTAGAGTTCTTTGTACAAAATTTCAATAGTTCTGCAGAATTTAGCGACGAAAACAATATTCGAAAAAATTTTCGTATCGAAAATATTCTTTGTCAATTTTCGCAAATTGTAAATAAGTACAACAGTTCTGAGCACAGTTCTGAACAGAACTCCAAGAGTTCTATCGAAAACCCAAGTAACATTTTTTTGCGCAGCTAATAGTTTACGAGATAATTGCAATTTAAGGAGAAAATCTTTTCACTTACTGTGAAGTTGGCACCCTTTTTTTCACAAATGTATACTTTTTTTCAGATTTCTTGATAGATATGCCATAGTTCTAGAGTTCTTTGTACAAAATTTCAATAGTTCTACAGAATTTAGCGACGAAAACAATATTCGAAAAAATTTTCGTATCGAAAACATTCTTCGTCAATTTTCGCAAATTGTAAATAAGTACAACAGTTCTGAGCACAGTTCTGAGCAGAACTCCAAGAGTTCTATCGAAAAGCCAAGTAACATTTTTTTGTGCAGCTAATAGTTTACGAGATAATTGCATTTTAATGAGAAAATCTTTTCACTTACTGTGAAGTTGGCACCCTTTTTTTTAGAAATATATATTTTTTTCAGAGTTCTTGATAGATATGGCATAGTTCTAGAGTTCTTTGTACAAAATTTCAATAGTTCTGCAGAATTTAACGAAGAAAACAACAATACTCGAAAAAAATTTCGTATAGCAAACATTCGTTATTAATTTTCGCAAAAAGTAAATTCGTACAACAGTTGTGAACAGAACACCAAGAGCTCCATCGAAAATCCTAATAACATCTTTTTGTGGCGATGATAGTTTATACGGTAACTGCTTTGATGTTAGACCCACTTTCTCCACAGAAAAAGTAAATTCGTTCAACAGTTTTGATGAACAGTTCTGGTTAACACGTCAAGACTTCTATCTATAATCATGATAACATTTTTTGTGGTTGTAATAGTTTGTATGGTAATTGATTAATTGTGGGGCACTCTTACTCAAAAAAAAAATTATGTCTGTTCGTATGCTCTGATGCCAGCTCTGGATAGCATTGTAAGAGTTCTATCGAAAAAACTAGTAACATATTCTGTGCAGGTAATTGTTTACGTAGTAACTGTCATTATTAAGGAATGCTTATGAGCATTTCCCGTGACGTTTGAACCCCTTTTATGATAAATATAAATTTTTTTCACAGTTCTTGATATATATGCAATAGTTCTAGATTTCCCTGCTCAAAACACGAATAGTTCTACAGAATTTCGGGAAGAAAACAATAACACGGCAAAATTTTGGTATGGTAAAAAATTATTTGTCAGTTTGGAAAAAATAAATTTGTATAACAGTTCTGTTGGCAGTTCTGGATAGCACCGGAAGAGTTGCATTGAAAATGATAAGAACATTTTTGTGGCGATAATAGTTTATACAATAATTGTTTTAATCTGATACTCACTTTATCTAATATAGCAAAATTCGTAGAATAGTTCTGATGACAGTTCTGAATATCACCCACAGAGTTCTACCAAAAACTATAATAACATTATTTGTGACGATGACATTATATGAGATAATTAATGTGGGACTCACTTTTGTCATGTAAAAGTAATAAATTCGTACAAAAGATCTGACGGCATTTCTTAATACGACCCTAAGAGTTCTACCGACAACTGTAATAACATTTTTTGTGGGGATAACAATTAATGAGATAATAGCATTTTCGAGAGACCCACTTGGTCTACATTATAATAAATTGGCACAACCCTTTTGCTGCCAGTTCTGGATAGCACCGAAAGAGTTCTTTTAAAAACCCTCATAACATTTTTATGGTGCCAGTAGATTATGAAATAGATTGTGTGTTCACTGTGCAGTGGGTGTGCGCCGATGTGAAACTTACTGGCAGATAAAAACTGTGTGCCGGACCGGGTCTCTAACCCCAGGCTGTGACCAAAGAATATCGTCACAATATCCTTTCGTCCAGGAGTGCTTCTTCTGCAATTTTCGTAGGACAACTTCTACGAAATTGGGAACGCAGGAGATGAAGTACTGCTGGAAGTACAGCTATGAGTACGATCGTAAATTCTCACTTTTATTTTGGAAAACCGAAAATCGAAAACCGGATGTATATTCTACTAAATACAAAAAGTCTAAATGTTCAGCACTATACAAATGCCAGTACACCTTCTTAAGACTGACTGTAGTAACTGTAGGTGGAAGCGTGGGATGTGCACGCTTAGATGATTCAAGGAGAGAAGGCTCGTCAGTGCAAAACAAACAGATGGCTGAGAGAGCAGATACATTCACACGCGCCACTAACCAGATGGTGTCACACCTGTCGAGAATCGCACCAGAGGTACAATGAGCTGTGGTGGAGTGCTGTTGGCGTGGTTACTATGCAACTTACTTGATGGGCATCAATACACCGTTATATTAATGTACAATACTTGAGAAACAATGTCATTCACACACTCCGAGTTCCTTATCACTCAGTACTAGACTAAATTACCGGCCTGGTGATAAGCAGCCTATGTACCTCACCGACTACACATCTTCGTGTTATAAGAAAAAAAAGAGAAAAATACCAAGGGACACAAAATATGAATCCGGATAAACCGGAAATCCGGATTATTGAGGACCAAATAAACGAGGTTCTTATTTACAAATTTCGAACTTCTTATTAACTTTAATACTGTATCCCCTCAACATTATAACACCTCTATCAGTCATGTATTGAATTAGGATTTAAACATACTACTTAGTTCGTTTGTACGATATATTCAGTAAATATACTTACATTTCTATGCATTGTAAAGACTTTTAACTCTCGCTGTAGTGTAACTCATCAAACTTCCACACTTCCTTTCTAGCTAGAACAAATGTTTGCAACAATATTAACGACATCAATTTCAAATTTATTCGTTACACACAGCACATGTTTTTATGTATCCTAGCGGCTGGTGATGTTGCAATATAACTTTCATCCATGAGGGTCCTGGGCATATTTTTAGCTGTTAGTGGGTCCTGGATGTCATGAGAGTTCAAATCAATTACTGTTTTACGTGATAAAATTCATCTGGTTCTTCCTGATTCTAAAAATATACACTTCATGTGTGCCTTTCATTGTTGTATGTATGATTCAGTATCGACGCTAATGCTCTCTTGATGAGATATGAGCCGATTGCTCGTTTTTATCCACTGTGCCCTTTCGTATTTCATTTCAGCGATTAGTTTATTTGTTTATCAACGTAGTAAGTAGTACAAAGCTAATCCAGAATGTAAACTGCACTTAAATTCTGTTTGAGCTGTTTGATAGTCAGTGTCCACTGTCTGAACGTCAAATATCAGATTAATACACTGCGCCTGGTTGCGTTATTTTATAGGAATTTTATTATTTTAAGTGGGAAGTACTAGATAATGTTGAAGAAATTCGAAGCATATTGTTCGAAGAGCATAATATTATTCGAAATTTACCTGTACCAATAGGTGCAGCCAAAGCAGCATTTGTGATGCTGTAATTACCTCATAGATAACGATATTTGTGTATTGTAGTTTTGTATTCCAATCAGAATTTTGAGAGCATCAAAGCCTCATTTCAGCGTGAGAGAGGGGTAAAATCAATAGATGATATTGAATTGAAAGCCTTCATCAGTCTCTTGTTTTTAATTGTTGTTAACAAAAGTAACAGATAAAGCCTGGAAGATCTGTGTGGAACTGATGGTGATGGCATTGAAAAATTTCACCTCGCAAACGAACATAAAACGTTTCAAATTTATTCTGGAGAGCCTTAGATTTTACAGTCGCGCTATTCGTGATGAAAGGAGACAATTAGACAAGCTAACAGCTATTCGGGAAATATTTACTGTGTTTGTACGCAACTACCACAAATCTTACACCCTTGGAGAAAATGTTACAGTAGGCAAGAAGCTGGAAGGATTCTGTGGAAGGTACAGTTTTCGCCAATATGTATCAATCAAAACAAACGAGTATGGATTCTTAAGTGTGGATTCTTAAGTATTTTACCTGTACAATTTGGAAATATACGCTGTGTTGCAACCAGAAGGATTTACCAACTGAGCAATAAACAGTTTGATGTTGTTCTGTGACTGTGTAAACCTATATATCAGTCAGGTCGAAATGTGAAAGCGGACAACTGGTTTACTAGTACTGGAATGATAATAGAGCTATGAAGGGAGAGTTTTTCTTTTGTTGGCATGATGAAGAAAAACAAGTGTGGAGATTTCTCTAGAGTTTGCTATCGGTAAAAGAAGGGCTGCCCACATTTCCTTTTTTGACTTCCACAAGACTGAACTCTAGTTTCCTCCGTACCTAAAAGGGGAAGTGAGTGATCCAGGCATCACGTTTGCATGAAGATAATTCGATAGATGCTGACATTGTAGATAAACGGAAGCCATCCACCGTAAATTTTAAAATAGCGTTAAGTGTAGTATTTTCACAGCGGATAAGCCGAATGCTTTGTACAACGCTGCAAGAAATGTGCGCCGCTGGTCAATGATTGTATTTTTGTAATGATCAGTACAGTTGGAATCTATGCACAAGTGATTTATTGTGGCAACAGGAAGAATTGTATCAAAAGGAAAGGGTTCCTGAGTCAGCTTTGTTATACAATGTTGTTTTCTTCGCTAAATTCTGCGTAACTATTGAAATTTTGTACCGAGAACTCTATAACTATGACTTATCTATCAAGACCTCTGAAAAAAATATATATTTCTGAAAAAAAGGGTGCCAGCTTCACAGTAGGAGCTCTTATGGGGTTCTTAATTAAGTTGCGATTACCTCTTAAACTATTACCTGCACTAAAAAATTCTACTAGGAATTTCGATAGAACTCTTCACGTGGAGTCCAGAACTGTCATCAGAACTGTTGTACGAATATATTTATATTTTCTGTAGAGAAAGTGTGTCCCACATTAAATCAATTTATCACAAACTATTATCGCCATAGAAAAATGTTATTAGGATTTTCGATAGAGCTCTTGGGGTTCTGTTCAGAACTGTCCTCAGAACTGTTGTACCAGTTTAATTTTTGCGAAAATTGACAAAAAATGATTTCGATAGAAAATTTTTTTTGAGTATTGTTGTTTTCTTCCCTAAATTCTGCAGAACTATTGAAATTTTGTACAAATAACTCTAGAACTATGGCATACCTGTCAAGAACTGTGAAAGAAATATACATTTCTGAAGAAAAGGGTGCCAACTTCACAGTAAATGAAAAGATTTTCTCCTTAAATTGCAATTATTTCCTAAACTATTAGCTGCACAAAAAATTGTTAATAGGGTTTTCGATAGAACTCTTGGAGTTCTGTTCAGAACTGTGTTCAGAACTGTTGTACTTATTTACAATTTGCGAAAATTGACGAAGAATGTCTTCGATACGAAAATTTTTTCGAATATTGTTTTCGTCGCTAAATTTTGCAGAACTATTGAAATTTTGTACAAAGAACTCTAGAACTATGGCATATCTATCAAGAAATCTGAAAAAAGTATACATTTGTGAAAAAAAGGGTGCCAACTTCACAGTAAGTGAAAAGATTTTCTCATTAAAATGCAATTATCTCGTAAACTATTACCTGCACAAAAAAACGTTACTTGGATTTTCGAAAGAACTCTTGGAGCTCTGTTCAGAACTGTGCTCAGAACTCTTGTACTTATTTACATTTTGCGGAAATTGCCAAAGAACGTTTTCGATACGAAAATTTTTTCGAATATTGTTGTTTTCTTCGCTAAATTCTGCAGAACTATTGAAATTTTGTACAAAGAACTCTAGAACTATGCCATATCTATCAAGAACTCTGAAAAAAATGTATATTTCTCGAAAAAGGAGTGCTAACTTCACACGACTTACACGGAGTCAGCGCGCCGCGCCGAGCGCCGCTCAACAATCACTCCACACCGCTCACCAAATACAGCATTATTGATTTTTTTTTATGTTCACATAAACTGAATAACATGTCAATGACTTCATTTCGATAAACATTGAACATTTACTACGTAGGACAAGTGACCTTGTAGTGTATCACACGAATAATAGTATCACACACAAAAAAACTTCAGTCGAACTGTATGTGACTGTGATATTGTGTAATTGTGTAACCGTTTGTGACGAACTGAATTTAATTCAAATGAATAACTGCATTTAATTCAAATGACCATGAACCAACTGGGATGGCTGGGCTCCGGCACAGTTTTGCCCAGGTTTCCTGTTTGCCTACGCCCAAATGGGGGAGCCATGAACTTATATAATCCTGGGACTAAATAAAAGAGCCATTCCGTAAAATATACAAGTGTACAGAACGTTACTGGCACCATTGTGTCAAAGTGTAAAAACTCTTTGCCAAATGCTGCCAGGGGGCAATGTAACGTTCCCTGGCAAACTCACGTTATTAAAAAAAAAAAAAAAGAGTTTATTTGTACCATATACGCCGCTCTGGGCAAGTTGTATATATCGTAATTATTGAACAAAAATATTACTGAATGTGGTGTAAAAGACATTTGTTATTCTCCTTATATTTTTTGTTGTAATATTTGTCTGTATTTAGGATAGGAATTTTTTCTGTATTTATTATGTGATTGTAAAATGTGTCAGTATTTGCGATAGCAGAGATATGTTGCCAGAAGAGAATAATATCGTCAATTTGCAAAGAAATGTTAATAGTCAGCAATACTATTTAAGCACAATGCATTATGTATTCTTTGGTCTTCTCTGTTCAGAAGTCATTGCGGTAGGACACTGTGAAAGAGTTTTTTACGAATGGGTAGACTTCTTTTGTCTCTGTCTGGACTTAGCCGCCATTAGACGATGCGTTACGAATTAATATGAGTTGTATTGTTGTTTGATCTAAATATATTAGAGTTTATCAAAAGTGTGAATTATTTATGTAAATTAGCTTGCCCACGTCATCTATAAAATTTCTTTAAGAATTTTTCAGCATTTTTTAGCGGTGTTGCTGGGCTGTGCCGCGACCAACAATAGCAAACCCGTAAATCGGGAACAGATGCATAAAAATCAATGGTGAATTAAGAAATTGTTCTTCTTTTTCAGTGATCCTGTGGCTGATAAAATTTGAATTAATTATACGTTTGTGCATTCGTAGGCGGATAGCTAATGTTAGTTAACATTGAAATTTAAACAGTTTGGTTCTTTCAAAATATCTTAAATGTGTAATGAAGTAGGTTTGATCAGTGATAAATGTCGGCTTGGCAATAATTAAAACATTTTCTGCTAATAGAGGTAATCTTGTGTTCTATGGCTAGTGCCGGGATAAAATTCAGTAAAAATATTTAACAAAAAATCCACTGCATCAGGAAAGTGTATGCCAAGGCCGAATGATTTAAAGGACCCAATTCTCAACCTAATATTCTTAACCAGTTCATATGAGTTCACGTAAATATTATTTTTTTCTTTAAATGTACGTAATAATTAAGTAAGTAAAAATTTTTTATTACCACACGAAAATAAGAGAGTGGTTCTACAACAAAGTTCGCACGAAAGAAAATTAACTTAAAAACAACAGATAAATTTTATTATTCTTCTTTAACGAAATTTCAAATCAATCCCATTCATTACGACCGATTTCGGCATTACTCTTGCGGCGATTGCCGGAGTCTATCTCCCCTGATGACGTATTGCGCCCCGACGTCGTATACTTTCCATCAACCAGAACGAACGCCGTTAACTGGCTAAAAGGCATGGCCGTTTACTACATATTTTGCGATGCTCCCAAAGGCACACTCGACTTTTGGTCCCTATTGATGACGACACATGCAGCTTTCAGGCGCCACCCGAAGTACAGAACTCGTTTCGCAAATTATTTAGGTTCATTATTTGCGGATCCTCCTGCTCACTGGGGCGTTCCGGGTATGAGACGCTGAAAATGAAGAAGAATCCTGGAGCATATTGATCCTCTTCGGACGGAATAGGGGGGAACCCCTCCCAACAGACGAGAAGACGACTCGGACGCTCGGCTACGGCAGTTGAAGGATCTTTCTTTGTAATGAAACAAAAATAAATCTATAATACAAAAAAAATGTTATAAAAATTAAATAAATAAATAAATAAAAAGAACAACATCGACAAACCCACTCCATCCTCTTCCTGATCCTTCGATCCTCGAACTCGAACACGTTACTTGGGCGTGGCGGCGGGATGGCCAGGCTTCGGGTGTCGACCCCTGCCCTACCCGTCGTCCTGCTCCTGCAGCGGTTCCGGCACAAATTTTCGTATGTCATTTTACGTAGTACATCTAGTCTTACTACAAATAAGTTGAATTGTGGTAATAAATTTCAATATTTGAAACTGTAGTTTGTAATGAAACACAAAAAACTATGTTTATTTGTGGTTGAACTGGGTTTATTTCTATTTGATGACGAACTACAGTTCCAAATACTGAAATTTATTCCTAATATTCAACTTATCTGTAGTAAATATGGATGTACTGCCGAAAATGATGTACGAGAATAAGTGCTGGAAAAATTTCCTCTTCAGAAACACAGATTAAAACGGTGTCAGGAAGTTTCATATTAGCGCACACTCCGCTGCAGAGTGGAAATCTCATTCTAAAGTACATCAGTACTTATCCATTGTATCATGACTGTAGTGCCAAACAGTAAAATGAAAGTTGCTTGCCAGTCAAAAGAAACGCCATTCTTAAATACTGTATAGCGGAAAATAGTCAGCAAACTGAAGTGCCAAATTAACTTGTGCAAAGTGCGAAACATGCTGTAGCAATTAAAACACACAGCAAATGTGAACATTCTCATTAAAGGCATTTAATAGACATTCTTATTTTCCTTTATGGTCGAATTTGTAAACTTCGTGTATTTTTCATTTTGCTTTGAGACCACCTGATGATAAAATGTTGAAATTGCAATCGTGATATATAATTAATAAAAATTTTTGGTATAACCTAAGTGGAATGACAATTAAAAAAAAAAAAAAAAAAAAAAAAAAGAGGGGGTATGATTCCTGCTTAGGGTGCAGGAGGTCCCGGGTTCAAATCCCGGACGAGCCCTAGCGTTTTGTGCAAACTGATCGTACGTCAGTGGCTGAGTCAGCGCAAAAAGCTCGCCGTCAATATCAAATGAATTTCTTATTCGATGTGAGCAATTGACACTCTGGTCCGACGCGTGAAGGCGATTACGAAGGTTTCGGGTACAGATGGTAGCAGATGCATGTTAGTAAGTCTTGCTTTAAGTGATGAATCCGCCCAGGATCGAACCAGGGACATTCTGCGTGTTAGGCAGACGTGATAACCGCTACACCATGGAAACAGCTTGTGTGCACCTTACTTCACAGACAACTTGTAGTGATGTTGCCATCGTGGTACTTGCAAAACGAAGGGACATGCTGCAGATCCACACACGAAGTGGCTCATTGGAGGACAATACGACATAGGCAGGAAAATACTGGTCCCGCCCGGGATCGAACCGGGGACCTTCTGCGTGTAAAGCAGACGTGATAACCGCTACACTACGGAAACGACGGACCCGGCGAGTCCATCCTTGTTGACTCGAAGTTGCCTCAGCCTTTCTCTCGTCGGCGAATGCACACACGACAGTTCTTTTGTCAGCCTGGAACCCATCACAGCCGAGGGCTCAAGAAGTCTTCGGGGTGCTCGAGAGGGTGTCTGCCGTAGCACCCCTAACGAGATAGCGGCGTTTAGCGCAGTCGTTATTGCAAGTCATATCAGCAAAAGTAATCACTTTCTCAGCAGCAGGCAGTGCGAGCCCAGCGGCAGCTCTACATGAAGGTACCAATAGCCCAGGAACGCCGCCGACCGCGGGAATTCGCGCCGCCCCCATCCCGCCAGCGTACACGAGACTTCCAGGGCACCCTGGACGACATCGAGGGACTGGAATAATTGGCAATCGCCGTGTCACAGGGCTCGTTGGTCTAGGGGTATGATTCCTGCTTAGGGTGCAGGAGGTCCAGTTCCGCTTGAGACGCGACAGCGATCGGACGTGCTGTGTATTCGATCCGCCGTTTCCCTCGGGTTGTGACTATTTACTTTCTGTGTGTGACCTTTCTTTGTCTTCTTTTCTTCGTTGTTTCGTCGCCTTAGTGTTTGTGCTGTGTCTTGTGTTGTATAGCGGCTTTTGCCGCATTAATTAAGTGTTATGGCTTCCCGGTTGTTTCCGCGGAAGTGTACTCTCAGTTTTCAGTTTAACAAGGCCACCAGGAATGTTCAACCAACTTCGTTGGAAATTCACGAATGGATTGTGGATACGATTGGCATTACATCGGACCAGGTACATACGGCGTATTTTGACACAGAACTTTACTGCTTTTTTGTGAAATTGTTGAACCCGGTTTTGTTAGATAAGATTTTACTTAAACATGGTGAGCAAGTGTCGTTCCGTCATAGAGATGGTTCTGTTAGCAGTGTTACTGTTTCAAATGCGGAAATTACGTATACCACAGTTCGGGTTTATAATTTACCCCCTGAAGTTGAAAACAGTTATCTCAAGGAAGCTTTGCTTGGTTATGGTACCGTTCGGTCAATTCGAAATGAACGTTGGTCTGCACAACATAAGCTGCAATGTTATAATGGTATCAGATCGGTTGAAATGCATATTACGTCGAATATACCGTCCCATCTGGTTGTATGTGGTTATCGTGTTCATCTTACTTATGAGCGGCAAGTTGGTACGTGTTTTCTATGTAATGAAAATGGTCATGTTCGTGCTAATTGCCCTAAGCGGGTGTTTGTGCTTAAAAATGGGCTAGCACAACGCCGCAAATTAACGGTTGCCGATCTTGTGCCAGCAGCTTCCTCCACTGTCTCGTGTCAGCCTCCTGCAGTAGACTCTTCACAACGGGTGACACCTTCCTCTGATGCAGGTTTTCCCCCGTTACCCACTCGCCCAGATGTATCGGCTGCTTCTGCACCGATCCCGTCTGTTTCCAATAACAAACGCCGTCGTGCTAGTGATACCGGTAGCACTGATGACGAAGCTGCTGTTTCGCAGCCGGTTTGCGAATCTGACGAGAGAATTCCGGAATCTCCCATGCTTGTTTTGGATTCTGTTCCCACTGTCTCTCCTGCTTTGCCTGATGACGTCAAACTTGCTGCCACGCCGTCGGCGCAAGATCCCCAACATTCGGTCGAGGTGGTGTTGACATCCCTCCCGACCCAGGCATCACAACATGTTGACGACACTTCGGTGCAGACAGCTGTTTGTCGGAAAATCGCTTCTAGAACTGCGCACTCCGCTTCAGCGGATTCCAAACCTCTCTCTCCACCTCCTACACTTCCAATACCTACACCTTCTGCTGCCGGTGCCGATGTTACTGATGCAGTTTTCCCCTTGCTTGCTCCTTCTTCTGATTCCTCTCGCCCTGCTAATCCTTCGGATGCCTTGCTTGACGTGCCTGATCTCGAACCCCCCACTCCACCTGCTCTTGAATCTGGTGTGCATCAGATACGCCGTCGGGTGAAAGTGCCCCCCAATCTTCACGCGGTGCGGTAAAAACACAAGCATGCAAAGGACGACTCTGATTCCGTTGATACCGGGCAATCACCCTCTGCCATGTCTGATGTTGATGATCTGGATGTAGTTGCTTCTAATGTGGTGTAATTAGGGTTCACTTTCCCTTTTTTGGTTGATGTTGCAGGCGTACACGTTTATTACCTTAAATATAAATAGCATTCAATCTGCTCTGAAGTTAGCGCCTCTGCAGCAGTTCATTTATGACTCTGCAGCTGATGTTGTTTTCCTGCAGGAAGTCTCCGTTGCACACCTGTTTGTTCCTGGCTTTCGCACTATTATAAATTTTGCGCCTGAGTTTTCCACAGGTACTGCCTTACTAATTCGTGACGGTATCCCCGTTACCGAAATTGAGCTCTTAGACTCGGGAAGGGGTATTGGTTGTCGGTTATTTGACACAACCTTGGTTAATATTTACGCCCCCTCTGGTTCCAGCAAACGGCAGGAAAGGTCTCGTTTTTATAAGGAGGATCTGATTTATCTTTTACGCAAAAATCCTGCGACTTTGATATTGGGGGGTGATTTTAATTGTGTATTACAAGATAAGGACCAATCCCCTCATTTTAATTATTGTGTCGAGCTACATTCTCTTGTACGTCAACTACGACTACGCGATGCGTGGGAGGTTAAACACCCCACTTTAGTTAAATTTACATTTTTTACTGCCACGTCAAGTAGTCGACTGGACCGATTGTATATTTCTGATCCCCTTAGTGTTTTTGTTTTAAATGTAGATGTTATTCCAGCCAGTTTTACGGATCATTGTGCCCTTGCGGTTATAATTAATTTGGAGCGTCAGCCTCTGAAACTTTATCGGCCGCTGTGGAAGTTAAATGTCTCCTTGCTCGATGACCCTGACATCGAACCTCTAATACAGACGGCGTGGGACATGTGTTTACGTTCTCTGCGATACTATCCGTCTAAGCTTCACTGGTGGATCCACTGTGCGAAGCCAAAACTACGTCGCACTTTAATGTCCTACAGTTATAATAGAGCGCGAGATCTGAAACTGACTTTTGAGTATTATTATTCGGTGCTTCGCAAACTTTATGATACTTCTCGAATGACAGGTGCCCACCTTTCTGAGATTCGGAAAATTAAAGCCAAGTTCCTTAGTATTAAACGGCTTCAGAAGGAAGGATTGAAGATTAAATCTAAACCGCCGTCCACCTTAGCACATGAAATGACTTCCATGTACCATCAGTTTCGTCACCACAAGCACCATCGACGTGTATTGATTGACGGCCTTGTGGCAGCTGATGGTCGCCGGCTTACCTTACAGAATCAAATAACCCATGAACTTACCTGCTACTATGAGACCTTATATGCTGTGGCTGATTCTGATCCGCTTGATGTTGACGAGATTTTAACTGCTATCCCATCGGTTTTAACAGAGGACCATAATATGGAATTTTAGCTCCTTTTACTGCAGACGAAATTTCAGCTTTCATTGCTTGTTCACCATCTCACAAATCTCCTGGTCCGGATGGCCTTCCTAAGGACTTTTTTGTTCGCTTTTGGACTATTATAGGGCCTGTTTTTACGGATATAGTAAATGAAATTTTGAATGGTGGCACAATTCCAGACGATTTCAAGAGAGGTACGGTTGTCCTGATACCAAAATCTGCTGGTTTGAAGACAGCTAGTGACTTTCGTCCTTTAACCCTTTTAAATTTTGATTATAAGACGGCTGCTAGGGCTGTTAATGCACGTCTATCCCTCTTGCTTACACCTGTGATAACTCCTTGTCAAAGCTGCTTTCCGGGGCGGGGTATCGTGATGTCGTGTCGATTGTCGCTGTTACCAATATTTCCTGTGCGCTTTTATTTGTTGATTTTAGTAAGGCTTTTGATCGTGTGTCCCATTCGTTTTTGGAGCTTCTGCTGCGCCGTCTCGGTTTTAATGAAAAGGCGCTGCTGGTACTTAAGAATATGACGACTGGTATTTCTGCTAAGATTGACATTAATGGCCAGCTAACGAAGGTCATTGATATTAAACGTGGCGTCCCGCAAGGTAGCCCTTTATCCATGACCCTTTATGCTCTCTCCCTTCAACCACTCCTCACACGTCTCAACTCGACACTTCGTGGTCTTACGATTTCTGGGGTTACCCTGACAGCAACAGCTTATGCTGATGATTTGGTTGTTTTGCTTCGTTCCACCGCAGAAGTGCCGCAGTTGAAAATGGAACTAGATAAATTTTCTGCGGCCTCAGGTTCTCGTATCAACCCCCGTAAAAGCAAACGCCTGAATTTGCGGGGCTTTGAACGTGTGGTTGTTCCGTGGGTTACGGCTGTTGAACACCATACACATTTGGGTATCTATCTTGAACGGTGTCCTCTTCGCATGGCTGCAAAAAACTGGCAAGTGGCCATTTCCAAGCTTCAAGGTGTTTTATTAGAACACTCATGGCGTTCGATACCGCTACTGCAAAAAAAGCGTGTATTAGACACTTACGTTTTATGTAAAGTATATTACGTTGCTCAATTGTTTCCGCTTCCCCGACTGCAGGGTGCAAAAATGGTCCAGCTTCTTAACAGGTATATTTGGCGGGGGCACATTTTTAAATTACGTTGTGATGTTCTTACGAAGCCGCGACTTGAGGGCGGCTTGTCGTTAACCGATGTCCGTGTCAAGGCTGCTGCCCTTTATGTTAAGCGAACCCTCCATCTTTTATTTTCTGAGTCCCCGACTGTTACTTCGCGATTATTCCATGTCGTTCGTCCTGCGAGCTTGTCACCGCCAATTCACGTTGGGCCTCTAAATGCGAAGCTACGGCATGTTCGGGACTTCTATATTGAGATTAGTTATCTAGATCTCCACTTACAACGTCGTCCTGATTTCACTACGCGAACACTGCTTGAAAAATGGCACAGGTCTTCTTCATCCAACCCGGTTGTTTTGCAATATCCCCGCTTTAATTGGCGTAACATATGGACGAATATTAGCTTACCCGTTCATTCTGCAACTGTTGCCTCCCTATGGTATAAGATAGTTAATCAGCTGATTCCTACCAACGAACGACTTCATCGTATAGGTTTAAGTGTCACTCCGCTTTGTCAAACGTGTGGTTGTATTGATACACTCCCACACCGATTTACCTGCGCTGACCGTCTTCGCATGTGGTACTGGCTGCGCCGACAATTGGCGTTACTCACCAAAAGCTCGGAATCAGCTTTTACAACTGATATTCTCTGCTGGCCGGACACGGTTTTTTATCCCCGGACAAAGAACAACACCATTATGTGGCTTCTTGGCCGTTACATTTCTTCAGTGGTTGATGGTGATGGTATTTCTGATTTTATTTCGTTTACTGGTTACATGCTTCATGAGTGCTGGGCGCAGAAATCTTTCCCACATCTTAAGAGGGACTTTGCGAATATGCTTAGTATTGTTTTCGAAAAGCAGGGGGTTGGTTAAGTTTCCATTTCTATTGATCGCTCCTGTGCCAGGTTCACTAATGGCACCGGTATAGGGGCATACTGATCTACCTTCCTGATAGGGAAGACATTCTCACTAGTTTTTAGTTATTTTGCCTTCCTGTTAAGCTTTTACCTGTTTGGATGGATAACGATTCCTAAGAAGCCTGTCCACATATGACTATTATCGGACTCCGATCCAAGGACAATTACATCGTATTAGTGACACTGTGCTCCAGTGCAGGGAGGAGGAGACGTCGTGGCCAGGCCTCGGGATTCGACCCCTGCCCACCGCGCCTCCACCGACCTGCCCTGGGTCATTACACAGGAATACCCAAAAAAAAAAAAAAAAATAGCTCAGTTGGGAGAGCGTTGAACAAAAACATAGTGATCAAAGCGTAAAAAAAAAAAAAAAAAAAAGAAAAATCGGCTAGCGCGTTCGGCTGTTAACCGAAAGGTAAAAAAAAAAAAAAGGTATGATTCCTGCTTCGGGTGAAAAAAAAAAAAGTGGTAGAATGCTCGCCTGCCACGCGGGCGGCCCGGGTTCGATTCCCGGTCGATGCATCATTTTGCTTTTCCCGCGATAATGCTGCCGCGTGGCTTGAGCGCTTGAGATGCACGATCCACAAGAATGTGTAAAAAAAAAAAAAAAAAGGGGTATGATTCCTGCTTAGGGTGCAGGAGGTCCCGGGTTCAAATCCCGGACGAGCCCTAGCGTTTTGTGCAAACTGATCGCACGTCAGTGGCTGAGTCAGCGCAAAAAGCTCGCCGTCAATATCAAATGAATTTCTTATTCGATGTGAGCAATTGGCACTCGGGTCCGACGCGTGAAGGCGATTACGAAGGTTTCGGGTACAGATGGTAGCAGATGCATGTTAGTACGTCTTGCTTAAAGTGATGAAAAAGTGTTTCCGCCCGGGATCGAACCGGGGACCTTCTGCGTGTTAGGCAGACGTGATAACCGCTACACCACGGAAACTGCTTGTGTGCACCTTACTTCACAGACAACTTGTAGTGATGTTGCCATCGTAACTAAAAAATTCAATAAATGTGGTACTTGCAAAACGAAGGGACATGCAGCAGATCCACACACGACGTGGCTCATTGGAGGACAATACGACATAGGCAGGAAAATACTGTTCCCGCCCGGGATCGAACCGGGGACCTTCTGCGTGTGAAGCAGACGTGATAACCGCTACACTACGGAAACGACGGACCCGAGGAGTCCATCCTAGTTCACTCGAACTTGCCTCAGACTTTCTCTCGTCCGCGAATGCACACACGACAGTTCTTTTGTCAGCCTGGATCCCATCACAGCCGAGGGCTCAAGAAGTCTTCGGGGTGCTCGAGAGGGTGTCTGCCGTAGCACCCCTAACGAGATAGCGGCGTTTCGCGCAGTCGTTATTGCAAGTCATATCAGCAAAAGCAATCACTTTCTCAGCAGCAGGCAGTACGAGCCCAGCGGCAGCTCTACATGAAGGTACCAATAGCCCAGGAAGGCCGCCGACCGCGGGAATTCGCGCCGCCCCCATCCCGCCAGCGTACACGAGACTTCCAGGGCACCCTGGACGACATCGAGGGACTGGAATATTTGGCATTCGCCGTGTCACAGGGCTCGTTGGTCTAGGTTGTCGGAGGTGATTTCAATTGTGTTGTCCATCGGAAAGACCAGACTCCACATTTTAATTATTCTCAGGAGCTTCATGACTTACTTAAAACTATGCGATACAAGGATGCCTGGGAAGTCCTCTTCCCTACGTTAGTCAAATATACGTTTCTTACTTCGGCCTCATGTAGTCGCATTGATCGAATATATGTCTCTGAGAATATTAGCACTCACGTACTAAATGCGGACGTCATCCCCACGTATTTTTCCGACCATTGCGCTCTCTCCGTTTCCATAACATTGGTCAAGCAGTCCACTCGCGCATACCGCAACCAATGGACCCTCAATATCGCGCATTTGAAAGATGACGATCTTGAAGATTGCGTTCTCGACACGTGGACGAAATGTTTAAGATCAATTCAGAATTACGGAACCAAAACCGAGTGGTGGGTCAAAATTGCTAAGGTGAAGTTGCGACAAACATTAAAAAATTACAGTTTTCACAAAAGTATGGCAGAAAAACGGACTATTGAATTCTACTACACGGTTTTACGAGAACTCCATGAACAGTCACATGGGTCAGGCACTCACCTAGCACGGATCAAACGAGTAAAAGCCAAACTTTTAAGCATCACACGGAAACGGTTAGACGGATTGAAAATCAAATCAAAAGCAAAATCTCTGTTGGAGGATGAAACAACTTCATTGTACCATTTGATGAAACATCAGTCTAATCGGCGACGTACTTTTATTGAGGATCTCAAACTAGAAGACGGTAGGGTACTCACAGACCAAGGTGACATTGTCCGTGCACTCCATCGGCATTACGAATTGCTCTACAACGAGGACCAGTCTGATAACTGTGATGGCTTTGAAGTCATCGACTCATTACGTAATTTAATCACCGTAGATGACAATAATTCCTTGTTTGTTGACTTCACAGTCGACGAGGTGTTCGACCTGGTCAAGACATCTCTTCCAAATAAATCGGCGGGTCCAGACGGTATTCCTAAAGAGTTTTATCAACGGTATTGGCATATCATTGGAACAGTGTTTACTGAGGTCATCAATGAACTCGTGAGAGGAGGTGCAATTCCATCAGAACTCAAAGAGGGCAAACTTGTCTTGATACCGAAAAGCACGGGCCACAAGAAAATCGATAACTTTCGTCCTCTCATGCTCATGAATTATGACTATAAAACATTAGCAAGGGCGGTTAAAGAACGGATGACTCCCCTACTCCGGAAAGTTATCCACACTCATCAAGCCTGTTTTCCTGGACGGACAATAATGACTACCATCTCTGAATTTCGTGATTTGATTTCTGTTGCTGCAGTTACAAATATTAAATGCGCGATCTTATTCCTAGACTTCTGCAAGGCCTTTGACCATGTCAGTCATCGATACGTGGAACTTGTTTTGCAGCAGCTGGGGTTTTCGGATCGTGCGGTGCGTATCATTCATCAACTGATGACTGGAATTACGGCGAAAATCATTGTAAATGGACAGTCTACGAAAGTCATTCATGTTCGGAGGGGCGTTCCGCAGGGCAGCCCGCTGTCAATGTTGTTATATGTTCTCTCGTTGGAACCTTTTCTACGACAGATCAATGGACGATTGACTGGAGTGACTGTTTCTGGGGTCACCATATCCGCCAGAGCTTACGCCGATGACGTAGGAGTTGTCATACGACACGGCGGTGAAATAGCCATCCTCAAAGCAGAGATTGATAACTACAATAGAGCATCAGGTGCGAAGATTAACGCACAAAAGAGTAAGTTGTTGAATCTTCGAGGCTTCGAGGACGTACATATCTCTTGGGCCACTCTGGTGGACCATCACAAGACGTTAGGCATAAGCTTCAACAAGTGCCCCATGACGATGACAGCAACCAACTGGAGAGAGACAACCAACAAGATACGAGGAGCGCTGCGTGAACTTCGCTGGCGCTCTACGAATCTCCTGCAGACAATTCGAATCATAAACACCTATGTTTTCTCTAAAGCGTATTACGTTGCACAGATCTTTCCAGTACCTAGAATGCAAGCCACACTCATCATGAGACTGGCTAATAGACAAGTCTGGAAAGGGAATCTTTTTAAAGTGCGACTCGTCACCCTGACCCATTCGAGGGCAGCAGGGGGTTTAGAACTCACTAACATTGCGAGGAAAGCGAGAGCGTTGTACTTAAAAAGAACCTTATTTACGGTTAATCTTGCCCACAGTAACGTCACTTCTCAACTATTCCAGGTAGTCCGGCCAGAATGCATGAAACCACCGATCAACGTGGGAAAACTAAACTATAAGTTAAAGCATATACGAGAATTTTACGTAGACATCAGCTACTTAGGTGATGACATTCTCCGCGCGACCAACATAACTTCCAAGAAACTATTAGAACACTGGGACACATCTGACATCCCAAGTAAAATCGAAGTACAGTATCCGGCCATTTTATGGCACAATGTATGGACCAATATTAACCTCCCTATTCACTCCTCTGAGGTGACGTCCACGTGGTACAGAGTCGTCAATGACATAGTGGCCACCAACGAAAAACTCCAAAGGATTGGGCTTAGTGACACGTATTACTGTTGTCAATGTGGACTGGTCGACACTCTCCTCCATCGCTTTACGTGTGCCGGGCATCTGCGAAACTGGGATTGGACTAAGACCAAAGTTGGAATCCTCACCCGCCGTGGTGGACGAAATCACACAACAGAGATGCTATTACGCCCACAGGAAAAATACTACCCTGCAACCAAACACAACAGTGTGATGTGGCTCTTAGGCCATTTCGCAAACTATGTAATAAACGTAAAGGGACCTGACAACATAATAGACTACAAATTGTACATGGAAACGGCCTACTGGAGAATGAAAGCATTACGCCAATACAAAAGCCTCTTTGGGAACATGCTAGATATTGTTTTTGAGAAGACTGGTGTAGGGTAAGCGTCCATGATAAGTTACGAGTACTTCGCTTGGCCAGACAACGTGAAAAAAAAAAACGAAAAAAAAGAAAAGAAAAAGTGACTAGGATACTTGGCTTTCACATAGGAGGACAAAAATCAAACTAAAAAAAATAAAAATGGATCAGGCGTCGGACTTCGGTATAAAAAAAAAATAAAAATAAAAAAAAAAAAAAGTGGCTAGGATACCTGGCTTTCACCCAGGAGGCCCGGGTTCGATTCCCGGTACCGGAACGGAATTTTTTCCACACGAGTCGTGACAAGTTTGAAAAAAAAACAAAAGAAAAAGGGGTATGATTCCTGCTTAGGGTGCAGGAGGTCCCGGGTTCAAATCCCGGACGAGCCCTAGCGTTTTGTGCAAACTGATCGCACGTCAGTGGCTGAGTCAGCGCAAAAAGCTCGCCGTCAATATCAAATGAATTTCTTATTCGATGTGAGCAATTGGCACTCGGGTCCGACGCGTGAAGGCGATTACGAAGGTTTCGGGTACAGATGGTAGCAGATGCATGTTAGTACGTCTTGCTTAAAGTGATGAAAAAGTGTTTCCGCCCGGGATCGAACCGGGGACCTTCTGCGTGTTAGGCAGACGTGATAACCGCTACACCACGGAAACTGCTTGTGTGCACCTTACTTCACAGACAACTTGTAGTGATGTTGCCATCGTAACTAAAAAATTCAATAAATGTGGTACTTGCAAAACGAAGGGACATGCAGCAGATCCACACACGACGTAGCTCATTGGAGGACAATACGACATAGGCAGGAAAATACTGTTCCCGCCCGGGATCGAACCGGGGACCTTCTGCGTGTGAAGCAGACGTGATAACCGCTCCACTACGGAAACGACGGACCCGAGGAGTCCATCCTTGTTCACTCGAACTTGCCTCAGACTTTCTCTCGTCCGCGAATGCACACACGACAGTTCTTTTGTCAGCCTGGAACCCATCACAGCCGAGGGCTCAAGAAGTCTTCGGGGTGCTCGAGAGGGTGTCTGCCGTAGCACCCCTAACGAGATAGCGGCGTTTCGCGCAGTCGTTATTGCAAGTCATATCAGCAAAAGCAATCACTTTCTCAGCAGCAGGCAGTGCGAGCCCAGCGGCAGCTCTACATGAAGGTACCAATAGCCCAGGAAGGCCGCCGACCGCGGGAATTCGCGCCGCCCCCATCCCGCCAGCGTACACGAGACTTCCAGGGCACCCTGGACGACATCGAGGGACTGGAATATTTGGCATTCGCCGTGTCACAGGGCTCGTTGGTCTAGGGGTATGATTCCTGCTTAGGGTGCAGGAGGTCCCGGCTTCAAATCCCGGACGAGCCCTAGCGTTTTGTGCAATCTGATCGCACGTCAGTGGCTGAGTCAGCGCAAAAAGCTCGCCGTCAATATCAAATGAATTTCTTATTCGATGTGAGCAATTGGCACTCGGGTCCGACGCGTGAAGGCGATTACGAAGGTTTCGGGTACAGATGGTAGCAGATGCATGTTAGTACGTCTTGCTTAAAGTGATGAAAAAGTGTTTCCGCCCGGGATCGAACCGGGGACCTTCTGCGTGTTAGGCAGACGTGATAACCGCTACACCACGGAAACTGCTTGTGTGCACCTTACTTCACAGACAACTTGTAGTGATGTTGCCATCGTAACTAAAAAATTCAATAAATGTGGTACTTGCAAAACGAAGGGACATGCAGCAGATCCACACACGACGTAGCTCATTGGAGGACAATACGACATAGGCAGGAAAATACTGTTCCCGCCCGGGATCGAACCGGGGACCTTCTGCGTGTGAAGCAGACGTGATAACCGCTCCACTACGGAAACGGCGGACCCGAGGAGTCCATCCTTGTTCACTCGAACTTGCCTCAGACTTTCTCTCGTCCGCGAATGCACACACGACAGTTCTTTTGTCAGCCTGGGACCCATCACAGCCGAGGGCTCAAGAAGTCTTCGGGGTGCTCGAGAGGGTGTCTGCCGTAGCACCCCTAACGAGATAGCGGCGTTTCGCGCAGTCGTTATTGCAAGTCATATCAGCAAAAGCAATCACTTTCTCAGCAGCAGGCAGTACGAGCCCAGCGGCAGCTCTACATGAAGGTACCAATAGCCCAGGAAGGCCGCCGACCGCGGGAATTCGCGCCGCCCCCATCCCGCCAGCGTACACGAGACTTCCAGGGCACCCTGGACGACATCGAGGGACTGGAATATTTGGCATTCGCCGTGTCACAGGGCTCGTTGGTCTAGGGGTATGATTCCTGCTTAGGGTGCAGGAGGTCCCGGGTTCAAATCCCGGACGAGCCCTAGCGTTTTGTGCAAACTGATCGCACGTCAGTGGCTGAGTCAGCGCAAAAAGCTCGCCGTCAATATCAAATGAATTTCTTATTCGATGTGAGCAATTGGCACTCGGGTCCGACGCGTGAAGGCGATTACGAAGGTTTCGGGTACAGATGGTAGCAGATGCATGTTAGTACGTCTTGCTTAAAGTGATGAAAAAGTGCTTCCGCCCGGGATCGAACCGGGGACCTTCTGCGTGTTAGGCAGACGTGATAACCGCTACACCACGGAAACTGCTTGTGTGCACCTTACTTCACAGACAACTTGTAGTGATGTTGCCATCGTAACTAAAAAATTCAATAAATGTGGTACTTGCAAAACGAAGGGACATGCAGCAGATCCACACACGACGTGGCTCATTGGAGGACAATACGACATAGGCAGGAAAATACTGTTCCCGCCCGGGATCGAACCGGGGACCTTCTGCGTGTGAAGCAGACGTGATAACCGCTACACTACGGAAACGACGGACCCGAGGAGTCCATCCTAGTTCACTCGAACTTGCCTCAGACTTTCTCTCGTCCGCGAATGCACACACGACAGTTCTTTTGTCAGCCTGGATCCCATCACAGCCGAGGGCTCAAGAAGTCTTCGGGGTGCTCGAGAGGGTGTCTGCCGTAGCACCCCTAACGAGATAGCGGCGTTTCGCGCAGTCGTTGTTGCAAGTCATATCAGCAAAAGCAATCACTTTCTCAGCAGCAGGCAGTGCGAGCCCAGCGGCAGCTCTACATGAAGGTACCAATAGCCCAGGAAGGCCGCCGACCGCGGGAATTCGCGCCGCCCCCATCCCGCCAGCGTACACGAGACTTCCAGGGCACCCTGGACGACATCGAGGGACTGGAATATTTGGCATTCGCCGTGTTACAGGGCTCGTTGGTCTAGGGGTATGATATTTGCTTAGGGTGCAGGAGGTCCCGGGTTCAAATCCCGGACGAGCCCTAGCGTTTTGTGCAAACTGATCGCACGTCAGTGGCTGAGTCAGCGCAAAATGCTCGCCGTCAATATCAAATGAATTTCTTATTCGATGTGAGCAATTGGCACTCGGGTCCGACGCGTGAAGGCGATTACGAAGGTTTCGGGTACAGATGGTAGCAGATGCATGTTAGTACGTCTTGCTTAAAGTGATGAAAAAGTGTTTCCGCCCGGGATCGAACCGGGGACCTTCTGCGTGTTAGGCAGACGTGATAACCGCTACACCACGGAAACTGCTTGTGTGCACCTTACTTCACAGACAACTTGTAGTGATGTTGCCATCGTAACTAAAAAATTCAATAAATGTGGTACTTGCAAAACGAAGGGACATGCAGCAGATCCACACACGACGTGGCTCATTGGAGGACAATACGACATAGGCAGGAAAATACTGTTCCCGCCCGGGATCGAACCGGGGACCTTCTGCGTGTGAAGCAGACGTGATAACCGCTACACTACGGAAACGACGGACCCGAGGAGTCCATCCTAGTTCACTCGAACTTGCCTCAGACTTTCTCTCGTCCGCGAATGCACACACGACAGTTCTTTTGTCAGCCTGGATCCCATCACAGCCGAGGGCTCAAGAAGTCTTCGGGGTGCTCGAGAGGGTGTCTGCCGTAGCACCCCTAACGAGATAGCGGCGTTTCGCGCAGTCGTTGTTGCAAGTCATATCAGCAAAAGCAATCACTTTCTCAGCAGCAGGCAGTGCGAGCCCAGCGGCAGCTCTACATGAAGGTACCAATAGCCCAGGAAGGCCGCCGACCGCGGGAATTCGCGCCGCCCCCATCCCGCCAGCGTACACGAGACTTCCAGGGCACCCTGGACGACATCGAGGGACTGGAATATTTGGCATTCGCCGTGTTACAGGGCTCGTTGGTCTAGGGGTATGATATTTGCTTAGGGTGCAGGAGGTCCCGGGTTCAAATCCCGGACGAGCCCTAGCGTTTTGTGCAAACTGATCGCACGTCAGTGGCTGAGTCAGCGCAAAATGCTCGCCGTCAATATCAAATGAATTTCTTATTCGATGTGAGCAATTGGCACTCGGGTCCGACGCGTGAAGGCGATTACGAAGGTTTCGGGTACAGATGGTAGCAGATGCATGTTAGTACGTCTTGCTTAAAGTGATGAAAAAGTGTTTCCGCCCGGGATCGAACCGGGGACCTTCTGCGTGTTAGGCAGACGCGATAACCGCTACACCACGGAAACTGCTTGTGTGCACCTTACTTCACAGACAACTTGTAGTGATGTTGCCATCGTAACTAAAAAATTCAATAAATGTGGTACTTGCAAAACGAAGGGACATGCAGCAGATCCACACACGACGTGGCTCATTGGAGGACAATACGACATAGGCAGGAAAATACTGTTCCCGCCCGGGATCGAACCGGGGACCTTCTGCGTGTGAAGCAGACGTGATAACCGCTACACTACGGAAACGACGGACCCGAGGAGTCCATCCTAGTTCACTCGAACTTGCCTCAGACTTTCTCTCGTCCGCGAATGCACACACGACAGTTCTTTTGTCAGCCTGGATCCCATCACAGCCGAGGGCTCAAGAAGTCTTCGGGGTGCTCGAGAGGGTGTCTGCCGTAGCACCCCTAACGAGATAGCGGCGTTTCGCGCAGTCGTTATTGCAAGTCATATCAGCAAAAGCAATCACTTTCTCAGCAGCAGGCAGTGCGAGCCCAGCGGCAGCTCTACATGAAGGTACCAATAGCCCAGGAAGGCCGCCGACCGCGGGAATTCGCGCCGCCCCCATCCCGCCAGCGTACACGAGACTTCCAGGGCACCCTGGACGACATCGAGGGACTGGAATATTTGGCATTCGCCGTGTCACAGGGCTCGTTGGTCTAGGGGTATGATTCCTGCTTAGGGTGCAGGAGGTCCCGGGTTCAAATCCCGGACGAGCCCTAGCGTTTTGTGCAAACTGATCGCACGTCAGTGGCTGAGTCAGCGCAAAAAGCTCGCCGTCAATATCAAATGAATTTCTTATTCGATGTGAGCAATTGGCACTCGGGTCCGACGCGTGAAGGCGATTACGAAGGTTTCGGGTACAGATGGTAGCAGATGCATGTTAGTACGTCTTGCTTAAAGTGATGAAAAGTGTTTCCGCCCGGGATCGAACCGGGGACCTTCTGCGTGTTAGGCAGACGTGATAACCGCTACACCACGGAAACTGCTTGTGTGCACCTTACTTCACAGACAACTTGTAGTGATGTTGCCATCGTAACTAAAAAATTCAATAAATGTGGTACTTGCAAAACGAAGGGACATGCAGCAGATCCACACACGACGTGGCTCATTGGAGGACAATACGACATAGGCAGGAAAATACTGGTCCCGCCCGGGATCGAACCGGGGACCTTCTGCGTGTAAAGCAGACGTGATAACCGCTACACTACGGAAACGACGGACCCGACGACTCCATCCTTGTTGACTCGAAGTTGCCTCAGCCTTTCTCTCGTCGGCGAATGCACACACGACAGTTCTTTTGTCAGCCTGGAACCCATCACAGCCGAGGGCTCAAGAAGTCTTCGGGGTGCTCGAGAGGGTGTCTGCCGTAGCACCCCTAACGAGATAGCGGCGTTCCGCGCAGTCGTTATTGCAAGTCATATCAGCAAAAGCAATCACTTTCTCAGCAGCAGGCAGTGCGAGCCCAGCGGCAGCTCTACATGAAGGTACCAATAGCCCAGGAAGGCCGCCGACCGCGGGAATTCGCGCCGCCCCCATCCCGCCAGCGTACACGAGACTTCCAGGGCACCCTGGACGACATCGAGGGACTGGAATAATTGGCAATCGCCGTGTCACAGGGCTCGTTGGTCTAGGGGCACAGTCGGCTTTCAGCCGTGTTACCGTGCGGACGGGCTCAGCGCGCCGGGCAGTGCTCCGCAGGTGTTGTTGTTTACCCGCTAGCGCGCGGTCGCGTCGTTGTCTTGCCGTATAGTACCTGTACCGACCCGACATGGCGTTCTCATATCGAAAAGCTACAATCAAACTAACGTTCAACGCATCGTACACGAGACCGAAGGCCCATGAAATTGAACGGTTTCTACGAGACATCATGCACATCGAACCACAAGAACTGATAGGAATTCATCTGTCTATTGTAACCAGCACGGTGTACCTCAAACTGATTGACGAAGCGGCCTGCGACAGATTACTCCAACGATCTGCAAACGGCTTTCGCTTCTGTCACGCAGACGGTAACGTGAGCGTGGTAGGAGTTGACCATGCTGGTCTGGGGGTGCGTACCGTGCGCATCTTTGAACTACCGTTCGAAGTTCCTGCCAACCTAGTCGTTGATGCGCTGCGGCCATACGGCACAGTTCTGAGCCACACAGAGGAGAAATGGAACACATTCGAAACGTACCCTGTCCTTAACGGGGTACGACAAGTGCGCATAGAACTTAAGAAGCACGTTCCATCGTATGTTTTCGTGGGTGGCTGCCGCGCAATTGTTATATATGATGGACAACCGAGGACCTGCTCGGGCTGCGGCCAGGAGGGCCATGTTAGAACTGAGTGTCTGCAGCGCCGCCTCGTTCAGGTGCCCCGCAATGAACTTCCCCAACGATCCACTATGACCTCTCTCCCGCTCACATATGTGGAGGCGGCACGACATGATGTGATGGATGATCAAAACCTGCTACCTCCTCAAGCCGCTGCCAGCTCCGTTGGAGAGTCAGCGCCGTCGACGACGCCGCAGCCCAACGGTGCAGAGGTTCCTACAGCCTCCGCCCACCGCAGCGTCGTGGGCACCCAGCCACCGTCACTGTCGGGATCAGACACAGGGGTTCCTAGCGACCGAGACTGTGTCGAGCCCCGCCCTCCAGTGGATGTCGAATCTCGGACCCGAAAGCAAAAATCACCCAAGCGACACAAGAAGAGGCGATTGTCAGCTGACGAACAGGACAGGAATGTGAAGCCGGCGGAAGACATCGACTTCGTTGACTCGCCCACAATTGCAACGGACTCCAGTGGCATCATTCACTAGAAGGTGCCTGAAGACAAGGAACACTCTCCTAAATCTGGTGGCCCAGAAAACGAGGCGCACTGCGTCGACTCTCAAAATGTGAGCTCCTGTGAAAGCGTCCAGCCCCCAATGACATCACAATCGTCTCTTGGTGATTGGGCAGACGATATGGAGGCAGATGACGCACAGCAAACATCGATATCTCCACTAGAGCCCATGGCTGACAATGAGCCCGGAGGGCTCTGCCAGTCAGGGACTCCTACGGCACAGTAATGCACAGCATGCAGGTGGATGGCTGTGTGGTGTGTGGTGTGTGAAATCACTGTGGGATTGCACCGGCACACTGCCTCCGCCACTTGATATGTCTCAGTCATACCGTGTGGGAACAGTCAACGTAAATGGTGTCCACTCCACTGTCAAGACCCGCATGTTACACGACATGATCAGAGCGGCAGACTTGGACATTGTCCTTCTCCAGGAGGTCCGTCCCGAGCTGTGTTTAGACCTATATGGCTACACCACGTACAGCCTACCCGTAGGTGATGGCGCAGGAGGAACGGCCATCCTTCTCCGAGATGGCATAGACGCGACGGACGCGACGTACTTGCCGAACGGACGAGGCATCGCACTCACACTTGGCGCAGTGCGCCTCATTAACGTCTACGCTCCCTCCGGTAATTCGCACCGTGGTGACAGGCATGTCTTCTATTCGGAGGAGTTGGCCCCACTTTTGCAAGGAAATATGGACCATTACATAGTGGGCGGCGATTTTAACAGTGTTCTGCGGCCCGAGGACCAGATACCGCATTACGTCCCATGCCCGGCTCTACAAGCATTGATACGTGACCTCGCGCTCCACGACACATGGCTCTTACATCATGGGACCCAGAGTGGATATACGCACTTTACCAGCCATTCTGCCAGTCGTCTGGACCGGATATACGTCTCGCGTGCCCTCCGCACAGCAACCCGTGATGCAGAACTCTGGCCGACGGCCTTCACAGACCATCTCGCGTACATCTGCACTGTCACCTTGCCCCGACAACTCACAAGACGCAGCAGGGGCCCGTGGACGCTGAACGTCTCCCTCCTTCGCGAGGAAGCGTGTCGGCGAGCAGTCACTGACACGTGGCGTCGATGTATCAGGCGCCTGCCTATGTATGCTTCCACGTTACTGTGGTGGCTGGGATGTGTCAAACCTGCCCTCCGAAAGACCTTGATGGCCTACGGGCGTGACAGATCGCACTGGCAAAGGGCGACATCGGAATTTTATTATACAGCGTTACGTGAGCTGGCGACGCAACCGCCGTCTCCCGAACGTCAGATGTCCGTACAGCGCATCAAAGCTCGTCTACTTCGCATCAGGACAGAGCAGCTAGACGGTGTTCGCATCCGTGCGCGAGTACAAGACTGTATCCCCAACGAAACAGCGTCAGTGTATCACATTGTGCGCGAGAGGCGCCACCGCAAACGTCAGCTCATTACGGCGGTAAACACGGAGGACGGCGGGCGCGCAGTGACACAAACGGACATCGCGCACACGTTCGCCAGACACTATGGGACCTTGTACATGGAAGATCCGCGAACTGTACGTGATTATGACGAGCTGTTGCACGATTTTCCCGCCCCTCGGGAAGTGGCACCCGATGATAGTCTGCTGTTGCCCATTACACCCGACGAGCTGACATCGGCCTTGGCACGTGGAGCACCGAACAAGTCGCCTGGACCGGACGGTTTACCCCTGGAATTCTACCGCACTTTTTACCACCTTATGGGTGACAAGTGGCTCCAAATGTTTCAAGACCTGATCCGCCCTGATTTCACTGTCCCCACAGAATTCACAGAAGGCATCTTGATCCCAGTTCCGAAACCGAATGGTGGTTGTAGGTGGCAGGATTTTCGCCCACTCACACTCCTCAACAACGACTACAAGATCTTCGCCCGTATCCTCCGCGCACGTCTCCACACCGCTATCGGGAAAGCCATCCACACCGATCAGACATGTTTAGGTGGTGTCAGCAACATTCATACGGCGTTAGGAGCACACCGCGACGTAATTGCTTTGACGGCGGCCTGCAAAATACGAGGCGCCCTTGTCGCCGTAGATTTTGACCACGCATTCGACCGCGTCGATCACGGCTTCTTACGCGCAGTTTTGCAACACATGGGCCTCTCTCCGGAGTCTGCACAGGTGGTCCTTCGACTGGTCCACGGAGCGCGCTCCCGCATGATGGTCAACGGTTATCAGTCTGGTCACATTGTTGTTGGACGGTCAGTGCGACAAGGGTGCCCCCTGTCGGGCATATTATTTGCTGCAGCGCTTGAACCAGCTTTACATGGTCTACGGCAGCGATTAACTGGTATCTCCTTGCGGGACGTGACCTTTTGTTGTGGTGCATTCGCCGATGACGTGGTGTTCCTGGCCAGATCAGAGGATGAAATGCATATGGCACTACAGTGGCTACGCCAGTACGGGGCGGTCGCTGGGAGCGTCATCAACGTGAAGAAGACAAAATACATGGATGTCGGAGGGGGGATTTCCCACACAACGGCGGTGCCCTTTGACAAGGTGCCCGTACTCAAGTGTTTAGGAGTGCAATTCTATAGCAATGTCCGCCGCACGGCAGCGGCTACGTACCGCCGGCTCCTACACCAGACACGTGCTCTGCTGCAGGACAACAAACTGCGTCGCTTGGATATGCTCCTCAGAACACGTTATGTCAACACCTATCTTGTCTCAAAACTGAACTATTTTGCGCATATCCTTCCCTTGACAGCTACGATGGCCGACAGATTTCAAGCAGCATATGGACATTTCGTAAGCACCGGTCTGGTTTTTAAAGTCCGATACGCCACCCTGACACTGCCGCAGCGGGCGGGCGGTATCGGTTTAATTCACGTATATAACCGTGCGCGATCGCTTTATCTCAACACTATGCGTCGCACGTGGACCTCTGCCCACTGACGGGCACCCTGATAGCGGAAGTGGCACCACACTCTCTGCATCCCCCGGTTTCTGTAGGACACATTTCACCGGCACTCACCCACATCAGAGACTTCTTTATTGACTTCAGCTACTTACGGTCAGAACTTCCGACGACACGGAAGCCCAGCACAAAAGACTATTATCGCCTCTATCAGCAGCGGCAACCTGTAAATACGGTCACCCACAGACATCCTGAAGTTGCCTGGAACACGGTGTGGCGAGCGGTACACACGCCTTTTCTACCTACGACGGTGCGTTCAGTGTGGTACGTGGTTGTGAATGGGAAGTTCGCTACTCGTCAGAGGTTACATTCTATACATCTGACGGACGACCCCTTGTGTCCGATATGCTCAGTCGCTGACTCGGATGCACACCGGCTGACGTGTGCCGCGACCAGCGAGTGCTGGCTACTGACGCAGCGCATGCTGGCATTACTCTTGCGGCGATTGCCGGAGTCTATCTCCCCTGATGACGTATTGCGCCCAGACGTCGTATACTTTCCATCAACCAGAACGAACGCCGTTAACTGGCTAAAAGGCATGGCCGTTTACTACATATTTTGCGATGCTCCCAAAGGCACACTCGACTTTTGGTCCCTATTGATGACGACACATGCAGCTTTCAGCCGCCACCCGAAGTACAGAACTCGTTTCGCAAATTATTTAGGTTCATTATTTGCGGATCCTCCTGCTCACTGGGGCGTTCCGGGTATGAGACGCTGAAAATGAAGAAGAATCCTGGAGCATATTGATCCTCTACGGACGGAATAGGGGGGAACCCCTCCCAACAGACGAGAAGACGACTCGGACGCTCGGCTACGGCAGTTGTAGGATCTTTCTTTGTAATGAAACACAAATAAATCTATAATAAAAAAAAATATTATAAAAAATTAAAGAAATAAATAAATAAAAAGAACACCATCGACAAACCCACTCCATCCTCTTCCTGATCCTTCGATCCTCGAACTCGAACACGTTGCTTGGGCGTGGCGGCGGGATGGCCACGCTTCGGGTGTCGACCCCTCCCCTACCCGTCGTCCTGCTCCTGCAGCGGTTCATTAGCAAAAAAAAAAAAAAAAAAAAAAAAAAAAAAAAAAAAAAAAAAAAAAAAGGGGTATGATTCCTGCTTAGGGTGCAGGAGGTCCCGGGTTCAAATCCCGGACGAGCCCTAGCGTTTTGTGCAAACTGATCGCACGTCAGTGGCTGAGTCAGCGCAAAAAGCTCGCCGTCAATATCAAATGAATTTCTTATTCGATGTGAGCAATTGGCACTCGGGTCCGACGCGTGAAGGCGATTACGAAGGTTTCGGGTACAGATGGTAGCAGATGCATGTTAGTACGTCTTGCTTAAAGTGATGAAAAAGCGTTTCCGCCCGGGATCGAACCGGGGACCTTCTGCGAGTTAGGCAGACGTGATAACAGCTACACCACGGAAATTGCTTGTGTGCACCTTACTTCACAGACAACTTGTAGTGATGTTGCCATCGTAACTAAAAAATTCAATAAATGTGGTACTTGCAAAACGAAGGGACATGCAGCAGATCCACACACGACGTGGCTCATTGGAGGACAATACGACATAGGCAGGAAAATACTGGTCCCGCCCGGGATCGAACCGGGGACCTTCTGCGTGTAAAGCAGACGTGATAACCGCTACACTACGGAAACGACGGACCCGACGACTCCATCCTTGTTGACTCGAAGTTGCCTCAGCCTTTCTCTCGTCGGCGAATGCACACACGACAGTTCTTTTGTCAGCCTGGAACCCATCACAGCCGAGGGCTCAAGAAGTCTTCGGGGTGCTCGAGAGGGTGTCTGCCGTAGCACCCCTAACGAGATAGCGGCGTTCCGCGCAGTCGTTATTGCAAGTCATATCAGCAAAAGCAATCACTTTCTCAGCAGCAGGCAGTGCGAGCCCAGCGGCAGCTCTACATGAAGGTACCAATAGCCCAGGAAGGCCGCCGACCGCGGGAATTCGCGCCGCCCCCATCCCGCCAGCGTACACGAGACTTCCAGGGCACCCTGGACGACATCGAGGGACTGGAATAATTGGCAATCGCCGTGTCACAGGGCTCGTTGGTCTAGGGGCACAGTCGGCTTTCAGCCGTGTTACCGTGCGGACGGGCTCAGCGCGCCGGGCAGTGCTCCGCAGGTGTTGTTGTTTACCCGCTAGCGCGCGGTCGCGTCGTTGTCTTGCCGTATAGTACCTGTACCGACCCGACATGGCGTTCTCATATCGAAAAGCTACAATCAAACTAACGTTCAACGCATCGTACACGAGACCGAAGGCCCATGAAATTGAACGGTTTCTACGAGACATCATGCACATCGAACCACAAGAACTGATAGGAATTCATCTGTCTATTGTAACCAGCACGGTGTACCTCAAACTGATTGACGAAGCGGCCTGCGACAGATTACTCCAACGATCTGCAAACGGCTTTCGCTTCTGTCACGCAGACGGTAACGTGAGCGTGGTAGGAGTTGACCATGCTGGTCTGGGGGTGCGTACCGTGCGCATCTTTGAACTACCGTTCGAAGTTCCTGCCAACCTAGTCGTTGATGCGCTGCGGCCATACGGCACAGTTCTGAGCCACACAGAGGAGAAATGGAACACATTCGAAACGTACCCTGTCCTTAACGGGGTACGACAAGTGCGCATAGAACTTAAGAAGCACGTTCCATCGTATGTTTTCGTGGGTGGCTGCCGCGCAATTGTTATATATGATGGACAACCGAGGACCTGCTCGGGCTGCGGCCAGGAGGGCCATGTTAGAACTGAGTGTCTGCAGCGCCGCCTCGTTCAGGTGCCCCGCAATGAACTTCCCCAACGATCCACTATGACCTCTCTCCCGCTCACATATGTGGAGGCGGCACGACATGATGTGATGGATGATCAAAACCTGCTACCTCCTCAAGCCGCTGCCAGCTCCGTTGGAGAGTCAGCGCCGTCGACGACGCCGCAGCCCAACGGTGCAGAGGTTCCTACAGCCTCCGCCCACCGCAGCGTCGTGGGCACCCAGCCACCGTCACTGTCGGGATCAGACACAGGGGTTCCTAGCGACCGAGACTGTGTCGAGCCCCGCCCTCCAGTGGATGTCGAATCTCGGACCCGAAAGCAAAAATCACCCAAGCGACACAAGAAGAGGCGATTGTCAGCTGACGAACAGGACAGGAATGTGAAGCCGGCGGAAGACATCGACTTCGTTGACTCGCCCACAATTGCAACGGACTCCAGTGGCATCATTCACTAGAAGGTGCCTGAAGACAAGGAACACTCTCCTAAATCTGGTGGCCCAGAAAACGAGGCGCACTGCGTCGACTCTCAAAATGTGAGCTCCTGTGAAAGCGTCCAGCCCCCAATGACATCACAATCGTCTCTTGGTGATTGGGCAGACGATATGGAGGCAGATGACGCACAGCAAACATCGATATCTCCACTAGAGCCCATGGCTGACAATGAGCCCGGAGGGCTCTGCCAGTCAGGGACTCCTACGGCACAGTAATGCACAGCATGCAGGTGGATGGCTGTGTGGTGTGTGGTGTGTGAAATCACTGTGGGATTGCACCGGCACACTGCCTCCGCCACTTGATATGTCTCAGTCATACCGTGTGGGAACAGTCAACGTAAATGGTGTCCACTCCACTGTCAAGACCCGCATGTTACACGACATGATCAGAGCGGCAGACTTGGACATTGTCCTTCTCCAGGAGGTCCGTCCCGAGCTGTGTTTAGACCTATATGGCTACACCACGTACAGCCTACCCGTAGGTGATGGCGCAGGAGGAACGGCCATCCTTCTCCGAGATGGCATAGACGCGACGGACGCGACGTACTTGCCGAACGGACGAGGCATCGCACTCACACTTGGCGCAGTGCGCCTCATTAACGTCTACGCTCCCTCCGGTAATTCGCACCGTGGTGACAGGCATGTCTTCTATTCGGAGGAGTTGGCCCCACTTTTGCAAGGAAATATGGACCATTACATAGTGGGCGGCGATTTTAACAGTGTTCTGCGGCCCGAGGACCAGATACCGCATTACGTCCCATGCCCGGCTCTACAAGCATTGATACGTGACCTCGCGCTCCACGACACATGGCTCTTACATCATGGGACCCAGAGTGGATATACGCACTTTACCAGCCATTCTGCCAGTCGTCTGGACCGGATATACGTCTCGCGTGCCCTCCGCACAGCAACCCGTGATGCAGAACTCTGGCCGACGGCCTTCACAGACCATCTCGCGTACATCTGCACTGTCACCTTGCCCCGACAACTCACAAGACGCAGCAGGGGCCCGTGGACGCTGAACGTCTCCCTCCTTCGCGAGGAAGCGTGTCGGCGAGCAGTCACTGACACGTGGCGTCGATGTATCAGGCGCCTGCCTATGTATGCTTCCACGTTACTGTGGTGGCTGGGATGTGTCAAACCTGCCCTCCGAAAGACCTTGATGGCCTACGGGCGTGACAGATCGCACTGGCAAAGGGCGACATCGGAATTTTATTATACAGCGTTACGTGAGCTGGCGACGCAACCGCCGTCTCCCGAACGTCAGATGTCCGTACAGCGCATCAAAGCTCGTCTACTTCGCATCAGGACAGAGCAGCTAGACGGTGTTCGCATCCGTGCGCGAGTACAAGACTGTATCCCCAACGAAACAGCGTCAGTGTATCACATTGTGCGCGAGAGGCGCCACCGCAAACGTCAGCTCATTACGGCGGTAAACACGGAGGACGGCGGGCGCGCAGTGACACAAACGGACATCGCGCACACGTTCGCCAGACACTATGGGACCTTGTACATGGAAGATCCGCGAACTGTACGTGATTATGACGAGCTGTTGCACGATTTTCCCGCCCCTCGGGAAGTGGCACCCGATGATAGTCTGCTGTTGCCCATTACACCCGACGAGCTGACATCGGCCTTGGCACGTGGAGCACCGAACAAGTCGCCTGGACCGGACGGTTTACCCCTGGAATTCTACCGCACTTTTTACCACCTTATGGGTGACAAGTGGCTCCAAATGTTTCAAGACCTGATCCGCCCTGATTTCACTGTCCCCACAGAATTCACAGAAGGCATCTTGATCCCAGTTCCGAAACCGAATGGTGGTTGTAGGTGGCAGGATTTTCGCCCACTCACACTCCTCAACAACGACTACAAGATCTTCGCCCGTATCCTCCGCGCACGTCTCCACACCGCTATCGGGAAAGCCATCCACACCGATCAGACATGTTTAGGTGGTGTCAGCAACATTCATACGGCGTTAGGAGCACACCGCGACGTAATTGCTTTGACGGCGGCCTGCAAAATACGAGGCGCCCTTGTCGCCGTAGATTTTGACCACGCATTCGACCGCGTCGATCACGGCTTCTTACGCGCAGTTTTGCAACACATGGGCCTCTCTCCGGAGTCTGCACAGGTGGTCCTTCGACTGGTCCACGGAGCGCGCTCCCGCATGATGGTCAACGGTTATCAGTCTGGTCACATTGTTGTTGGACGGTCAGTGCGACAAGGGTGCCCCCTGTCGGGCATATTATTTGCTGCAGCGCTTGAACCAGCTTTACATGGTCTACGGCAGCGATTAACTGGTATCTCCTTGCGGGACGTGACCTTTTGTTGTGGTGCATTCGCCGATGACGTGGTGTTCCTGGCCAGATCAGAGGATGAAATGCATATGGCACTACAGTGGCTACGCCAGTACGGGGCGGTCGCTGGGAGCGTCATCAACGTGAAGAAGACAAAATACATGGATGTCGGAGGGGGGATTTCCCACACAACGGCGGTGCCCTTTGACAAGGTGCCCGTACTCAAGTGTTTAGGAGTGCAATTCTATAGCAATGTCCGCCGCACGGCAGCGGCTACGTACCGCCGGCTCCTACACCAGACACGTGCTCTGCTGCAGGACAACAAACTGCGTCGCTTGGATATGCTCCTCAGAACACGTTATGTCAACACCTATCTTGTCTCAAAACTGAACTATTTTGCGCATATCCTTCCCTTGACAGCTACGATGGCCGACAGATTTCAAGCAGCATATGGACATTTCGTAAGCACCGGTCTGGTTTTTAAAGTCCGATACGCCACCCTGACACTGCCGCAGCGGGCGGGCGGTATCGGTTTAATTCACGTATATAACCGTGCGCGATCGCTTTATCTCAACACTATGCGTCGCACGTGGACCTCTGCCCACTGACGGGCACCCTGATAGCGGAAGTGGCACCACACTCTCTGCATCCCCCGGTTTCTGTAGGACACATTTCACCGGCACTCACCCACATCAGAGACTTCTTTATTGACTTCAGCTACTTACGGTCAGAACTTCCGACGACACGGAAGCCCAGCACAAAAGACTATTATCGCCTCTATCAGCAGCGGCAACCTGTAAATACGGTCACCCACAGACATCCTGAAGTTGCCTGGAACACGGTGTGGCGAGCGGTACACACGCCTTTTCTACCTACGACGGTGCGTTCAGTGTGGTACGTGGTTGTGAATGGGAAGTTCGCTACTCGTCAGAGGTTACATTCTATACATCTGACGGACGACCCCTTGTGTCCGATATGCTCAGTCGCTGACTCGGATGCACACCGGCTGACGTGTGCCGCGACCAGCGAGTGCTGGCTACTGACGCAGCGCATGCTGGCATTACTCTTGCGGCGATTGCCGGAGTCTATCTCCCCTGATGACGTATTGCGCCCAGACGTCGTATACTTTCCATCAACCAGAACGAACGCCGTTAACTGGCTAAAAGGCATGGCCGTTTACTACATATTTTGCGATGCTCCCAAAGGCACACTCGACTTTTGGTCCCTATTGATGACGACACATGCAGCTTTCAGCCGCCACCCGAAGTACAGAACTCGTTTCGCAAATTATTTAGGTTCATTATTTGCGGATCCTCCTGCTCACTGGGGCGTTCCGGGTATGAGACGCTGAAAATGAAGAAGAATCCTGGAGCATATTGATCCTCTACGGACGGAATAGGGGGGAACCCCTCCCAACAGACGAGAAGACGACTCGGACGCTCGGCTACGGCAGTTGTAGGATCTTTCTTTGTAATGAAACACAAATAAATCTATAATAAAAAAAAATATTATAAAAAATTAAAGAAATAAATAAATAAAAAGAACACCATCGACAAACCCACTCCATCCTCTTCCTGATCCTTCGATCCTCGAACTCGAACACGTTGCTTGGGCGTGGCGGCGGGATGGCCACGCTTCGGGTGTCGACCCCTCCCCTACCCGTCGTCCTGCTCCTGCAGCGGTTCATTAGCAAAAAAAAAAAAAAAAAAAAAAAAAAAAAAAAAAAAAAAAAAAAAAAAGGGGTATGATTCCTGCTTAGGGTGCAGGAGGTCCCGGGTTCAAATCCCGGACGAGCCCTAGCGTTTTGTGCAAACTGATCGCACGTCAGTGGCTGAGTCAGCGCAAAAAGCTCGCCGTCAATATCAAATGAATTTCTTATTCGATGTGAGCAATTGGCACTCGGGTCCGACGCGTGAAGGCGATTACGAAGGTTTCGGGTACAGATGGTAGCAGAT
Organism: Schistocerca piceifrons; assembly: GCF_021461385.2. Classification (NCBI taxonomy): domain Eukaryota; kingdom Metazoa; phylum Arthropoda; class Insecta; order Orthoptera; family Acrididae; genus Schistocerca; species Schistocerca piceifrons. The sequence continues at coordinate 283,170 of NW_025728776.1, read as the reverse complement.
GCATGTTAGTACGTCTTGCTTAAAGTGATGAAAAAGCGTTTCCGCCCGGGATCGAACCGGGGACCTTCTGCGAGTTAGGCAGACGTGATAACAGCTACACCACGGAAATTGCTTGTGTGCACCTTACTTCACAGACAACTTGTAGTGATGTTGCCATCGTAACTAAAAAATTCAATAAATGATGTACTTGCAAAACGAAGGGACATGCAGCAGATCCACACACGACGTGGCTCATTGGAGGACAATACGACATAGGCAGGAAAATACTGTTCCCGCCCGGGATCGAACCGGGGACCTTCTGCGTGTGAAGCAGACGTGATAACCGCTACACTACGGAAACGACGGACCCGAGGAGCCCATCCTAGTTCACTCGAACTTGCCTCAGACTTTCTCTCGTCCGCGAATGCACACACGACAGTTCTTTTGTCAGCCTGGATCCCATCACAGCCGAGGGCTCAAGAAGTCTTCGGGGTGCTCGAGAGGGTGTCTGCCGTAGCACCCCTAACGAGATAGCGGCGTTTCGCGCAGTCGTTATTGCAAGTCATATCAGCAAAAGCAATCACTTTCTCAGCAGCAGGCAGTGCGAGCCCAGCGGCAGCTCTACATGAAGGTACCAATAGCCCAGGAAGGCCGCCGACCGCGGGAATTCGCGCCGCCCCCATCCCGCCAGCGTACACGAGACTTCCAGGGCACCCTGGACGACATCGAGGGACTGGAATATTTGGCATTCGCCGTGTTACAGGGCTCGTAGGTCTAGGGGTATGATTTCTGCTTAGGGTGCAGGAGGTCCCGGGTTCAAATCCCGGACGAGCCCTAGCGTTTTGTGCAAACTGATCGCACGTCAGTGGCTGAGTCAGCGCAAAAAGCTCGCCGTCAATATCAAATGAATTTCTTATTCGATGTGAGCAATTGGCACTCGGGTCCGACGCGTGAAGGCGATTACGAAGGTTTCGGGTACAGATGGTAGCAGATGCATGTTAGTACGTCTTGCTTAAAGTGATGAAAAAGTGTTTCCGCCCGGGATCGAACCGGGGACCTTCTGCGTGTTAGGCAGACGTGATAACCGCTACACCACGGAAACTGCTTGTGTGCACCTTACTTCACAGACAACTTGTAGTGATGTTGCCATCGTAACTAAAAAATTCAATAAATGTGGTACTTGCAAAACGAAGGGACATGCAGCAGATCCACACACGACGTGGCTCATTGGAGGACAATACGACATAGGCAGGAAAATACTGTTCCCGCCCGGGATCGAACCGGGGACCTTCTGCGTGTGAAGCAGACGTGATAACCGCTACACTACGGAAACGACGGACACGAGGAGTCCATCCTAGTTCACTCGAACTTGCCTCAGACTTTCTCTCGTCCGCGAATGCACACACGACAGTTCTTTTGTCAGCCTGGATCCCATCACAGCCGAGGGCTCAAGAAGTCTTCGGGGTGCTCGAGAGGGTGTCTGCCGTAGCACCCCTAACGAGATAGCGGCGTTTCGCGCAGTCGTTATTGCAAGTCATATCAGCAAAACCAATCACTTTCTCAGCAGCAGGCAGTGCGAGCCCAGCGGCAGCTCTACATGAAGGTACCAATAGCCCAGGAAGGCCGCCGACCGCGGGAATTCGCGCCGCCCCCATCCCGCCAGCGTACACGAGACTTCCAGGGCACCCTGGACGACATCGAGGGACTGGAATATTTGGCATTCGCCGTGTCACAGGGCTCGTTGGTCTAGGGGTATGATTCCTGCTTAGGGTGCAGGAGGTCCCGTGTTCAAATCCCGGACGAGCCCTAGCGTTTTGTGCAAACTGATCGCACGTCAGTGGCTGAGTCAGCGCAAAAAGCTCGCCGTCAATATCAAATGAATTTCTTATTCGATGTGAGCAATTGGCACTCGGGTCCGACGCGTGAAGGCGATTACGAAGGTTTCGGGTACAGATGGTAGCAGATGCATGTTAGTACGTCTTGCTTAAAGTGATGAAAAAGCGTTTCCGCCCGGGATCGAACCGGGGACCTTCTGCGAGTTAGGCAGACGTGATAACAGCTACACCACGGAAATTGCTTGTGTGCACCTTACTTCACAGACAACTTGTAGTGATGTTGCCATCGTAACTAAAAAATTCAATAAATGTGGTACTTGCAAAACGAAGGGACATGCAGCAGATCCACACACGACGTGGCTCATTGGAGGACAATACGACATAGGCAGGAGAATTATGTTCCCGCACGGGATCGAACCGGGGACCTTCTGCGTGTGAAGCAGACGTGATAACCGCTACACTACGGAAACGACGGACCCGAGGAGTCCATCCTAGTTCACTCGAACTTGCCTCAGACTTTCTCTCGTCCGCGAATGCACACACGACAGTTCTTTTGTCAGCCTGGATCCCATCACAGCCGAGGGCTCAAGAAGTCTTCGGGGTGCTCGAGAGGGTGTCTGCCGTAGCACCCCTAACGAGATAGCGGCGTTTCGCGCAGTCGTTATTGCAAGTCATATCAGCAAAACCAATCACTTTCTCAGCAGCAGGCAGTGCGAGCCCAGCGGCAGCTCTACATGAAGGTACCAATAGCCCAGGAAGGCCGCCGACCGCGGGAATTCGCGCCGCCCCCATCCCGCCAGCGTACACGAGACTTCCAGGGCACCCTGGACGACATCGAGGGACTGGAATATTTGGCATTCGCCGTGTTACAGGGCTCGTAGGTCTAGGGGTATGATTTCTGCTTAGGGTGCAGGAGGTCCCGGGTTCAAATCCCGGACGAGCCCTAGCGTTTTGTGCAAACTGATCGCACGTCAGTGGCTGAGTCAGCGCAAAAAGCTCGCCGTCAATATCAAATGAATTTCTTATTCGATGTGAGCAATTGGCACTCGGGTCCGACGCGTGAAGGCGATTACGAAGGTTTCGGGTACAGATGGTAGCAGATGCATGTTAGTACGTCTTGCTTAAAGTGATGAAAAAGTGTTTCCGCCCGGGATCGAACCGGGGACCTTCTGCGTGTTAGGCAGACGTGATAACCGCTACACCACGGAAACTGCTTGTGTGCACCTTACTTCACAGACAACTTGTAGTGATGTTGCCATCGTAACTAAAAAATTCAATAAATGTGGTACTTGCAAAACGAAGGGACATGCAGCAGATCCACACACGACGTGGCTCATTGGAGGACAATACGACATAGGCAGGAAAATACTGTTCCCGCCCGGGATCGAACCGGGGACCTTCTGCGTGTGAAGCAGACGTGATAACCGCTACACTACGGAAACGACGGACACGAGGAGTCCATCCTAGTTCACTCGAACTTGCCTCAGACTTTCTCTCGTCCGCGAATGCACACACGACAGTTCTTTTGTCAGCCTGGATCCCATCACAGCCGAGGGCTCAAGAAGTCTTCGGGGTGCTCGAGAGGGTGTCTGCCGTAGCACCCCTAACGAGATAGCGGCGTTTCGCGCAGTCGTTATTGCAAGTCATATCAGCAAAACCAATCACTTTCTCAGCAGCAGGCAGTGCGAGCCCAGCGGCAGCTCTACATGAAGGTACCAATAGCCCAGGAAGGCCGCCGACCGCGGGAATTCGCGCCGCCCCCATCCCGCCAGCGTACACGAGACTTCCAGGGCACCCTGGACGACATCGAGGGACTGGAATATTTGGCATTCGCCGTGTCACAGGGCTCGTTGGTCTAGGGGTATGATTCCTGCTTAGGGTGCAGGAGGTCCCGTGTTCAAATCCCGGACGAGCCCTAGCGTTTTGTGCAAACTGATCGCACGTCAGTGGCTGAGTCAGCGCAAAAAGCTCGCCGTCAATATCAAATGAATTTCTTATTCGATGTGAGCAATTGGCACTCGGGTCCGACGCGTGAAGGCGATTACGAAGGTTTCGGGTACAGATGGTAGCAGATGCATGTTAGTACGTCTTGCTTAAAGTGATGAAAAAGCGTTTCCGCCCGGGATCGAACCGGGGACCTTCTGCGAGTTAGGCAGACGTGATAACAGCTACACCACGGAAATTGCTTGTGTGCACCTTACTTCACAGACAACTTGTAGTGATGTTGCAATCGTAACTAAAAAATTCAATAAATGTGGTACTTGCAAAACGAAGGGACATGCAGCAGATCCACACACGACGTGGCTCATTGGAGGACAATACGACATAGGCAGGAGAATTATGTTCCCGCACGGGATCGAACCGGGGACCTTCTGCGTGTGAAGCAGACGTGATAACCGCTACACTACGGAAACGACGGACGCGAGGAGTCCATCCTTGTTCACTCGAACTTGCCTCAGACTTTCTCTCGTCCGCGAATGCACACACGACAGTTCTTTTGTCAGCCTGGAACCCATCACAGCCGAGGGCTCAAGAAGTCTTCGGGGTGCTCGAGAGGGTGTCTGCCGTAGCACCCCTAACGAGATAGCGGCGTTTCGCGCAGTCGATATTGCAAGTCATATCAGCAAAAGCAATCACTTTCTCAGCAGCAGGCAGTGCGAGCCCAGCGGCAGCTCTACATGAAGGTACCAATAGCCCAGGAAGGCCGCCGACCGCGGGAATTCGCGCCGCCCCCATCCCGCCAGCGTACACGAGACTTCCAGGGCACCCTGGACGACATCGAGGGACTGGAATAATTGGCATTCGCCGTGTCACAGGGCTCGTTGGTCTAGGGGTATGATTTCTGCTTAGGGTGCAGGAGGTCCCGGGTCCAAATCCCGGACGAGCCCTAGCGTTTTGTGCAAACTGATCGCACGTCAGTGGCTGAGTCAGCGCAAAAAGCTCGCCGTCAATATCAAATGAATTTCTTATTCGATGTGAGCAATTGGCACTCGGGTCCGACGCGTGAAGGCGATTACGAAGGTTTCGGGTACAGATGGTAGCAGATGCATGTTAGTACGTCTTGCTTATAGTGATGAAAAAGTGTTTCCGCCCGGGATCGAACCGGGGACCTTCTGCGTGTTAGGCAGACGCGATAACCGCTACACCACGGAAACTGCTTGTGTGCACCTTACTTCTCAGACAACTTGTAGTGATGTTGCCATCGTAACTAAAAAATTCAATAAATGTGGTACTTGCAAAACGAAGGGACATGCAGCAGATCCACACACGACGTGGCTCATTGGAGGGCAATACGACATAGGCAGGAAAATACTGTTCCCGCCCGGGATCGAACCGGGGACCTTCTGCGTGTGAAGCAGACGCGATAACCGCTACACTACGGAAACGACGGACGCGAGGAGTCCATCCTTGTTCACTCGAACTTGCCTCAGACTTTCTCTCGTCCGCGAATGCACACACGACAGTTCTTTTGTCAGCCTGGAACCCATCACAGCCGAGGGCTCAAGAAGTCTTCGGGGTGCTCGAGAGGGTGTCTGCCGTAGCACCCCTAACGAGATAGGGGCGTTTCGCGCAGTCTTTATTGCAAGTCATATCAGCAAAAGCAATCACTTTCTCAGCAGCAGGCAGTGCGAGCCCAGCGGCAGCTCTACATGAAGGTACCAATAGCCCAGGAAGGCCGCCGACCGCGGGAATTCGCGCCGCCCCCATCCCGCCAGCGTACACGAGACTTCCAGGGCACCCTGGACGACATCGAGGGACTGGAATATTTGGCATTCGCCGTGTCACAGGGCTCGTTGATCTAGGGGCATGATTCCTGCTTAGGGTGCAGGAGGTCCCGGGTTCAAATCCCGGACGAGCCCTAGCGTTTTGTGCAAACTGATCGCACATCAGTGGCTGAGTCAGCGCAAAAAGCTCGCCGTCAATATCAAATGAATTTCTTATTCGATGTGAGCAATTGGCACTCGGGTCCGACGCGTGAAGGCGATTACGAAGGTTTCGGGTACAGATGGTAGCAGATGCATGTTAGTACGTCTTGCTTAAAGTGATGAAAAAGTGTTTCCGCCCGGGATCGAACCGGGGACCTTCTGCGTGTTAGGCAGACGTGATAACCGCTACACCACGGAAAATGCTTGTGTGCACCTTACTTCACAGACAACTTGTAGTGATGTTGCCATCGTAACTAAAAAATTCAATAAATGTGGTACTTGCAAAACGAAGGGACATGCAGCAGATCCACACACGACGTGGCTCATTGGAGGACAATACGACATAGGCAGGAAAATACTGTTCCCGCCCGGGATCGAACCGGGGACCTTCTGCGTGTTAGGCAGACGTGATAACCGCTACACAACGGAAACTGCTTGTGTGCACCTTACTTCACAGACAACTTGTAGTGATGTTGCCATCGTAACTAAAAAATTCAATAAATGTGGTACTTGCAAAACGAAGGGACATGCAGCAGATCCACACACGACGTGGCTCATTGGAGGACAATACGACAGAGGCAGGAAAATACTGTTCCCGCCCGGGATCCAACCGGGGACCTTCTGCGTGTGAAGCAGACGTGATAACCGCTACACTACGGAAACGACGGACCCGAGGAGTCCATCCTAGTTCACTCGAACTTGCCTCAGACTTTCTCTCGTCCGCGAATGCACACACGACAGTTCTTTTGTCAGCCTGGAACCCATCACAGCCGAGGGTTCAAGAAGTCTTCGGGGTGCTCGAGAGGGTGTCTGCCGTAGCACCCCTAACGAGATAGCGGCGTTTCGCGCAGTCTTTATTGCAAGTCATATCAGCAAAAGCAATCACTTTCTCAGCAGCAGGCAGTGCGAGCCCAGCGGCAGCTCTACATGAAGGTACCAATAGCCCAGGAAGGCCGCCGACCGCGGGAATTCGCGCCGCCCCCATCCCGCCAGCGTACACGAGACTTCCAGGGCATCCTGGACGACATCGAGGGACTGGAATATTTGGCATCCGCCGTGTCACAGGGCTCGTTGGTCTAGGGATATGATTCCTGCTTAGGGTGCAGGAGGTCCCGGGTTCAAATTCCGGACGAGCCCTAGCGTTTTGTGCAAACTGATTGCACGTCAGTGGCTGAGTCAGCGCAAAAAGCTCGCCGTCAATATCAAATGAATTTCTTATTCGATGTGAGCAATTGGCACTCGGGTCCGACGCGTGAAGGCGATTACGAAGGTTTCGGGTACAGATGGTAGCAGATGCATGTTAGTACGTCTTGCTTAAAGTGATGAAAAAGTGTTTCCGCCCGGGATCGAACCGGGGACCTTCTGCGGGTTAGGCAGACGCGATAACCGCTACACCACGGAAACTGCTTGTGTGCACTTTACTTCTCAGACAACTTGTAGCGATGTTGCCATCGTAACTAAAAAATTCAATAAATGTGGTACTTGCAAAACGAAGGGACATGCAGCAGATCCACACACGACGTGGCTCATTGGAGGGCAATACGACATAGGCAGGAAAATACTGTTCCCGCCCGGGATCGAACCGGGGACCTTCTGCGTGTGAAGCAGACGCGATAACCGCTACACTACGGAAACGACGGACGCGAGGAGTCCATCCTTGTTCACTCGAACTTGCCTCAGACTTTCTCTCGTCCGCGAATGCACACACGACAGTTCTTTTGTCAGCCTGGAACCCATCACAGCCGAGGGCTCAAGAAGTCTTCGGGGTGCTCGAGAGGGTGTCTGCCGTAGCACCCCTAACGAGATAGGGGCGTTTCGCGCAGTCTTTATTGCAAGTCATATCAGCAAAAGCAATCACTTTCTCAGCAGCAGGCAGTGCGAGCCCAGCGGCAGCTCTACATGAAGGTACCAATAGCCCAGGAAGGCCGCCGACCGCGGGAATTCGCGCCGCCCCCATCCCGCCAGCGTACACGAGACTTCCAGGGCACCCTGGACGACATCGAGGGACTGGAATATTTGGCATTCGCCGTGTCACAGGGCTCGTTGATCTAGGGGCATGATTCCTGCTTAGGGTGCAGGAGGTCCCGGGTTCAAATCCCGGACGAGCCCTAGCGTTTTGTGCAAACTGATCGCACATCAGTGGCTGAGTCAGCGCAAAAAGCTCGCCGTCAATATCAAATGAATTTCTTATTCGATGTGAGCAATTGGCACTCGGGTCCGACGCGTGAAGGCGATTACGAAGGTTTCGGGTACAGATGGTAGCAGATGCATGTTAGTACGTCTTGCTTAAAGTGATGAAAAAGTGTTTCCGCCCGGGATCGAACCGGGGACCTTCTGCGTGTTAGGCAGACGTGATAACCGCTACACCACGGAAAATGCTTGTGTGCACCTTACTTCACAGACAACTTGTAGTGATGTTGCCATCGTAACTAAAAAATTCAATAAATGTGGTACTTGCAAAACGAAGGGACATGCAGCAGATCCACACACGACGTGGCTCATTGGAGGACAATACGACATAGGCAGGAAAATACTGTTCCCGCCCGGGATCGAACCGGGGACCTTCTGCGTGTTAGGCAGACGTGATAACCGCTACACAACGGAAACTGCTTGTGTGCACCTTACTTCACAGACAACTTGTAGTGATGTTGCCATCGTAACTAGAAAATTCAATAAATGTGGTACTTGCAAAACGAAGGGACATGCAGCAGATCCACACACGACGTGGCTCATTGGAGGACAATACGACAGAGGCAGGAAAATACTGTTCCCGCCCGGGATCCAACCGGGGACCTTCTGCGTGTGAAGCAGACGTGATAACCGCTACACTACGGAAACGACGGACCCGAGGAGTCCATCCTAGTTCACTCGAACTTGCCTCAGACTTTCTCTCGTCCGCGAATGCACACACGACAGTTCTTTTGTCAGCCTGGAACCCATCACAGCCGAGGGTTCAAGAAGTCTTCGGGGTGCTCGAGAGGGTGTCTGCCGTAGCACCCCTAACGAGATAGCGGCGTTTCGCGCAGTCTTTATTGCAAGTCATATCAGCAAAAGCAATCACTTTCTCAGCAGCAGGCAGTGCGAGCCCAGCGGCAGCTCTACATGAAGGTACCAATAGCCCAGGAAGGCCGCCGACCGCGGGAATTCGCGCCGCCCCCATCCCGCCAGCGTACACGAGACTTCCAGGGCATCCTGGACGACATCGAGGGACTGGAATATTTGGCATCCGCCGTGTCACAGGGCTCGTTGGTCTAGGGATATGATTCCTGCTTAGGGTGCAGGAGGTCCCGGGTTCAAATTCCGGACGAGCCCTAGCGTTTTGTGCAAACTGATTGCACGTCAGTGGCTGAGTCAGCGCAAAAAGCTCGCCGTCAATATCAAATGAATTTCTTATTCGATGTGAGCAATTGGCACTCGGGTCCGACGCGTGAAGGCGATTACGAAGGTTTCGGGTACAGATGGTAGCAGATGCATGTTAGTACGTCTTGCTTAAAGTGATGAAAAAGTGTTTCCGCCCGGGATCGAACCGGGGACCTTCTGCGGGTTAGGCAGACGCGATAACCGCTACACCACGGAAACTGCTTGTGTGCACTTTACTTCTCAGACAACTTGTAGCGATGTTGCCATCGTAACTAAAAAATTCAATAAATGTGGTACTTGCAAAACGAAGGGACATGCAGCAGATCCACACACGACGTGGCTCATTGGAGGGCAATACGACATAGGCAGGAAAATACTGTTCCCGCCCGGGATCGAACCGGGGACCTTCTGCGTGTGAAGCAGACGCGATAACCGCTACACTACGGAAACGACGGACGCGAGGAGTCCATCCTTGTTCACTCGAACTTGCCTCAGACTTTCTCTCGTCCGCGAATGCACACACGACAGTTCTTTTGTCAGCCTGGAACCCATCACAGCCGAGGGCTCAAGAAGTCTTCGGGGTGCTCGAGAGGGTGTCTGCCGTAGCACCCCTAACGAGATAGCGGCGTCTCGCGCAGTCGATATTGCAAGTCATATCAGCAAAAGCAATCACTTTCTCAGCAGCAGGCAGTGCGAGCCCAGCGGCAGCTCTACATGAAGGTACCAATAGCCCAGGAAGGCCGCCGACCGCGGGAATTCGCGCCGCCCCCATCCCGCCAGCGTACACGAGACTTCCAGGGCACCCTGGACGACATCGAGGGACTGGAATATTTGGCATTCGCCGTGTTACAGGGCTCGTTGATCTAGGGGCATGATTCCTGCTTAGGGTGCAGGAGGTCCCGGGTTCAAATCCCGGACGAGCCCTAGCGTTCTGTGCAAACTGATCGCACGTCAGTGGCTGAGTCAGCGCAAAAAGCTCGCCGTCAATATCAAATGAATTTCTTATTCGATGTGAGCAATTGGCACTCGGGTCCGACGCGTGAAGGCGATTACGAAGGTTTCGGGTACAGATGGTAGCAGATGCATGTTAGTACGTCTTGCTTAAAGTGATGAAAAAGTGTTTCCGCCCGGGATCGAACCGGGGACCTTCTGCGTGTTAGGCAGACGTGATAACCGCTACACCACGGAAAATGCTTGTGTGCACCTTACTTCACGGCAACTTGTAGTGATGTTGCCATCGTAACTAAAAAATTCAATAAATGTGGTACTTGCAAAACGAAGGGACATGCAGCAGATCCACACACGACGTGGCTCATTGGAGGACAATACGACATAGGCAGGAAAATACTGTTCCCGCCCGGGATCGAACCGGGGACCTTCTGCGTGTTAGGCAGACGTGATAACCGCTACACAACGGAAACTGCTTGTGTGCACCTTACTTCACAGACAACTTGTAGTGATGTTGCCATCGTAACTAAAAAATTCAATAAATGTGGTACTTGCAAAACGAAGGGACATGCAGCAGATCCACACACGACGTGGCTCATTGGAGGACAATACGACAGAGGCAGGAAAATACTGTTCCCGCCCGGGATCCAACCGGGGACCTTCTGCGTGTGAAGCAGACGCGATAACCGCTACACTACGGAAACGACGGACCCGAGGAGTCCATCCTAGTTCACTCGAACTTGCCTCAGACTTTCTCTCGTCCGCGAATGCACACACGACAGTTCTTTTGTCAGCCTGGAACCCATCACAGCCGAGGGTTCAAGAAGTCTTCGGGGTGCTCGAGAGGGTGTCTGCCGTAGCACCCCTAACGAGATAGCGGCGTTTCGCGCAGTCTTTATTGCAAGTCATATCAGCAAAAGCAATCACTTTCTCAGCAGCAGGCAGTGCGAGCCCAGCGGCAGCTCTACATGAAGGTACCAATAGCCCAGGAAGGCCGCCGACCGCGGGAATTCGCGCCGCCCCCATCCCGCCAGCGTACACGAGACTTCCAGGGCATCCTGGACGACATCGAGGGACTGGAATATTTGGCATCCGCCGTGTCACAGGGCTCGTTGGTCTAGGGATATGATTCCTGCTTAGGGTGCAGGAGGTCCCGGGTTCAAATTCCGGACGAGCCCTAGCGTTTTGTGCAAACTGATTGCACGTCAGTGGCTGAGTCAGCGCAAAAAGCTCGCCGTCAATATCAAATGAATTTCTTATTCGATGTGAGCAATTGGCACTCGGGTCCGACGCGTGAAGGCGATTACTAAGGTTTCGGGTACAGATGGTAGCAGATGCATGTTAGTACGTCTTGCTTAAAGTGATGAAAAAGTGTTTCCGCCCGGGATCGAACCGGGGACCTTCTGCGGGTTAGGCAGACGCGATAACCGCTACACCACGGAAACTGCTTGTGTGCACTTTACTTCTCAGACAACTTGTAGCGATGTTGCCATCGTAACTAAAAAATTCAATAAATGTGGTACTTGCAAAACGAAGGGACATGCAGCAGATCCACACACGACGTGGCTCATTGGAGGGCAATACGACATAGGCAGGAAAATACTGTTCCCGCCCGGGATCGAACCGGGGACCTTCTGCGTGTGAAGCAGACGCGATAACCGCTACACTACGGAAACGACGGACGCGAGGAGTCCATCCTTGTTCACTCGAACTTGCCTCAGACTTTCTCTCGTCCGCGAATGCACACACGACAGTTCTTTTGTCAGCCTGGAACCCATCACAGCCGAGGGCTCAAGAAGTCTTCGGGGTGCTCGAGAGGGTGTCTGCCGTAGCACCCCTAACGAGATAGCGGCGTCTCGCGCAGTCGATATTGCAAGTCATATCAGCAAAAGCAATCACTTTCTCAGCAGCAGGCAGTGCGAGCCCAGCGGCAGCTCTACATGAAGGTACCAATAGCCCAGGAAGGCCGCCGACCGCGGGAATTCGCGCCGCCCCCATCCCGCCAGCGTACACGAGACTTCCAGGGCATCCTGGACGACATCGAGGGACTGGAATATTTGGCATCCGCCGTGTCACAGGGCTCGTTGGTCTAGGGATATGATTCCTGCTTAGGGTGCAGGAGGTCCCGGGTTCAAATTCCGGACGAGCCCTAGCGTTTTGTGCAAACTGATTGCACGTCAGTGGCTGAGTCAGCGCAAAAAGCTCGCCGTCAATATCAAATGAATTTCTTATTCGATGTGAGCAATTGGCACTCGGGTCCGACGCGTGAAGGCGATTACGAAGGTTTCGGGTACAGATGGTAGCAGATGCATGTTAGTACGTCTTGCTTAAAGTGATGAAAAAGTGTTTCCGCCCGGGATCGAACCGGGGACCTTCTGCGGGTTAGGCAGACGCGATAACCGCTACACCACGGAAACTGCTTGTGTGCACTTTACTTCTCAGACAACTTGTAGCGATGTTGCCATCGTAACTAAAAAATTCAATAAATGTGGTACTTGCAAAACGAAGGGACATGCAGCAGATCCACACACGACGTGGCTCATTGGAGGGCAATACGACATAGGCAGGAAAATACTGTTCCCGCCCGGGATCGAACCGGGGACCTTCTGCGTGTGAAGCAGACGCGATAACCGCTACACTACGGAAACGACGGACGCGAGGAGTCCATCCTTGTTCACTCGAACTTGCCTCAGACTTTCTCTCGTCCGCGAATGCACACACGACAGTTCTTTTGTCAGCCTGGAACCCATCACAGCCGAGGGCTCAAGAAGTCTTCGGGGTGCTCGAGAGGGTGTCTGCCGTAGCACCCCTAACGAGATAGCGGCGTCTCGCGCAGTCGATATTGCAAGTCATATCAGCAAAAGCAATCACTTTCTCAGCAGCAGGCAGTGCGAGCCCAGCGGCAGCTCTACATGAAGGTACCAATAGCCCAGGAAGGCCGCCGACCGCGGGAATTCGCGCCGCCCCCATCCCGCCAGCGTACACGAGACTTCCAGGGCACCCTGGACGACATCGAGGGACTGGAATATTTGGCATTCGCCGTGTTACAGGGCTCGTTGATCTAGGGGCATGATTCCTGCTTAGGGTGCAGGAGGTCCCGGGTTCAAATCCCGGACGAGCCCTAGCGTTCTGTGCAAACTGATCGCACGTCAGTGGCTGAGTCAGCGCAAAAAGCTCGCCGTCAATATCAAATGAATTTCTTATTCGATGTGAGCAATTGGCACTCGGGTCCGACGCGTGAAGGCGATTACGAAGGTTTCGGGTACAGATGGTAGCAGATGCATGTTAGTACGTCTTGCTTAAAGTGATGAAAAAGTGTTTCCGCCCGGGATCGAACCGGGGACCTTCTGCGTGTTAGGCAGACGTGATAACCGCTACACCACGGAAAATGCTTGTGTGCACCTTACTTCACGGCAACTTGTAGTGATGTTGCCATCGTAACTAAAAAATTCAATAAATGTGGTACTTGCAAAACGAAGGGACATGCAGCAGATCCACACACGACGTGGCTCATTGGAGGACAATACGACATAGGCAGGAAAATACTGTTCCCGCCCGGGATCGAACCGGGGACCTTCTGCGTGTTAGGCAGACGTGATAACCGCTACACAACGGAAACTGCTTGTGTGCACCTTACTTCACAGACAACTTGTAGTGATGTTGCCATCGTAACTAAAAAATTCAATAAATGTGGTACTTGCAAAACGAAGGGACATGCAGCAGATCCACACACGACGTGGCTCATTGGAGGACAATACGACAGAGGCAGGAAAATACTGTTCCCGCCCGGGATCCAACCGGGGACCTTCTGCGTGTGAAGCAGACGCGATAACCGCTACACTACGGAAACGACGGACCCGAGGAGTCCATCCTAGTTCACTCGAACTTGCCTCAGACTTTCTCTCGTCCGCGAATGCACACACGACAGTTCTTTTGTCAGCCTGGAACCCATCACAGCCGAGGGTTCAAGAAGTCTTCGGGGTGCTCGAGAGGGTGTCTGCCGTAGCACCCCTAACGAGATAGCGGCGTTTCGCGCAGTCTTTATTGCAAGTCATATCAGCAAAAGCAATCACTTTCTCAGCAGCAGGCAGTGCGAGCCCAGCGGCAGCTCTACATGAAGGTACCAATAGCCCAGGAAGGCCGCCGACCGCGGGAATTCGCGCCGCCCCCATCCCGCCAGCGTACACGAGACTTCCAGGGCATCCTGGACGACATCGAGGGACTGGAATATTTGGCATCCGCCGTGTCACAGGGCTCGTTGGTCTAGGGATATGATTCCTGCTTAGGGTGCAGGAGGTCCCGGGTTCAAATTCCGGACGAGCCCTAGCGTTTTGTGCAAACTGATTGCACGTCAGTGGCTGAGTCAGCGCAAAAAGCTCGCCGTCAATATCAAATGAATTTCTTATTCGATGTGAGCAATTGGCACTCGGGTCCGACGCGTGAAGGCGATTACTAAGGTTTCGGGTACAGATGGTAGCAGATGCATGTTAGTACGTCTTGCTTAAAGTGATGAAAAAGTGTTTCCGCCCGGGATCGAACCGGGGACCTTCTGCGGGTTAGGCAGACGCGATAACCGCTACACCACGGAAACTGCTTGTGTGCACTTTACTTCTCAGACAACTTGTAGCGATGTTGCCATCGTAACTAAAAAATTCAATAAATGTGGTACTTGCAAAACGAAGGGACATGCAGCAGATCCACACACGACGTGGCTCATTGGAGGGCAATACGACATAGGCAGGAAAATACTGTTCCCGCCCGGGATCGAACCGGGGACCTTCTGCGTGTGAAGCAGACGCGATAACCGCTACACTACGGAAACGACGGACGCGAGGAGTCCATCCTTGTTCACTCGAACTTGCCTCAGACTTTCTCTCGTCCGCGAATGCACACACGACAGTTCTTTTGTCAGCCTGGAACCCATCACAGCCGAGGGCTCAAGAAGTCTTCGGGGTGCTCGAGAGGGTGTCTGCCGTAGCACCCCTAACGAGATAGCGGCGTCTCGCGCAGTCGATATTGCAAGTCATATCAGCAAAAGCAATCACTTTCTCAGCAGCAGGCAGTGCGAGCCCAGCGGCAGCTCTACATGAAGGTACCAATAGCCCAGGAAGGCCGCCGACCGCGGGAATTCGCGCCGCCCCCATCCCGCCAGCGTACACGAGACTTCCAGGGCACCCTGGACGACATCGAGGGACTGGAATATTTGGCATTCGCCGTGTCACAGGGCTCGTTGATCTAGGGGCATGATTCCTGCTTAGGGTGCAGGAGGTCCCGGGTTCAAATCCCGGACGAGCCCTAGCGTTTTGTGCAAACTGATCGCACGTCAGTGGCTGAGTCAGCGCAAAAAGCTCGCCGTCAATATCAAATGAATTTCTTATTCGATGTGAGCAATTGGCACTCGGGTCCGACGCGTGAAGGCGATTACGAAGGTTTCGGGTACAGATGGTAGCAGATGCATGTTAGTACGTCTTGCTTAAAGTGATGAAAAAGTGTTTCCGCCCAGGATCGAACCGGGGACCTTCTGCGTGTTAGGCAGACGTGATAACCGCTACACCACGGAAAATGCTTGTGTGCATCTTATTTCACAGACAACTTGTAGTGATGTTGCCATCGTAACTAAAAAATTCAATAAATGTGGTACTTGCAAAACGAAGGGACATGCAGCAGATCCACACACGACGTGGCTCATTGGAGGACAATACGACATAGGCAGGAAAATACTGTTCCCGCCCGGGATCGAACCGGGGACCTTCTGCGTGTTAGGCAGACGTGATAACCGCTACACAACGGAAACTGCTTGTGTGCACCTTACTTCACAGACAACTTGTAGTGATGTTGCCATCGTAACTAAAAAATTCAATAAATGTGGTACTTGCAAAACGAAGGGACATGCAGCAGATCCACACACGACGTGGCTCATTGGAGGACAATACGACAGAGGCAGGAAAATACTGTTCCCGCCCGGGATCCAACCGGGGACCTTCTGCGTGTGAAGCAGACGTGATAACCGCTACACTACGGAAACGACGGACCCGAGGAGTCCATCCTAGTTCACTCGAACTTGCCTCAGACTTTCTCTCGTCCGCGAATGCACACACGACAGTTCATTTGTCAGCCTGGAACCCATCACAGCCGAGGGTTCAAGAAGTCTTCGGGGTGCTCGAGAGGGTGTCTGCCGTAGCACCCCTAACGAGATAGCGGCGTTTCGCGCAGTCTTTATTGCAAGTCATATCAGCAAAAGCAATCACTTTCTCAGCAGCAGGCAGTGCGAGCCCAGCGGCAGCTCTACATGAAGGTACCAATAGCCCAGGAAGGCCGCCGACCGCGGGAATTCGCGCCGCCCCCATCCCGCCAGCGTACACGAGACTTCCAGGGCATCCTGGACGACATCGAGGGACTGGAATATTTGGCATCCGCCGTGTCACAGGGCTCGTTGGTCTAGGGATATGATTCCTGCTTAGGGTGCAGGAGGTCCCGGGTTCAAATTCCGGACGAGCCCTAGCGTTTTGTGCAAACTGATTGCACGTCAGTGGCTGAGTCAGCGCAAAAAGCTCGCCGTCAATATCAAATGAATTTCTTATTCGATGTGAGCAATTGGCACTCGGGTCCGACGCGTGAAGGCGATTACGAAGGTTTCGGGTACAGATGGTAGCAGATGCATGTTAGTACGTCTTGCTTAAAGTGATGAAAAAGTGTTTCCGCCCGGGATCGAACCGGGGACCTTCTGCGGGTTAGGCAGACGCGATAACCGCTACACCACGGAAACTGCTTGTGTGCACTTTACTTCTCAGACAACTTGTAGCGATGTTGCCATCGTAACTAAAAAATTCAATAAATGTGGTACTTGCAAAACGAAGGGACATGCAGCAGATCCACACACGACGTGGCTCATTGGAGGGCAATACGACATAGGCAGGAAAATACTGTTCCCGCCCGGGATCGAACCGGGGACCTTCTGCGTGTGAAGCAGACGTGATAACCGCTACACTACGGAAACGACGGACGCGAGGAGTCCATCCTTGTTCACTCGAACTTGCCTCAGACTTTCTCTCGTCCGCGAATGCACACACGACAGTTCTTTTGTCAGCCTGGAACCCATCACAGCCGAGGGCTCAAGAAGTCTTCGGGGTGCTCGAGAGGGTGTCTGCCGTAGCACCCCTAACGAGATAGCGGCGTCTCGCGCAGTCGATATTGCAAGTCATATCAGCAAAAGCAATCACTTTCTCAGCAGCAGGCAGTGCGAGCCCAGCGGCAGCTCTACATGAAGGTACCAATAGCCCAGGAAGGCCGCCGACCGCGGGAATTCGCGCCGCCCCCATCCCGCCAGCGTACACGAGACTTCCAGGGCATCCTGGACGACATCGAGGGACTGGAATATTTGGCATCCGCCGTGTCACAGGGCTCGTTGGTCTAGGGATATGATTCCTGCTTAGGGTGCAGGAGGTCCCGGGTTCAAATTCCGGACGAGCCCTAGCGTTTTGTGCAAACTGATTGCACGTCAGTGGCTGAGTCAGCGCAAAAAGCTCGCCGTCAATATCAAATGAATTTCTTATTCGATGTGAGCAATTGGCACTCGGGTCCGACGCGTGAAGGCGATTACGAAGGTTTCGGGTACAGATGGTAGCAGATGCATGTTAGTACGTCTTGCTTAAAGTGATGAAAAAGTGTTTCCGCCCGGGATCGAACCGGGGACCTTCTGCGGGTTAGGCAGACGCGATAACCGCTACACCACGGAAACTGCTTGTGTGCACTTTACTTCTCAGACAACTTGTAGCGATGTTGCCATCGTAACTAAAAAATTCAATAAATGTGGTACTTGCAAAACGAAGGGACATGCAGCAGATCCACACACGACGTGGCTCATTGGAGGGCAATACGACATAGGCAGGAAAATACTGTTCCCGCCCGGGATCGAACCGGGGACCTTCTGCGTGTGAAGCAGACGTGATAACCGCTACACTACGGAAACGACGGACGCGAGGAGTCCATCCTTGTTCACTCGAACTTGCCTCAGACTTTCTCTCGTCCGCGAATGCACACACGACAGTTCTTTTGTCAGCCTGGAACCCATCACAGCCGAGGGCTCAAGAAGTCTTCGGGGTGCTCGAGAGGGTGTCTGCCGTAGCACCCCTAACGAGATAGCGGCGTCTCGCGCAGTCGATATTGCAAGTCATATCAGCAAAAGCAATCACTTTCTCAGCAGCAGGCAGTGCGAGCCCAGCGGCAGCTCTACATGAAGGTACCAATAGCCCAGGAAGGCCGCCGACCGCGGGAATTCGCGCCGCCCCCATCCCGCCAGCGTACACGAGACTTCCAGGGCATCCTGGACGACATCGAGGGACTGGAATATTTGGCATCCGCCGTGTCACAGGGCTCGTTGGTCTAGGGATATGATTCCTGCTTAGGGTGCAGGAGGTCCCGGGTTCAAATTCCGGACGAGCCCTAGCGTTTTGTGCAAACTGATTGCACGTCAGTGGCTGAGTCAGCGCAAAAAGCTCGCCGTCAATATCAAATGAATTTCTTATTCGATGTGAGCAATTGGCACTCGGGTCCGACGCGTGAAGGCGATTACGAAGGTTTCGGGTACAGATGGTAGCAGATGCATGTTAGTACGTCTTGCTTAAAGTGATGAAAAAGTGTTTCCGCCCGGGATCGAACCGGGGACCTTCTGCGTGTTAGGCAGACGTGATAACCGCTACACCACGGAAAATGCTTGTGTGCACCTTACTTCACAGACAACTTGTAGTGATGTTGCCATCGTAACTAAAAAATTCAATAAATGTGGTACTTGCAAAACGAAGGGACATGCAGCAGATCCACACACGACGTGGCTCATTGGAGGACAATACGACAGAGGCAGGAAAATACTGTTCCCGCCCGGGATCCAACCGGGGACCTTCTGCGTGTGAAGCAGACGTGATAACCGCTACACTACGGAAACGACGGACCCGAGGAGTCCATCCTAGTTCACTCGAACTTGCCTCAGACTTTCTCTCGTCCGCGAATGCACACACGACAGTTCTTTTGTCAGCCTGGAACCCATCACAGCCGAGGGTTCAAGAAGTCTTCGGGGTGCTCGAGAGGGTGTCTGCCGTAGCACCCCTAACGAGATAGCGGCGTTTCGCGCAGTCTTTATTGCAAGTCATATCAGCAAAAGCAATCACTTTCTCAGCAGCAGGCAGTGCGAGCCCAGCGGCAGCTCTACATGAAGGTACCAATAGCCCAGGAAGGCCGCCGACCGCGGGAATTCGCGCCGCCCCCATCCCGCCAGCGTACACGAGACTTCCAGGGCATCCTGGACGACATCGAGGGACTGGAATATTTGGCATCCGCCGTGTCACAGGGCTCGTTGGTCTAGGGATATGATTCCTGCTTAGGGTGCAGGAGGTCCCGGGTTCAAATTCCGGACGAGCCCTAGCGTTTTGTGCAAACTGATTGCACGTCAGTGGCTGAGTCAGCGCAAAAAGCTCGCCGTCAATATCAAATGAATTTCTTATTCGATGTGAGCAATTGGCACTCGGGTCCGACGCGTGAAGGCGATTACGAAGGTTTCGGGTACAGATGGTAGCAGATGCATGTTAGTACGTCTTGCTTAAAGTGATGAAAAAGTGTTTCCGCCCGGGATCGAACCGGGGACCTTCTGCGGGTTAGGCAGACGCGATAACCGCTACACCACGGAAACTGCTTGTGTGCACTTTACTTCTCAGACAACTTGTAGCGATGTTGCCATCGTAACTAAAAAATTCAATAAATGTGGTACTTGCAAAACGAAGGGACATGCAGCAGATCCACACACGACGTGGCTCATTGGAGGGCAATACGACATAGGCAGGAAAATACTGTTCCCGCCCGGGATCGAACCGGGGACCTTCTGCGTGTTAGGCAGACGTGATAACCGCTACACAACGGAAACTGCTTGTGTGCACCTTACTTCACAGACAACTTGTAGTGATGTTGCCATCGTAACTAAAAAATTCAATAAATGTGGTACTTGCAAAACGAAGGGACATGCAGCAGATCCACACACGACGTGGCTCATTGGAGGACAATACGACAGAGGCAGGAAAATACTGTTCCCGCCCGGGATCCAACCGGGGACCTTCTGCGTGTGAAGCAGACGTGATAACCGCTACACTACGGAAACGACGGACCCGAGGAGTCCATCCTAGTTCACTCGAACTTGCCTCAGACTTTCTCTCGTCCGCGAATGCACACACGACAGTTCATTTGTCAGCCTGGAACCCATCACAGCCGAGGGTTCAAGAAGTCTTCGGGGTGCTCGAGAGGGTGTCTGCCGTAGCACCCCTAACGAGATAGCGGCGTTTCGCGCAGTCTTTATTGCAAGTCATATCAGCAAAAGCAATCACTTTCTCAGCAGCAGGCAGTGCGAGCCCAGCGGCAGCTCTACATGAAGGTACCAATAGCCCAGGAAGGCCGCCGACCGCGGGAATTCGCGCCGCCCCCATCCCGCCAGCGTACACGAGACTTCCAGGGCATCCTGGACGACATCGAGGGACTGGAATATTTGGCATCCGCCGTGTCACAGGGCTCGTTGGTCTAGGGATATGATTCCTGCTTAGGGTGCAGGAGGTCCCGGGTTCAAATTCCGGACGAGCCCTAGCGTTTTGTGCAAACTGATTGCACGTCAGTGGCTGAGTCAGCGCAAAAAGCTCGCCGTCAATATCAAATGAATTTCTTATTCGATGTGAGCAATTGGCACTCGGGTCCGACGCGTGAAGGCGATTACGAAGGTTTCGGGTACAGATGGTAGCAGATGCATGTTAGTACGTCTTGCTTAAAGTGATGAAAAAGTGTTTCCGCCCGGGATCGAACCGGGGACCTTCTGCGTGTTAGGCAGACGCGATAACCGCTACACCACGGAAACTGCTTGTGTGCACTTTACTTCACAGACAACTTGTAGCGATGTTGCCATCGTAACTAAAAAATTCAATAAATGTGGTACTTGCAAAACGAAGGGACATGCAGCAGATCCACACACGACGTGGCTCATTGGAGGGCAATACGACATAGGCAGGAAAATACTGTTCCCGCCCGGGATCGAACCGGGGACCTTCTGCGTGTGAAGCAGACGTGATAACCGCTACACTACGGAAACGACGGACGCGAGGAGTCCATCCTTGTTCACTCGAACTTGCCTCAGACTTTCTCTCGTCCGCGAATGCACACACGACAGTTCTTTTGTCAGCCTGGAACCCATCACAGCCGAGGGCTCAAGAAGTCTTCGGGGTGCTCGAGAGGGTGTCTGCCGTAGCACCCCTAACGAGATAGCGGCGTCTCGCGCAGTCGATATTGCAAGTCATATCAGCAAAAGCAATCACTTTCTCAGCAGCAGGCAGTGCGAGCCCAGCGGCAGCTCTACATGAAGGTACCAATAGCCCAGGAAGGCCGCCGACCGCGGGAATTCGCGCCGCCCCCATCCCGCCAGCGTACACGAGACTTCCAGGGCATCCTGGACGACATCGAGGGACTGGAATATTTGGCATCCGCCGTGTCACAGGGCTCGTTGGTCTAGGGATATGATTCCTGCTTAGGGTGCAGGAGGTCCCGGGTTCAAATTCCGGACGAGCCCTAGCGTTTTGTGCAAACTGATTGCACGTCAGTGGCTGAGTCAGCGCAAAAAGCTCGCCGTCAATATCAAATGAATTTCTTATTCGATGTGAGCAATTGGCACTCGGGTCCGACGCGTGAAGGCGATTACGAAGGTTTCGGGTACAGATGGTAGCAGATGCATGTTAGTACGTCTTGCTTAAAGTGATGAAAAAGTGTTTCCGCCCGGGATCGAACCGGGGACCTTCTGCGTGTTAGGCAGACGTGATAACCGCTACACCACGGAAAATGCTTGTGTGCACCTTACTTCACAGACAACTTGTAGTGATGTTGCCATCGTAACTAAAAAATTCAATAAATGTGGTACTTGCAAAACGAAGGGACATGCAGCAGATCCACACACGACGTGGCTCATTGGAGGACAATACGACAGAGGCAGGAAAATACTGTTCCCGCCCGGGATCCAACCGGGGACCTTCTGCGTGTGAAGCAGACGTGATAACCGCTACACTACGGAAACGACGGACCCGAGGAGTCCATCCTAGTTCACTCGAACTTGCCTCAGACTTTCTCTCGTCCGCGAATGCACACACGACAGTTCTTTTGTCAGCCTGGAACCCATCACAGCCGAGGGTTCAAGAAGTCTTCGGGGTGCTCGAGAGGGTGTCTGCCGTAGCACCCCTAACGAGATAGCGGCGTTTCGCGCAGTCTTTATTGCAAGTCATATCAGCAAAAGCAATCACTTTCTCAGCAGCAGGCAGTGCGAGCCCAGCGGCAGCTCTACATGAAGGTACCAATAGCCCAGGAAGGCCGCCGACCGCGGGAATTCGCGCCGCCCCCATCCCGCCAGCGTACACGAGACTTCCAGGGCATCCTGGACGACATCGAGGGACTGGAATATTTGGCATCCGCCGTGTCACAGGGCTCGTTGGTCTAGGGATATGATTCCTGCTTAGGGTGCAGGAGGTCCCGGGTTCAAATTCCGGACGAGCCCTAGCGTTTTGTGCAAACTGATTGCACGTCAGTGGCTGAGTCAGCGCAAAAAGCTCGCCGTCAATATCAAATGAATTTCTTATTCGATGTGAGCAATTGGCACTCGGGTCCGACGCGTGAAGGCGATTACGAAGGTTTCGGGTACAGATGGTAGCAGATGCATGTTAGTACGTCTTGCTTAAAGTGATGAAAAAGTGTTTCCGCCCGGGATCGAACCGGGGACCTTCTGCGGGTTAGGCAGACGCGATAACCGCTACACCACGGAAACTGCTTGTGTGCACTTTACTTCTCAGACAACTTGTAGCGATGTTGCCATCGTAACTAAAAAATTCAATAAATGTGGTACTTGCAAAACGAAGGGACATGCAGCAGATCCACACACGACGTGGCTCATTGGAGGGCAATACGACATAGGCAGGAAAATACTGTTCCCGCCCGGGATCGAACCGGGGACCTTCTGCGTGTGAAGCAGACGTGATAACCGCTACACTACGGAAACGACGTACGCGAGGAGTCCATCCTTGTTCACTCGAACTTGCCTCAGACTTTCTCTCGTCCGCGAATGCACACACGACAGTTCTTTTGTCAGCCTGGAACCCATCACAGCCGAGGGCTCAAGAAGTCTTCGGGGTGCTCGAGAGGGTGTCTGCCGTAGCACCCCTAACGAGATAGCGGCGTCTCGCGCAGTCGATATTGCAAGTCATATCAGCAAAAGCAATCACTTTCTCAGCAGCAGGCAGTGCGAGCCCAGCGGCAGCTCTACATGAAGGTACCAATAGCCCAGGAAGGCCGCCGACCGCGGGAATTCGCGCCGCCCCCATCCCGCCAGCGTACACGAGACTTCCAGGGCATCCTGGACGACATCGAGGGACTGGAATATTTGGCATCCGCCGTGTCACAGGGCTCGTTGGTCTAGGGATATGATTCCTGCTTAGGGTGCAGGAGGTCCCGGGTTCAAATTCCGGACGAGCCCTAGCGTTTTGTGCAAACTGATTGCACGTCAGTGGCTGAGTCAGCGCAAAAAGCTCGCCGTCAATATCAAATGAATTTCTTATTCGATGTGAGCAATTGGCACTCGGGTCCGACGCGTGAAGGCGATTACGAAGGTTTCGGGTACAGATGGTAGCAGATGCATGTTAGTACGTCTTGCTTAAAGTGATGAAAAAGTGTTTCCGCCCGGGATCGAACCGGGGACCTTCTGCGGGTTAGGCAGACGCGATAACCGCTACACCACGGAAACTGCTTGTGTGCACTTTACTTCTCAGACAACTTGTAGCGATGTTGCCATCGTAACTAAAAAATTCAATAAATGTGGTACTTGCAAAACGAAGGGACATGCAGCAGATCCACACACGACGTGGCTCATTGGAGGGCAATACGACATAGGAAGGAAAATACTGTTCCCGCCCGGGATCGAACCGGGGACCTTCTGCGTGTGAAGCAGACGTGATAACCGCTACACTACGGAAACGACGGACGCGAGGAGTCCATCCTTGTTCACTCGAACTTGCCTCAGACTTTCTCTCGTCCGCGAATGCACACACGACAGTTCTTTTGTCAGCCTGGAACCCATCACAGCCGAGGGCTCAAGAAGTCTTCGGGGTGCTCGAGAGGGTGTCTGCCGTAGCACCCCTAACGAGATAGCGGCGTCTCGCGCAGTCGATATTGCAAGTCATATCAGCAAAAGCAATCACTTTCTCAGCAGCAGGCAGTGCGAGCCCAGCGGCAGCTCTACATGAAGGTACCAATAGCCCAGGAAGGCCGCCGACCGCGGGAATTCGTGCCGCCCCCATCCCGCCAGCGTACACGAGACTTCCAGGGCATCCTGGACGACATCGAGGGACTGGAATATTTGGCATCCGCCGTGTCACAGGGCTCGTTGGTCTAGGGATATGATTCCTGCTTAGGGTGCAGGAGGTCCCGGGTTCAAATTCCGGACGAGCCCTAGCGTTTTGTGCAAACTGATTGCACGTCAGTGGCTGAGTCAGCGCAAAAAGCTCGCCGTCAATATCAAATGAATTTCTTATTCGATGTGAGCAATTGGCACTCGGGTCCGACGCGTGAAGGCGATTACGAAGGTTTCGGGTACAGATGGTAGCAGATGCATGTTAGTACGTCTTGCTTAAAGTGATGAAAAAGTGTTTCCGCCCGGGATCGAACCGGGGACCTTCTGCGGGTTAGGCAGACGCGATAACCGCTACACCACGGAAACTGCTTGTGCACTTTACTTCTCAGACAACTTGTAGCGATGTTGCCATCGTAACTAAAAAATTCAATAAATGTGGTACTTGCAAAACGAAGGGACATGCAGCAGATCCACACACGACGTGGCTCATTGGAGGGCAATACGACATAGGCAGGAAAATACTGTTCCCGCCCGGCATCGAACCGGGGACATTCTGCGTGTGAAGCAGACGCGATAACCGCTACACTACGGAAACGACGGACGCGAGGAGTCCATCCTTGTTCACTCGAACTTGCCTCAGACTTTCTCTCGTCCGCGAATGCACACACGACAGTTCTTTTGTCAGCCTGGAACCCATCACAGCCGAGGGCTCAAGAAGTCTTCGGGGTGCTCGAGAGGGTGTCTGCCGTAGCACCCCTAACGAGATAGCGGCGTCTCGCGCAGTCGTTATTGCAAGTCATATCAGCAAAAGCAATCACTTTCTCAGCAGCAGGCAGTGCGAGCCCAGCGGCAGCTCTACATGAAGGTACCAATAACCCAGGAAGGCCGCCGACCGCGGGAATTCGCGCCGCCCCCATCCCGCCAGCGTACACGAGACTTCCAGGGCACCCTGGACGATATCGAGGGACTGGAATAATTGGCATTCGCCGTGTCACAGGGCTCGTTGGTCTAGGGGTATGATTTCTGCTTAGGGTGCAGGAGGTCGCGGGTTCAAATCCCGGACGAGCCCTAGCGTTTTGTGCAAACTGATCGCACGTCAGTGGCTGAGTCAGCGCAAAAAGCTCGCCGTCAATATCAAATGAATTTCTTATTCGATGTGAGCAATTGGCACTCGGGTCCGACGCGTGAAGGCGATTACGAAGGTTTCGGGTACAGATGGTAGCAGATGCATGTTAGTACGTCTTGCTTATAGTGATGAAAAAGTGTTTCCGCCCGGGATCGAACCGGGGACCTTCTGCGTGTTAGGCAGACGCGATAACCGCTACACCACGGAAACTGCTTGTGTGCACCTTACTTCTCAGACAACTTGTAGTGATGTTGCCATCGTAACTAAAAAATTCAATAAATGTGGTACTTGCAAAACGAAGGGACATGCAGCAGATCCACACACGACGTGGCTCATTGGAGGGCAATACGACATAGGCAGGAAAATACTGTTCCCGCCCGGGATCGAACCGGGGACCTTCTGCGTGTGAAGCAGACGCGATAACCGCTACACTACGGAAACGACGGACGCGAGGAGTCCATCCTTGTTCACTCGAACTTGCCTCAGACTTTCTCTCGTCCGCGAATGCACACACGACAGTTCTTTTGTCAGCCTGGAACCCATCACAGCCGAGGGCTCAAGAAGTCTTCGGGGTGCTCGAGAGGGTGTCTGCCGTAGCACCCCTAACGAGATAGGGGCGTTTCGCGCAGTCTTTATTGCAAGTCATATCAGCAAAAGCAATCACTTTCTCAGCAGCAGGCAGTGCGAGCCCAGCGGCAGCTCTACATGAAGGTACCAATAGCCCAGGAAGGCCGCCGACCGCGGGAATTCGCGCCGCCCCCATCCCGCCAGCGTACACGAGACTTCCAGGGCACCCTGGACGACATCGAGGGACTGGAATATTTGGCATTCGCCGTGTCACAGGGCTCGTTGATCTAGGGGCATGATTCCTGCTTAGGGTGCAGGAGGTCCCGGGTTCAAATCCCGGACGAGCCCTAGCGTTTTGTGCAAACTGATCGCACGTCAGTGGCTGAGTCAGCGCAAAAAGCTCGCCGTCAATATCAAATGAATTTCTTATTCGATGTGAGCAATTGGCACTCGGGTCCGACGCGTGAAGGCGATTACGAAGGTTTCGGGTACAGATGGTAGCAGATGCATGTTAGTACGTCTTGCTTAAAGTGATGAAAAAGTTTTTCCGCCCGGGATCGAACCGGGGACCTTCTGCGTGTTAGGCAGACGTGATAACCGCTACACCACGGAAAATGCTTGTGTGCACCTTACTTCACAGACAACTTGTAGTGATGTTGCCATCGTAACTAAAAAATTCAATAAATGTGGTACTTGCAAAACGAAGGGACATGCAGCAGATCCACACACGACGTGGCTCATTGGAGGACAATACGACATAGGCAGGAAAATACTGTTCCCGCCCGGGATCGAACCGGGGACCTTCTGCGTGTTAGGCAGACGTGATAACCGCTACACAACGGAAAGTGCTTGTGTGCACCTTACTTCACAGACAACTTGTAGTGATGTTGCCATCGTAACTAAAAAATTCAATAAATGTGGTACTTGCAAAACGAAGGGACATGCAGCAGATCCACACACGACGTGGCTCATTGGAGGACAATACGACAGAGGCAGGAAAATACTGTTCCCGCCCGGGATCGAACCGGGGACCTTCTGCGTGTGAAGCAGACGCGATAACCGCTACACTACGGAAACGACGGACGCGAGGAGTCCATCCTTGTTCACTCGAACTTGCCTCAGACTTTCTCTCGTCCGCGAATGCACACACGACAGTTCTTTTGTCAGCCTGGAACCCATCACAGCCGAGGGCTCAAGAAGTCTTCGGGGTGCTCGAGAGGGTGTCTGCCGTAGCACCCCTAACGAGATAGCGGCGTCTCGCGCAGTCGATATTGCAAGTCATATCAGCAAAAGCAATCACTTTCTCAGCAGCAGGCAGTGCGAGCCCAGCGGCAGCTCTACATGAAGGTACCAATAGCCCAGGAAGGCCGCCGACCGCGGGAATTCGCGCCGCCCCCATCCCGCCAGCGTACACGAGACTTCCAGGGCATCCTGGACGACATCGAGGGACTGGAATATTTGGCATCCGCCGTGTCACAGGGCTCGTTGGTCTAGGGATATGATTCCTGCTTAGGGTGCAGGAGGTCCCGGGTTCAAATTCCGGACGAGCCCTAGCGTTTTGTGCAAACTGATTGCACGTCAGTGGCTGAGTCAGCGCAAAAAGCTCGCCGTCAATATCAAATGAATTTCTTATTCGATGTGAGCAATTGGCACTCGGGTCCGACGCGTGAAGGCGATTACGAAGGTTTCGGGTACAGATGGTAGCAGATGCATGTTAGTACGTCTTGCTTAAAGTGATGAAAAAGTGTTTCCGCCCGGGATCGAACCGGGGACCTTCTGCGGGTTAGGCAGACGCGATAACCGCTACACCACGGAAACTGCTTGTGTGCACTTTACTTCTCAGACAACTTGTAGCGATGTTGCCATCGTAACTAAAAAATTCAATAAATGTGGTACTTGCAAAACGAAGGGACATGCAGCAGATCCACACACGACGTGGCTCATTGGAGGGCAATACGACATAGGCAGGAAAATACTGTTCCCGCCCGGGATCGAACCGGGGACCTTCTGCGTGTGAAGCAGACGCGATAACCGCTACACTACGGAAACGACGGACGCGAGGAGTCCATCCTTGTTCACTCGAACTTGCCTCAGACTTTCTCTCGTCCGCGAATGCACACACGACAGTTCTTTTGTCAGCCTGGAACCCATCACAGCCGAGGGCTCAAGAAGTCTTCGGGGTGCTCGAGAGGGTGTCTGCCGTAGCACCCCTAACGAGATAGCGGCGTCTCGCGCAGTCGATATTGCAAGTCATATCAGCAAAAGCAATCACTTTCTCAGCAGCAGGCAGTGCGAGCCCAGCGGCAGCTCTACATGAAGGTACCAATAGCCCAGGAAGGCCGCCGACCGCGGGAATTCGCGCCGCCCCCATCCCGCCAGCGTACACGAGACTTCCAGGGCACCCTGGACGACATCGAGGGACTGGAATATTTGGCATTCGCCGTGTCACAGGGCTCGTTGATCTAGGGGCATGATTCCTGCTTAGGGTGCAGGAGGTCCCGGGTTCAAATCCCGGACGAGCCCTAGCGTTTTGTGCAAACTGATCGCACGTCAGTGGCTGAGTCAGCGCAAAAAGCTCGCCGTCAATATCAAATGAATTTCTTATTCGATGTGAGCAATTGGCACTCGGGTCCGACGCGTGAAGGCGATAACGAAGGTTTCGGGTACAGATGGTAGCAGATGCATGTTAGTACGTCTTGCTTAAAGTGATGAAAAAGTGTTTCCGCCCGGGATCGAACCGGGGACCTTCTGCGTGTTAGGCAGACGTGATAACCGCTACACCACGGAAAATGCTTGTGTGCATCTTACTTCACAGACAACTTGTAGTGATGTTGCCATCGTAACTAAAAAATTCAATAAATGTGGTACTTGCAAAACGAAGGGACATGCAGCAGATCCACACACGACGTGGCTCATTGGAGGACAATACGACATAGGCAGGAAAATACTGTTCCCGCCCGGGATCGAACCGGGGACCTTCTGCGTGTTAGGCAGACGTGATAACCGCTACACAACGGAAACTGCTTGTGTGCACCTTACTTCACAGACAACTTGTAGTGATGTTGCCATCGTAACTAAAAAATTCAATAAATGTGGTACTTGCAAAACGAAGGGACATGCAGCAGATCCACACACGACGTGGCTCATTGGAGGACAATACGACAGAGGCAGGAAAATACTGTTCCCGCCCGGGATCCAACCGGGGACCTTCTGCGTGTGAAGCAGACGTGATAACCGCTACACTACGGAAACGACGGACCCGAGGAGTCCATCCTAGTTCACTCGAACTTGCCTCAGACTTTCTCTCGTCCGCGAATGCACACACGACAGTTCTTTTGTCAGCCTGGAACCCATCACAGCCGAGGGTTCAAGAAGTCTTCGGGGTGCTCGAGAGGGTGCCTGCCGTAGCACCCCTAACGAGATAGCGGCGTTTCGCGCAGTCTTTATTGCAAGTCATATCAGCAAAAGCAATCACTTTCTCAGCAGCAGGCAGTGCGAGCCCAGCGGCAGCTCTACATGAAGGTACCAATAGCCCAGGAAGGCCGCCGACCGCAGGAATTCGCGCCGCCCCCATCCCGCCAGCGTACACGAGACTTCCAGGGCATCCTGGACGACATCGAGGGACTGGAATATTTGGCATCCGCCGTGTCACAGGGCTCGTTGGTCTAGGGATATGATTCCTGCTTAGGGTGCAGGAGGTCCCGGGTTCAAATTCCGGACGAGCCCTAGCGTTTTGTGCAAACTGATTGCACGTCAGTGGCTGAGTCAGCGCAAAAAGCTCGCCGTCAATATCAAATGAATTTCTTATTCGATGTGAGCAATTGGCACTCGGGTCCGACGCGTGAAGGCGATTACGAAGGTTTCGGGTACAGATGGTAGCAGATGCATGTTAGTACGTCTTGCTTAAAGTGATGAAAAAGTGTTTCCGCCCGGGATCGAACCGGGGACCTTCTGCGGGTTAGGCAGACGCGATAACCGCTACACCACGGAAACTGCTTGTGTGCACTTTACTTCTCAGACAACTTGTAGCGATGTTGCCATCGTAACTAAAAAATTCAATAAATGTGGTACTTGCAAAACGAAGGGACATGCAGCAGATCCACACACGACGTGGCTCATTGGAGGGCAATACGACATAGGCAGGAAAATACTGTTCCCGCCCGGGATCGAACCGGGGACCTTCTGCGTGTGAAGCAGACGCGATAACCGCTACACTACGGAAACGACGGACGCGAGGAGTCCATCCTTGTTCACTCGAACTTGCCTCAGACTTTCTCTCGTCCGCGAATGCACACACGACAGTTCTTTTGTCAGCCTGGAACCCATCACAGCCGAGGGCTCAAGAAGTCTTCGGGGTGCTCGAGAGGGTGTCTGCCGTAGCACCCCTAACGAGATAGCGGCGTCTCGCGCAGTCGATATTGCAAGTCATATCAGCAAAAGCAATCACTTTCTCAGCAGCAGGCAGTGCGAGCCCAGCGGCAGCTCTACATGAAGGTACCAATAGCCCAGGAAGGCCGCCGACCGCGGGAATTCGTGCCGCCCCCATCCCGCCAGCGTACACGAGACTTCCAGGGCATCCTGGACGACATCGAGGGACTGGAATATTTGGCATCCGCCGTGTCACAGGGCTCGTTGGTCTAGGGATATGATTCCTGCTTAGGGTGCAGGAGGTCCCGGGTTCAAATTCCGGACGAGCCCTAGCGTTTTGTGCAAACTGATTGCACGTCAGTGGCTGAGTCAGCGCAAAAAGCTCGCCGTCAATATCAAATGAATTTCTTATTCGATGTGAGCAATTGGCACTCGGGTCCGACGCGTGAAGGCGATTACGAAGGTTTCCGGTACAGATGGTAGCAGATGCATGTTAGTACGTCTTGCTTAAAGTGATGAAAAAGTGTTTCCGCCCGGGATCGAACCGGGGACCTTCTGCGGGTTAGGCAGACGCGATAACCGCTACACCACGGAAACTGCTTGTGTGCACTTTACTTCTCAGACAACTTGTAGCGATGTTGCCATCGTAACTAAAAAATTCAATAAATGTGGTACTTGCAAAACGAAGGGACATGCAGCAGATCCACACACGACGTGGCTCATTGGAGGGCAATACGACATAGGCAGGAAAATACTGTTCCCGCCCGGCATCGAACCGGGGACCTTCTGCGTGTGAAGCAGACGCGATAACCGCTACACTACGGAAACGACGGACGCGAGGAGTCCATCCTTGTTCACTCGAACTTGCCTCAGACTTTCTCTCGTCCGCGAATGCACACACGACAGTTCTTTTGTCAGCCTGGAACCCATCACAGCCGAGGGCTCAAGAAGTCTTCGGGGTGCTCGAGAGGGTGTCTGCCGTAGCACCCCTAACGAGATAGGGGCGTTTCGCGCAGTCTTTATTGCAAGTCATATCAGCAAAAGCAATCACTTTCTCAGCAGCAGGCAGTGCGAGCCCAGCGGCAGCTCTACATGAAGGTACCAATAGCCCAGGAAGGCCGCCGACCGCGGGAATTCGCGCCGCCCCCATCCCGCCAGCGTACACGAGACTTCCAGGGCACCCTGGACGACATCGAGGGACTGGAATATTTGGCATTCGCCGTGTCACAGGGCTCGTTGATCTAGGGGCATGATTCCTGCTTAGGGTGCAGGAGGTCCCGGGTTCAAATCCCGGACGAGCCCTAGCGTTTTGTGCAAACTGATCGCACGTCAGTGGCTGAGTCAGCGCAAAAAGCTCGCCGTCAATATCAAATGAATTTCTTATTCGATGTGAGCAATTGGCACTCGGGTCCGACGCGTGAAGGCGATTACGAAGGTTTCGGGTACAGATGGTAGCAGATGCATGTTAGTACGTCTTGCTTAAAGTGATGAAAAAGTTTTTCCGCCCGGGATCGAACCGGGGACCTTCTGCGTGTTAGGCAGACGTGATAACCGCTACACCACGGAAAATGCTTGTGTGCACCTTACTTCACAGACAACTTGTAGTGATGTTGCCATCGTAACTAAAAAATTCAATAAATGTGGTACTTGCAAAACGAAGGGACATGCAGCAGATCCACACACGACGTGGCTCATTGGAGGACAATACGACATAGGCAGGAAAATACTGTTCCCGCCCGGGATCGAACCGGGGACCTTCTGCGTGTTAGGCAGACGTGATAACCGCTACACAACGGAAACTGCTTGTGTGCACCTTACTTCACAGACAACTTGTAGTGATGTTGCCATCGTAACTAAAAAATTCAATAAATGTGGTACTTGCAAAACGAAGGGACATGCAGCAGATCCACACACGACGTGGCTCATTGGAGGACAATACGACAGAGGCAGGAAAATACTGTTCCCGCCCGGGATCGAACCGGGGACCTTCTGCGTGTGAAGCAGACGCGATAACCGCTACACTACGGAAACGACGGACGCGAGGAGTCCATCCTTGTTCACTCGAACTTGCCTCAGACTTTCTCTCGTCCGCGAATGCACACACGACAGTTCTTTTGTCAGCCTGGAACCCATCACAGCCGAGGGCTCAAGAAGTCTTCGGGGTGCTCGAGAGGGTGTCTGCCGTAGCACCCCTAACGAGATAGCGGCGTCTCGCGCAGTCGATATTGCAAGTCATATCAGCAAAAGCAATCACTTTCTCAGCAGCAGGCAGTGCGAGCCCAGCGGCAGCTCTACATGAAGGTACCAATAGCCCAGGAAGGCCGCCGACCGCGGGAATTCGCGCCGCCCCCATCCCGCCAGCGTACACGAGACTTCCAGGGCATCCTGGACGACATCGAGGGACTGGAATATTTGGCATCCGCCGTGTCACAGGGCTCGTTGGTCTAGGGATATGATTCCTGCTTAGGGTGCAGGAGGTCCCGGGTTCAAATTCCGGACGAGCCCTAGCGTTTTGTGCAAACTGATTGCACGTCAGTGGCTGAGTCAGCGCAAAAAGCTCGCCGTCAATATCAAATGAATTTCTTATTCGATGTGAGCAATTGGCACTCGGGTCCGACGCGTGAAGGCGATTACGAAGGTTTCGGGTACAGATGGTAGCAGATGCATGTTAGTACGTCTTGCTTAAAGTGATGAAAAAGTGTTTCCGCCCGGGATCGAACCGGGGACCTTCTGCGGGTTAGGCAGACGCGATAACCGCTACACCACGGAAACTGCTTGTGTGCACTTTACTTCTCAGACAACTTGTAGCGATGTTGCCATCGTAACTAAAAAATTCAATAAATGTGGTACTTGCAAAACGAAGGGACATGCAGCAGATCCACACACGACGTGGCTCATTGGAGGGCAATACGACATAGGCAGGAAAATACTGTTCCCGCCCGGGATCGAACCGGGGACCTTCTGCGTGTGAAGCAGACGCGATAACCGCTACACTACGGAAACGACGGACGCGAGGAGTCCATCCTTGTTCACTCGAACTTGCCTCAGACTTTCTCTCGTCCGCGAATGCACACACGACAGTTCTTTTGTCAGCCTGGAACCCATCACAGCCGAGGGCTCAAGAAGTCTTCGGGGTGCTCGAGAGGGTGTCTGCCGTAGCACCCCTAACGAGATAGCGGCGTCTCGCGCAGTCGATATTGCAAGTCATATCAGCAAAAGCAATCACTTTCTCAGCAGCAGGCAGTGCGAGCCCAGCGGCAGCTCTACATGAAGGTACCAATAGCCCAGGAAGGCCGCCGACCGCGGGAATTCGCGCCGCCCCCATCCCGCCAGCGTACACGAGACTTCCAGGGCACCCTGGACGACATCGAGGGACTGGAATATTTGGCATTCGCCGTGTCACAGGGCTCGTTGATCTAGGGGCATGATTCCTGCTTAGGGTGCAGGAGGTCCCGGGTTCAAATCCCGGACGAGCCCTAGCGTTTTGTGCAAACTGATCGCACGTCAGTGGCTGAGTCAGCGCAAAAAGCTCGCCGTCAATATCAAATGAATTTCTTATTCGATGTGAGCAATTGGCACTCGGGTCCGACGCGTGAAGGCGATAACGAAGGTTTCGGGTACAGATGGTAGCAGATGCATGTTAGTACGTCTTGCTTAAAGTGATGAAAAAGTGTTTCCGCCCGGGATCGAACCGGGGACCTTCTGCGTGTTAGGCAGACGTGATAACCGCTACACCACGGAAAATGCTTGTGTGCATCTTACTTCACAGACAACTTGTAGTGATGTTGCCATCGTAACTAAAAAATTCAATAAATGTGGTACTTGCAAAACGAAGGGACATGCAGCAGATCCACACACGACGTGGCTCATTGGAGGACAATACGACATAGGCAGGAAAATACTGTTCCCGCCCGGGATCGAACCGGGGACCTTCTGCGTGTTAGGCAGACGTGATAACCGCTACACAACGGAAACTGCTTGTGTGCACCTTACTTCACAGACAACTTGTAGTGATGTTGCCATCGTAACTAAAAAATTCAATAAATGTGGTACTTGCAAAACGAAGGGACATGCAGCAGATCCACACACGACGTGGCTCATTGGAGGACAATACGACAGAGGCAGGAAAATACTGTTCCCGCCCGGGATCCAACCGGGGACCTTCTGCGTGTGAAGCAGACGTGATAACCGCTACACTACGGAAACGACGGACCCGAGGAGTCCATCCTAGTTCACTCGAACTTGCCTCAGACTTTCTCTCGTCCGCGAATGCACACACGACAGTTCTTTTGTCAGCCTGGAACCCATCACAGCCGAGGGTTCAAGAAGTCTTCGGGGTGCTCGAGAGGGTGCCTGCCGTAGCACCCCTAACGAGATAGCGGCGTTTCGCGCAGTCTTTATTGCAAGTCATATCAGCAAAAGCAATCACTTTCTCAGCAGCAGGCAGTGCGAGCCCAGCGGCAGCTCTACATGAAGGTACCAATAGCCCAGGAAGGCCGCCGACCGCAGGAATTCGCGCCGCCCCCATCCCGCCAGCGTACACGAGACTTCCAGGGCATCCTGGACGACATCGAGGGACTGGAATATTTGGCATCCGCCGTGTCACAGGGCTCGTTGGTCTAGGGATATGATTCCTGCTTAGGGTGCAGGAGGTCCCGGGTTCAAATTCCGGACGAGCCCTAGCGTTTTGTGCAAACTGATTGCACGTCAGTGGCTGAGTCAGCGCAAAAAGCTCGCCGTCAATATCAAATGAATTTCTTATTCGATGTGAGCAATTGGCACTCGGGTCCGACGCGTGAAGGCGATTACGAAGGTTTCGGGTACAGATGGTAGCAGATGCATGTTAGTACGTCTTGCTTAAAGTGATGAAAAAGTGTTTCCGCCCGGGATCGAACCGGGGACCTTCTGCGGGTTAGGCAGACGCGATAACCGCTACACCACGGAAACTGCTTGTGTGCACTTTACTTCTCAGACAACTTGTAGCGATGTTGCCATCGTAACTAAAAAATTCAATAAATGTGGTACTTGCAAAACGAAGGGACATGCAGCAGATCCACACACGACGTGGCTCATTGGAGGGCAATACGACATAGGCAGGAAAATACTGTTCCCGCCCGGCATCGAACCGGGGACCTTCTGCGTGTGAAGCAGACGCGATAACCGCTACACTACGGAAACGACGGACGCGAGGAGTCCATCCTTGTTCACTCGAACTTGCCTCAGACTTTCTCTCGTCCGCGAATGCACACACGACAGTTCTTTTGTCAGCCTGGAACCCATCACAGCCGAGGGCTCAAGAAGTCTTCGGGGTGCTCGAGAGGGTGTCTGCCGTAGCACCCCTAACGAGATAGCGGCGTCTCGCGCAGTCGTTATTGCAAGTCATATCAGCAAAAGCAATCACTTTCTCAGCAGCAGGCAGTGCGAGCCCAGCGGCAGCTCTACATGAAGGTACCAATAACCCAGGAAGGCCGCCGACCGCGGGAATTCGCGCCGCCCCCATCCCGCCAGCGTACACGAGACTTCCAGGGCACCCTGGACGACATCGAGGGACTGGAATAATTGGCATTCGCCGTGTCACAGGGCTCGTTGGTCTAGGGGTAAGTTCCGCTTTAGACGCCGTGCAGTGTGGACGTGCCTAGTCTTCCGCTCCGCCGTAGCGTTACGTATAGTGGACTATCGTTTTTGTTACGTGTTGTGTTGCAAATTCTGAGAGTATTTCTCCGTCGTTGTTTCGTACCTTGTGTTACTTTCTGTCCTTATTTCAGTGTTTTGTGTGTAGCGGTTTCGACCGCATATTTTGAAAATGTCGTCCCAGGTTATTCCTCGTCAGGCTACAGTTAGTTTTGCTTTTGACAAGTCAACCCGCCATGTGCAACCTAGTTCTCTTGAGATTCATGATTGGTTGGTAGATACCTTTGGTGTTCATTCGGATCAGGTGCACACTGCTTATTTTGATACCGAACTGTATGTTTTCTTTGTTAAGTTTATGGACCCACTTCAGGTTGATAAAATTCTTTCTAAATATGGTCATCAAGTTCTCTTTCGGCATCGGGATGATTCTGTAAGTACCGTGCTGCTTTCCAATGCTTCCATCACGTATACCAATGTTCGTGTTTACAACCTTCCACCAGAGGTGGATAATGTCTATCTTAAGGAGGGTCTACAGAAGTATGGTGATGTAAAGAGCATTCGCCTTGAACGCTGGTCAAGCCAACATCGCCTGCAATGTTACAGTGGTATTCGTTCAGTCGAAATGCACGTTAAGCAGAATATTCCATCTCACCTGCAGATCGGTGGATATCGTGTCCATGTAACATATAGTGGTCAGGTGGGCACCTGTTTTTTGTGCAATGAAAGTGGTCACGTGCGTACCGACTGTCCGCGGAGAGTTTTTGTTTTAAAAAATTCTCTCGAACAGCGTCGCAAGTTAACGGTCGCTGACCTCGTTGCAGGTGGTTCTGCTCTTGGTGTAGCACAGTCCAGTGGTAGTAGCGCCCCTCCACAGGTTTTGCGCACCGCTGATACAGAATTTCCTCCTTTGCGTGCTAAATCTGATGTTGTTCCGTCTGTCCCTCAGGTGGGTGTGCCACTTTTGAATAATAAGAGGCGTCGCCCACACGATGGAAATAGTACGGATGAGGATCTCCCTGAGATGCCCCAGTCCGAGCGACCGGCATCCTCCGAGCCACTGTGTACTGTAGCTGCTCCCTGCCCTCCTGAGGTAGCGGTTCCGGTGGCGGCTGCTGGCGCCCCTCCGGCCTCCGACGCAGCTTCTCTCGAGTCGGGTCGTCGGTCGGGCCTGTTGGCGCCGTCTTCCGAACCGACTTCGATGTCACAACAAGTGGAGCCGCGACAACTTCCTGCTTCGCTGCCCCATACCTCTGCCAGCGGAGCTGCTCCGCTTCCTTCCAACTCTGCGGCCTCGGACCTTCCTGCTCACGTTTCGCCTCCGTGCAGTCCATGTTTGCCGGAAGCTAGTGCAGGTGTTGACCATTCCGTTTTGTCGGATGTTTCCCCCGCGACCCCGGATCCCGCATGTGGACCGGCGCGGGTGGTGTCGGATACAGAACTTGACCCTCCTACGTCACCGGCGGCTGAAGTTTCCTTGCCCGTCAGCCGACGCAAGTTACGCGTTCAGCCGAACGTTAATGCTGTTCGTAAAAAACCGAAACGTAAGGGATCCGCGGAACGGGGTAGCAGTCCCCCTCCCTCGGATGCCTCTGTCACCCCTGCTATGGACTGTGACGCTGGTGCGTCGGTGTAGGTGATTTGTTTTCTCGCTTTTCTCTCTATGGTTCAAGCATACACCTTTCTTACCTTAAATGTTAACCGTATTGAGTCCGACGTTCGCATTGCCTCTTTGCGGCAGTTTATTTACGACGCCTGTGCGGACGTAGTGTTTTTGCAGGAAGTGTTGTTTTCTGATCTCTCTCTACCTGGATTTCAAACTGTTTTTAATGTCGCGCCGGAATATTCAACAGGAACTGCTCTTTTCTTTCGAGAGGGCATTCCTATTACTGACATTGAATTCCTTGACTCTGGCCGTGGGATTGGTTGTCGTCTTTTTGATCTCCGCCTCGTTGTTTTGTATGCCCCCTCTGGTTCGGGTCACACTGTGGCTCGATCGCGCTTTTATAAAGAAGAGCTTATTTATCTTTTGCGCCAGAGTCCTCGGAGTCTCCTGCTCGGAGGCGATTTTAATTGTGTTTTACGCCCTGCAGACCAGTCCCCCAATTTTAATTATTGCCGTGATTTACATGACTTAGTTCGTACGATGCATCTGCGTGATGTTTGGGAACACAAATATCCAACCCTGGTGAAATATACGTTTTTTACCGCGTCCTCATGCAGTAGACTCGACAGATTCTATTTATCTGATTTTTTATGTGATAAAATTCTTTCTGTCGATGTTATTCCTACTAGTTTTTCTGACCATTGTGCTTTTACTGCAACTGTAAATCTTAGTCGCCAACCTGCAAAACTTTATCGTTCCCAGTGGATGTTAAATGTTGCCCACCTTGCCGACAGTGCTATGGATGATGTTATAAGTGGCGTGTGGGAGCGATGTCTTCGCTCTGTCCCGCGATACCCCTCCTTGCTGGTTTGGTGGACTGCGTTTGCCAAGCCCAAGATTCGTCAGACTTTGATTTTCTACTGTGCTGCTAGGACGCGTGATTTTAAGAACACGTATGAATATTACTACTCTGTCCTGCGTGAACTATATGACGCGGCGGGTACCTCTCCACTGCGGACCCATGATGTTCGTCGTATTAAAGCCAAGCTCTTGAGCCTTAAACGACGACAGATGGATGGTCTGCGAGTTAAGTCGAAACCTCACTCTCTTGTTGAAGGTGAACTGACATCCTTGTACCACCTGCTACGGCATCAGACTCGTCGTCGTCGCTCCTTCATCTCTTCTCTTACGGTGGATGATGGGCGACAGCTTATTGCACAGGAGGAAATGGTTCGTGCTCTTCATCAGTATTACACTAGTCTATATTCTGCCGATGATTCTGGTGAGTCTCTTTCGGATGATGTCTTTGGGGATCTAACTGCGACGATCGCGCCTGACGCGAACGGCGAATTTCTCCGGGAGTTCCAGGTAGATGATGTTTTCGATTTTATTGCTCGCTCTCCGTCCAGTAAATCGCCGGGTCCAGACGGCCTGCCTAAAGAATTTTATCTCCGTTTTTGGCCTCTTTTGGGTGGCATTTTTACGCAGATTTTAAATGAGATTGTCAGGGGGATGGATGTGCCTGCCGATTTTAAAGTAGGGAAAATTGTTTTAATCCCGAAGTCCTCTGGTCGTTTATCTGCTGCCAATCTTCGTCCGCTCACATTGCTGAATTTTGACTATAAGACAGCTGCTAGAGCGCTCAATAGCCGGTTGTCTTCTCTGCTTCAGGGTGTGATTGGTGCACATCAATGTTGTTTTCATGATAGATCTATTCTGACACCAGTAGCCGAATATCGGGATGTTGTCTCGGTTGCGGCGGTTACAAACGTACATTGTGCCTTTGCCTTCCTTGATTTTTATAAGGCTTTTGATCACGTCAGTCATGTGTTTTTAGATCGTGTTTTAGGTACAATAGGTTTTAACGCTTCATCACGTGGTGTTCTTGGCAATTTGTATAGGGGAATAACAGCTCGGGTGTCAGTCAATGGGCAGCTGACGCCGCCCATTGCTATCCGCCGCGGAGTGCCTCAGGGTAGTCCGCTCTCTATGTCTTTATTCGTATTGTCCCTGGAACCGCTGCTTCGGACTATTGCTCTCAAGCTTCAGGGTATGTCCCTCTCTGGTGGGAAGCTCTCTGTTAAGGCATATGCGGATGATGTCGTTGTTCTCCTCCGTCAACGTGATGATATCCCGTTGTTGAAAGGGGCGGTTGATGTATACTGTCGTGTCTCTGGAGCGCGTCTCAATCAGGGTAAATGTAAGTTCCTTGATATTCGAGGATTTCGCGATGCTGACGTCCCTTGGGCCACTTTTGTCGATCGCCATACGTCCTTGGGGATTATCATTGATCGGTGTCCTCTAAAAATGGCGGCTCTCAATTGGAAATCTGTCACCGAGAAGATACAGGGGGCTCTGATGGTCCATGAGCAGCGCTCTGCTACCATTTTGCAAAAAGTCCGAATTTTAGACACCTACGTTCTATGTAAAGCTTATTATGTTGCTCAGCTGTTCCCACTTCCCATGATGGTGGCGAAAAGGTTGCGCCAATTGTCTAGCAGGTTTATATGGAAGGGCCATCTATTCAAGTTACGTTACGAGGTAATGACGAAACCGCGTCTCTCCGGAGGCTTGGGCCTCTCTGACATTACTCGCAAGGCGTCTGCTTTGTACGTCCGCCGAACGACTCTAATTGTTACGCAAGAAGTGACTTCAATTACATCCAGGCTTTTTACTGTTGTGCGTCCGGCGAGCCTTGCTCCACCTGTCGATGTCGG
Source organism: Schistocerca piceifrons (assembly GCF_021461385.2). Classification (NCBI taxonomy): domain Eukaryota; kingdom Metazoa; phylum Arthropoda; class Insecta; order Orthoptera; family Acrididae; genus Schistocerca; species Schistocerca piceifrons. The sequence continues at coordinate 242,703 of NW_025728776.1, read as the reverse complement.
ACGCCTAAATTTTAAGTTGAAACACATTCGGGAATTTTACATTGCGGTGAGTTACCTCGGTGACGTCTTCTTGCGGCGACCGGTGCCAACGACCAAGGGCTTGATTGCCCGCTGGGAGGGGCTGGCCGGTCCCAATCCAATAGAACTGGCGTCTCCATCTGTGTCCTGGAGGAACGTCTGGAAGAACGTTAGTCTGCCGATCCACTCTATGGCCGTGGCGTCCACGTGGTATAGGGTAATAAATAATTTGGTTCCCACCAATGTACGACTGCACCGTATTGGTCTTTCTGACACGGACACCTGTACTCGGTGTGGTCTCGTGGATACCCTTGAACATCGATTCACCTGCTGTGGGCACCTTGCTAATTGGCGTTGGCTCAGGAAACAACTTGCTTTTGTCACTAGGTCTGCTGAAGCCGCTTATACTATTGACATCATCGTCCGGCCCGATTCTTCCTTTTTTCCGCGGACGAAGCTCCATACCGTCATGTGGTTGATTGGCCATTTCGTACATTTTGTCAACAGTTGTCATGAAGAGGATGGACACCTAGCGTTTCGGCAGTACATGCTTACTGCTTACTGGCAGCGCTTGCGATTGCCAGGCCTCCGAGATGATTTTGCCAATATGCTTAGCCTGACATTTGAAAGAGAGGGTGTTGGCTAAGGTCACCTGTGTGAGCCATTTTCTTTTATACTGTTTCTGAATTTGCCGCCTTTATGTATGTTTCTTCTCTACACCAGGACTGAAGTTTTCGTGTTTTAACCTTTATTTCAGTCAGCAGTCTACATTATATAGTCATGTTTTAGGATTTTAATTTCAGTACTGTAAAAAAAAAAAAAAAAAAAAAAAAAAGTTGGTCTAGGGGTATGATTCCTGCTTACGGTGCAGGAGGTCCCGGGTTCAAATCCCGGACGAGCCCTAGCGTTTTGTGCAAACTGATCGCACGTCAGTGGCTGAGTCAAAAAAAAAAAAAAAAAAAAGGGGCATGATTCCTGCTTAGGGTGCATTAGGTCCCGGGTTCAAATCCCGGACGAGCCCTAGCGTTTTGTGCAAACTGATCGCACGTCAGTGGCTGAGTCAGCGCAAAAAGCTCGCCGTCAATATCAAATGAATTTCTTATTCGATGTGAGCAATTGGCACTCGGGTCCGACGCGTGAAGGCGATTACGAAGGTTTCGGGTACAGATGGTAGCAGATGCATGTTAGTACGTCTTGCTTATAGTGATGAAAAAGTGTTTCCGCCCGGGATCGAACCGGGGACCTTCTGCGTGTTAGGCAGACGTGATAACCGCTACACCACGGAAAATGCTTGTGTGCACCTTACTTCACAGACAACTTGTAGTGATGTTGCCATCGTAACTAAAAAATTCAATAAATGTGGTACTTGCAAAACGAAGGGACATGCAGCAGATCCACACACGACGTGGCTCATTGGAGGACAATACGACATAGGCAGGAAAATACTGTTCCCGCCCGGGATCGAACCGGGGACCTTCTGCGTGTTAGGCAGACGTGATAACCGCTACACAACGGAAACTGCTTGTGTGCACCTTACTTCACAGACAACTTGTAGTGATGTTGCCATCGTAACTAAAAAATTCAATAAATGTGGTACTTGCAAAACGAAGGGACATGCAGCAGATCCACACACGACGTGGCTCATTGGAGGACAATACGACAGAGGCAGGAAAATACTGTTCCCGCCCGGGATCCAACCGGGGACCTTCTGCGTGTGAAGCAGACGTGATAACCGCTACACTACGGAAACGACGGACCCGAGGAGTCCATCCTAGTTCACTCGAACTTGCCTCAGACTTTCTCTCGTCCGCGAATGCACACACGACAGTTCTTTTGTCAGCCTGGAACCCATCACAGCCGAGGGCTCAAGAAGTCTTCGGGGTGCTCGAGAGGGTGTCTGCCGTAGCACCCCTAAGGAGATAGCGGCGTTTCGCGCAGTCTTTATTGCAAGTCATATCAGCAAAAGCAATCACTTTCTCAGCAGCAGGCAGTGCGAGCCCAGCGGCAGCTCTACATGAAGGTACCAATAGCCCAGGAAGGCCGCCGACCGCGGGAATTCGCGCCGCCCCCATCCCGCCAGCGTACACGAGACTTCCAGGGCATCCTGGACGACATCGAGGGACTGGAATATTTGGCATTCGCCGTGTCACAGGGCTCGTTGGTCTAGGGATATGATTCCTGCTTAGGGTGCAGGAGGTCCCGGGTTCAAATCCCGGACGAGCCCTAGCGTTTTGTGCAAACTGATTGCACGTCAGTGGCTGAGTCAGCGCAAAAAGCTCGCCGTCAATATCAAATGAATTTCTTATTCGATGTGAGCAATTGGCACTCGGGTCCGACGCGTGAAGGCGATTACGAAGGTTTCGGGTACAGATGGTAGCAGATGCATGTTAGTACGTCTTGCTTAAAGTGATGAAAAAGTGTTTCCGCCCGGGATCGAACCGGGGACCTTCTGCGTGTTAGGCAGACGCGATAACCGCTACACCACGGAAACTGCTTGTGTGCACTTTACTTCTCAGACAACTTGTAGCGATGTTGCCATCGTAACTAAAAAATTCAATAAATGTGGTACTTGCAAAACGAAGGGACATGCAGCAGATCCACACACGACGTGGCTCATTGGAGGGCAATACGACATAGGCAGGAAAATACTGTTCCCGCCCGGGATCGAACCGGGGACCTTCTGCGTGTGAAGCAGACGCGATAACCGCTACACTACGGAAACGACGGACGCGAGGATTCCATCCTTGTTCACTCGAACTTGCCTCAGACTTTCTCTCGTCCGCGAATGCACACACGACAGTTCTTTTGTCAGCCTGGAACCCATCAGAGCCGAGGGCTCAAGAAGTCTTCGGGGTGCTCGAGAGGGTGTCTGCCGTAGCACCCCTAACGAGATAGCGGCGTTTCGCGCAGTCGATATTGCAAGTCATATCAGCAAAAGCAATCACTTTCTCAGCAGCAGGCAGTGCGAGCCCAGCGGCAGCTCTACATGAAGGTACCAATAACCCAGGAAGGCCGCCGACCGCGGGAATTCGCGCCGCCCCCATCCAGCCAGCGTACACGAGACTTCCAGGGCACCCTGGACGACATCGAGGGACTGGAATAATTGGCATTCGCCGTGTCACAGGGCTCGTTGGTCTAGGGGTCAGTTCCGCTTTAGACGCCGTGCAGTGTGGACGTGCCTAGTCTTCCGCTCCGCCGTAGCGTTACGTATAGTGGACTATCGTTTTTGTTACGTGTTGTGTTGCAACTTCTGAGAGTATTTCTCCGTCGTTGTTTCGTACCTTGTGTTACCTTCTGTCCTTATTTCAGTGTTTTTTGTGTAGCGGTTTCGACCGCATATTTTGAAAATGTCGTCCCAGGTTATTCCTCGTCAGGCTACAGTTAGTTTTGCTTTTGACAAGTCCACCCGCCATGTGCAACCTAGTTCTCTTGAGATTCATGATTGGTTGGTAGATACCTTTGGTGTTCATTCGGATCAGGTGCACACTGCTTATTTTGATACCGAACTGTATGTTTTCTTTGTTAAGTTTATGGACCCACTTCAGGTTGATAAAATTCTTTCTAAATATGGTCATCAAGTTCTCTTTCGGCATCGGGATGATTCTGTAAGTACCGTGCTGCATTCCAATGCTTCCATCACGTATACCAATGTTCGTGTTTACAACCTTCCACCGGAGGTGGATAATGTCTATCTTAAGGAGGGTCTACAGAAGTATGGTGATGTAAAGAGCATTCGCCTTGAACGCTGGTCAAGCCAACATCGCCTGCAATGTTACAGTGGTATTCGTTCAGTCGAAATGCACGTTAAGCAGAATATTCCATCTCACCTGCAGATCGGTGGATATCGTGTCCATGTAACATATAGTGGTCAGGTTGGCACCTGTTTTTTGTGCAATGAAAGTGGTCACGTGCGTACCGACTGTCCGCGGAGAGTTTTTGTTTTAAAAAATTCTCTCGAACAGCGTCGCAAGTTAACGGTCGCTGACCTCGTTGCAGGTGGTTCTGCTCTTGGTGTAGCACAGTCCAGTGGTAGTAGCGCCCCGCCACAGGTTTTGCGCACCCCTGATACAGAATTTCCTCCTTTGCGTGCTAAATCTGATGTTGTTCCGTCTGTCCCTCAGGTGGGTGTGCCACTTTTGAATAATAAGAGGCGTCGCCCACACGATGGAAATAGTACGGATGAGGATCTCCCTGAGATGCCCCAGTCCGAGCGACCGGCATCCTCCGAGCCACTGTGTACTGTAGCTGCTCCCTGCCCTCCTGAGGTAGCGGTTCCGGTGGCGGCTGCTGGCGCCCCTCCGGCCTCCGACGCAGCTTCTCTCGAGTCGGGTCGTCGGTCGGGCCTGTTGGCGCCGTCTTCCGAACCGACTTCGATGTCACAACAAGTGGAGCCGCGACAACTTCCTGCTTCGCTGCCCCATACCTCTGCCAGCGGAGCTGCTCCGCTTCCTTCCAACTCTGCGGCCTCGGACCTTCCTGCTCACGTTTCGCCTCCGTGCAGTCCATGTTTGCCGGAAGCTAGTGCAGGTGTTGACCATTCCGTTTTGTCGGATGTTTTCCCCGCGACCCCGGATCCCGCATGTGGACCGGCGCGGGTGGTGTCGGATACAGAACTTGACCCTCCTACGTCACCGGCGGCTGAAGTTTCCTTGCCCGTCAGCCGACGCAAGTTACGCGTTCAGCCGAACGTTAATGCTGTTCGTAAAAAACCGAAACGTAAGGGATCCGCGGAACGGGGTAGCAGTCCCCCTCCCTCGGATGCCTCCGTCACCCCTGCTATGGACTGTGACGCTGGTGCGTCGGTGTAGGTGATTTGTTTTCTCGCTTTTCTCTCTATGGTTCAAGCATACACCTTTCTTACCTTAAATGTTAACCGTATTGAGTCCGACGTTCGCATTGCCTCCTTGCGGCAGTTTATTTACGACGCCTGTGCGGACGTAGTGTTTTTGCAGGAAGTGTTGTTTTCTGATCTCTCTCTACCTGGATTTCAAACTGTTTTTAATGTCGCGCCGGAATATTCAACAGGAACTGCTCTTTTCTTTCGAGAGGGCATTCCTATTACTGACATTGAATTCCTTGACTCTGGCCGTGGGATTGGTTGTCGTCTTTTTGATCTCCGCCTCGTTGTTTTGTATGCCCCCTCTGGTTCGGGTCACACTGTGGCTCGTTCGCGCTTTTATAAAGAAGAGCTTATTTATCTTTTGCGCCAGAGTCCTCGGAGTCTCCTGCTCGGAGGCGATTTTAATTGTGTTTTACGCCCTGCAGACCAGTCCCCCAATTTTAATTATTGCCGTGATTTACATGACTTAGTTCGTACGATGCATCTGCGTGATGTTTGGGAACACAAATATCCAACCCTGGTGAAATATACGTTTTTTACCGCGTCCTCATGCAGTAGACTCGACAGATTCTATTTATCTGATTTTTTATGTGATAAAATTCTTTCTGTCGATGTTATTCCTACTAGTTTTTCTGACCATTGTGCTTTTACTGCAACTGTAAATCTTAGTCGCCAACCTGCAAAACTTTATCGTTCCCAGTGGATGTTAAATGTTTCCCACCTTGCCGACAGTGCTATGGATGATGTTATAAGTGGCGTGTGGGAGCGATGTCTTCGCTCTGTCCCGCGATACCCCTCCTTGCTGGTTTGGTGGACTGCGTTTGCCAAACCCAAGATTCGTCAGACTTTGATTTTCTACTGTGCTGCTAGGACGCGTGATTTTAAGAACACGTATGAATATTACTACTCTGTCCTGCGTGAACTATATGACGCGGCGGGTACCTCTCCACTGCGGATCCATGATGTTCGTCGTATTAAAGCCAAGCTCTTGAGCCTTAAACGACGACAGATGGATGGTCTGCGAGTTAAGTCGAAACCTCACTCTCTTGTTGAAGGTGAACTGACATCCTTGTACCACCTGCTACGGCATCAGACTAGTCGTCGTCGCTCCTTCATCTCTTCTCTTACGGTGGATGATGGGCGACAGCTTAGTGCACAGGAGGAAATGGTTCGTGCTCTTCATCAGTATTACACTAGTCTCTATTCTGCCGATGATTCTGGTGAGTCTCTTTCGGATGATGTCTTTGGGGATCTAACTGCGACGATCGCGCCTGACGCGAACGGCGAATTTCTCCGGGAGTTCCAGGTAGATGATGTTTTCGATTTTATTGCTCGCTCTCCGTCCAGTAAATCGCCGGGTCCAGACGGCCTGCCTAAAGAATTTTATCTCCGTTTTTGGCCTCTTTTGGGTGGCATTTTTACGCAGATTTTAAATGAGATTGTCAGAGGGATGGATGTGCCTGCCGATTTTAAAGTAGGGAAAATTGTTTTAATTCCGAAGTCCTCTGGTCGTTTATCTGCTGCCAATCTTCGTCCGCTCACATTGCTGAATTTTGACTATAAGACAGCTGCTAGAGCGCTCAATAGCCGGCTGTCTTCTCTGCTTCGGGGTGTGATTGGTGCACATCAATGTTGTTTTCATGATAGATCTATTCTGACACCAGTAGCCGAATATCGGGATGTTGTCTCGGTTGCGGCGGTTACAAACGTACATTGTGCCTTTGCCTTCCTTGATTTTTATAAGGCTTTTGATCACGTCAGTCATGTGTTTTTAGATCGTGTTTTAGGTACAATAGGTTTTAACGCTTCATCACGTGGTGTTCTTGGCAATTTGTACAGGGGAATAACAGCTCGGGTGTCAGTCAATGGGCAGCTGACGCCGCCCATTGCTATCCGCCGCGGAGTGCCTCAGGGTAGTCCGCTCTCTATGTCTTTATTCGTATTGTCCCTGGAACCGCTGCTTCGGACTATTGCTCTCAAGCTTCAGGGTATGTCCCTCTCTGGTGGGAAGCTCTCGGTTAAGGCATATGCGGATGATGTCGTTGTTCTCCTCCGTCAACGAGATGATATCCCGTTGTTGAAAGGGGCAGTTGATGCATACTGTCGTGTCTCTGGAGCGCGTCTCAATCAGGGTAAATGTAAGTTCCTTGATATTCGAGGATTTCGCGATGCTGACGTCCCTTGGGCCACTTTTGTCGATCGCCATACGTCCTTGGGGATTATCATTGATCGGTGTCCTCTAAAAATGGCGGCTCTCAATTGGAAATCTGTCACCGAGAAGATACAGGGGGCTCTGATGGTCCATGAGCAGCGCTCTGCTACCATTTTGCAAAAAGTCAGAATTTTAGACACCTACGTCCTATGTAAAGCTTATTATGTTGCTCAGCTGTTCCCACTTCCTATGATGGTGGCGAAAAGGTTGCGCCAATTGTCTAGCAGGTTTATATGGAAGGGCCATCTATTCAAGTTACGTTACGAGGTAATGACGAAACCGCGTCTCTCCGGAGGCTTGGGCCTCTCTGACATTACTCGCAAGGCGTCTGCTTTGTACGTCCGCCGAACGACTCTAATTGTTACGCAAGAAGTGACTTCAATTACATCCAGGCTTTTTACTGTTGTGCGTCCGGCGAGCCTTGCTCCACCTGTCGATGTCGGACGCCTAAATTTTAAGTTGAAACACATTCGGGAATTTTACATTGCGGTGAGTTACCTCGGTGACGTCTTCTTGCGGCGACCGGTGCCAACGACCAAGAGCTTGATTGCCCGCTGGGAGGGGCTGGCCAGTCCCAATCCAATAGAACTGGCGTCTCCATCCGTGTCCTGGAGGAACGTCTGGAAGAACGTTAGTCTGCCGATCCACTCTATGGCCGTGGCGTCCACGTGGTATAGGGTAATAAATAATTTGGTTCCCACCAATGTACGACTGCACCGTATTGGTCTTTCTGACACGGACACCTGTACTCGGTGTGGTCTCCTGGATACCCTTGAACATCGATTCACCTGCTGTGGGCACCTTGCTAATTGGCGTTGGCTCAGGAAACAACTTGCTTTTGTCACTAGGTCTGCTGAAGCCGCTTATACTATTGACATCATCGTCCGGCCCGATTCTTCCTTTTTTCCGCGGACGAAGCTCCATACCGTCATGTGGTTGATTGGCCATTTCGTACATTTTGTCAACAGTTGTCATGAAGAGGATGGACACCTAGCGTTTCGGCAGTACATGCTTACTGCTTACTGGCAGCGCTTGAGATTGCCAGGCCTCCGAGATGATTTTGCCAATATGCTTAGCCTGACATTTGAAAGAGAGGGTGTTGGCTAAGGTCACCTGTGTGAGCCATTTTCTTTTATACTGTATCTGATTTTGCCGCCTTTATGTATGTTTCTTCTCTACACCAGGACTGAAGTTTTCGTGTTTTAACCTTTATTTCAGTAAGCAGTCTACATTATATAGTCATGTTTTAGGATTTTAATTTCAGTACTGTACTTCTTTTGAAGTGGCTGTGTGGTGGATATTCTTTAATATTTTTTTCAATAGATATATTCGTTCGAGTGGTAGAGTGTCTGCTTCAAAAAAAAAAAAAAAAAAAAAAAAGTCGGTAGAGCATTAGGCTTTAAAAGTAAAAATTTAAAAAAAAAAAAAAAAAAAAAAAAAGGGGTATGATTCCTGCTTTGGGTGCAGAAAATAAAAAAAAAAAAAAAAAAAAAAAAAAAAAAAGGGGTATGATTTCTGCTTAGGGTGCAGGAGGTCCCGGGTTCAAATCCCGGACGAGCCCTAGCGTTTTGTGCAAACTGATCGCACGTCAGTGGCTGAGTCAGCGCAAAAAGCTCGCCGTCAATATCAAATGAATTTCTTATTCGATGTGAGCAATTGGCACTCGGGTCCGACGCGTGAAGGCGATTACGAAGGTTTCGGGTACAGATGGTAGCAGATGCATGTTAGTACGTCTTGCTTATAGTGATGAAAAAGTGTTTCCGCCCGGGATCGAACCGGGGACCTTCTGCGTGTTAGGCAGACGCGATAACCGCTACACCACGGAAACTGCTTGTGTGCACCTTACTTCTCAGACAACTTGTAGTGATGTTGCCATCGTAACTAAAAAATTCAATAAATGTGGTACTTGCAAAGCGAAGGGACATGCAGCAGATCCACACACGACGTGGCTCATTGGAGGGCAATACGACATAGGCAGGAAAATACTGTTCCCGCCCGGGATCGAACCGGGGACCTTCTGCGTGTGAAGCAGACGTGATAACCGCTACACTACGGAAACGACGTACCCGAGGAGTCCATCCTTGTTCACTCGAACTTGCCTCAGACTTTCTCTCGTCCGCGAATGCACACACGACAGTTCTTTCGTCAGCCTGGAACCCATCACAGCCGAGGGCTCAAGAAGTCTTCGGGTTGCTCGAGAGGGTGTCTGCCGTAGCACCCCTAACGAGATAGCGGCGTTTCGCGCAGTCGTTATTGCAAGTCATATCAGCAAAAGCAATCACTTTCTCAGCAGCAGGCAGTGCGAGCCCAGCGGCAGCTCTACATGAAGGTACCAATAGCCCAGGAAGGCCGCCGACCGCGGGAATTCGCGCCGCCCCCATCCCGCCAGCGTACACGAGACTTCCAGGGCACCCTGGACGACATCGAGGGACTGGAATAATTGGCATTCGCCGTGTCACAGGGCTCGTTGGTCTAGGGGTATGATTTCTGCTTAGGGTGCAGGAGGTCCCGGGTTCAAATCCCGGACGAGCCCTAGCGTTTTGTGCAAACTGATCGCACGTCAGTGGCTGAGTCAGCGCAAAAAGCTCGCCGTCAATATCAAATGAATTTCTTATTCGATGTGAGCAATTGGCACTCGGGTCCGACGCGTGAAGGCGATTACGAAGGTTTCGGGTACAGATGGTAGCAGATGCATGTTAGTACGTCTTGCTTATAGTGATGAAAAAGTGTTTCCGCCCGGGATCGAACCGGGGACCTTCTGCGTGTTAGGCAGACGCGATAACCGCTACACCACGGAAACTGCTTGTGTGCACCTTACTTCTCAGACAACTTGTAGTGATGTTGCCATCGTAACTAAAAAATTCAATAAATGTGGTACTTGCAAAGCGAAGGGACATGCAGCAGATCCACACACGACGTGGCTCATTGGAGGGCAATACGACATAGGCAGGAAAATACTGTTCCCGCCCGGGATCGAACCGGGGACCTTCTGCGTGTGAAGCAGACGTGATAACCGCTACACTACGGAAACGACGTACCCGAGGAGTCCATCCTTGTTCACTCGAACTTGCCTCAGACTTTCTCTCGTCCGCGAATGCACACACGACAGTTCTTTCGTCAGCCTGGAACCCATCACAGCCGAGGGCTCAAGAAGTCTTCGGGTTGCTCGAGAGGGTGTCTGCCGTAGCACCCCTAACGAGATAGCGGCGTTTCGCGCAGTCGTTATTGCAAGTCATATCAGCAAAAGCAATCACTTTCTCAGCAGCAGGCAGTGCGAGCCCAGCGGCAGCTCTACATGAAGGTACCAATAGCCCAGGAAGGCCGCCGACCGCGGGAATTCGCGCCGCCCCCATCCCGCCAGCGTACACGAGACTTCCAGGGCACCCTGGACGACATCGAGGGACTGGAATATTTGGCATTCGCCGTGTCACAGGGCTCGTTGGTCTAGGGGTGCAGTTCCGCTTTAGACGCCGTGCAGTGTGGACGTGCCTAGTCTTCCGCTCCGCCGTAGCGTTACGTATAGTGGACTATCGTTGTTTACGTGTTGTGTTGCAACTTCTGTGAGTGTTTCTCCGTCGTTGTTTAGTACCTTGTGTTACTTTCTGTTCTTATTTCAGTGTGTTGTGTGTAGCGGTTTCGACCGCATATTTTGAAAATGTCGTCCCAGGTTATTCCTCGTCAGGCTACAGTTAGTTTTACTTTCGACAAGTCAACCCGCAATGTGCAACCTAGTTCCCTTGAGATTCATGATTGGTTGGTAGATACCTTTGGTGTTCATTCGGATCAGGTGCACACTGCTTATTTTGATACCGAACTGTATGTTTTCTTTGTTAAGTTCATGGACCCACTTCAGGTTGATAAAATTCTTTCTAAATATGGTCATCAAGTTCTCTTTCGGCATCGGGATGATTCTGTAAGTACCGTGCTGCTTTCCAATGCTTCCATCACGTATACCAATGTTCGTGTTTACAACCTTCCACCGGAGGTGGATAATGTCTATCTTAAGGAGGGTCTACAAAAGTATGGTGATGTAAAGAGCATTCGCCTTGAACGCTGGTCAAGCCAACATCGCCTGCAATGTTACAGTGGTATTCGTTCAGTCGAAATGCACGTTAAGCAGAATATTCCATCTCACTTGCAGATCGGTGGATATCGTGTCCATGTCACATATAGTGGTCAGGTTGGCACCTGTTTTTTGTGCAATGAAAGTGGTCACGTGCGTACCGACTGTCCGCGGAGAGTTTTTGTTTTAAAAAATTCTCTCGAACAGCGTCGCAAGTTAACGGTCGCTGACCTCGTTGCAGGTGGTTCTGCTCTTGGTGTAGCACAGTCCAGTGGTAGTAGCGCCCCGCCACAGATTTTGCGCACCCCTGACACAGAATTTCCTCCTTTACGTGCTAAATCTGATGTTGTTCCGTCTGTCCCTCAGGTGGGTGTGCCACTTTTGAATAATAAGAGGCGTCGCCCACACGATGGAAATAGTACGGATGAGGATCTCCCTGAGATGCCCCAGTCCGAGCGACCGGCATCCTCCGAGCCACTGTGTACTGTAGCTGCTCCCTGCCCTCCTGAGGTAGCGGTTCCGGTGGCGGCTGCTGGCGCCCTTCCGGCCTCCGACGCCACTTCTCTCGAGTCGGGTCGTCGGTCGGGCCTGTTGGCGCCGTCTTCCGAACCGACTTCGATGTCACAACAAGTGGAGCCGCGACAACTTCCTGCTTCGCTGCCCCATACCTCTGCCAGCGGAGCTGCTCCGCTTCCTTCCCACTCTGCTGCCTCGGACCTTCCTGCTCACGTTTCGCCTCCGTGCAGTCCATGTTTGCCGGAAGCTAGTGCAGGTGTTGACCATTCCGTTTCGTCGGATGTTTCCGCCGCGACCCCGGATCCCGCATGTGGACCGGCGCGGGTGGTGTCGGATACAGAACTTGACCCTCCCACGTCACCGGCGGCTGAAGCTTCTTTGCCCGTCAGCCGACGCAAGTTACGCGTTCAGCCGAACGTTAATGCTGTTCGTAAAAAACCGAAGCGTAAGGGATCCGCGGAACGGGGTAGCAGTCCCCCTCCCTCGGATGCCTCCGTCACCCCTGCTATGGACTGTGACGCTGGTGCGTCGGTGTAGGTGATTTGTTTTCTCGCTTTTCTCTCTATGGTTCAAGCATACACCTTTCTTACCTTAAATGTTAACCGTATTGAGTCCGACGTTCGCATTGCCTCTTTGCGGCAGTTTATTTACGACGCCTGTGCGGACGTAGTGTTTTTGCAGGAAGTGTTGTTTTCTGATCTCTCTCTACCTGGATTTCAAACTGTTTTTAATGTCGCGCCGGAATATTCAACAGGAACTGCTCTTTTCTTTCGAGAGGGCATTCCTATTACTGACATTGAATTCCTTGACTCTGGCCGTGGGATTGGTTGTCGTCTTTTTGATCTCCGCCTCGTTGTTTTGTATGCCCCCTCTGGATCGGGTCACACTGTGGCTCGATCGCGCTTTTATAAAGAAGAGCTTATTTATCTTTTGCGCCAGAGTCCTCGGAGTCTCCTGCTCGGAGGCGATTTTAATTGTGTTTTACGCCCTGAAGACCAGTCCCCCAATTTTAATTATTGCCGTGATTTACATGACTTAGTTCGTACGATGCATCTGCGTGATGTTTGGGAACACAAATATCCAACCCTGGTGAAATATACGTTTTTTACCGCGTCCTCATGCAGTAGACTCGACAGATTCTATTTATCTGATTTTTTATGTGATAAAATTCTTTCTGTCGATGTTATTCCTACTAGTTTTTCTGACCATTGTGCTTTTACTGCAACTGTAAATCTTAGTCACCAACCTGCAAAACTTTATCGTTCCCAGTGGATGTTAAATGTTTCCCACCTTGCCGACAGTGCTATGGATGATGTTATAAGTGGCGTGTGGGAGCGATGTCTTCGCTCTGTCCCGCGATACCCCTCCTTGCTGGTTTGGTGGACTGCGTTTGCCAAGCCCAAGATTCGTCAGACTTTGATTTTTTACTGTGCTGCAAGGGCGCGTGATTTTAAGAACACGTATGAATATTACTACTCTGTCCTGCGTGAACTGTATGACGCAGCGGGTACCTCTCCTCTGCGGATCCATGATGTTCGTCGTATTAAAGCCAAGCTCTTGAGCCTTAAACGACGACAGATGGATGGTCTGCGAGTTAAGTCGAAACCTCACTCTCTTGTTGAAGGTGAACTGACGTCCTTGTACCACCTGCTACGGCATCACACACGTCGTCGTCGCTCCTTCATCTCTTCTCTTACGGTGGATGATGGGCGACAGCTTCTTGCACAGGAGGAAATGGTTCGTGCTCTTCACCAGTATTACACTAGTCTCTATTCTGCCGATGATTCTGGTGAGTCTCTTTCGGATGATGTCTTTGGGGATCTAACTGCGACGATCGCGCCTGACGCGAACGGCGAATTTCTCCGGGAGTTCCAGGTAGATGAGGTTTTCGATTTTATTGCTCGCTCTCCGTCCAGTAAATCGCCGGGTCCAGACGGCCTGCCTAAAGAATTTTATCTCCGTTTTTGGCCTCTTTTGGGTGGCATTTTTACGCAGATTTTAAATGAGATTGTCAGGGGGATGGATGTGCCTGCCGATTTTAAAGTAGGGAAAATTGTTTTAATTCCGAAGTCTTCTGGTCGTTTATCTGCTGCCAATCTTCGTCCGCTCACATTGCTGAATTTTGACTACAAGACAGCTGCTAGAGCGCTCAATAGCCGGTTGTCCTCTCTGCTTCGGAGTGTGATTGGTGCGCATCAATGTTGTTTTCATGATAGATCTATTCTGACACCAGTAGCCGAATATCGGGATGTTGTCTCGGTTGCGGCGGTTACAAACGTACATTGTGCCTTTGCCTTCCTTGATTTTCATAAGGCTTTTGATCACGTCAGTCATGTGTTTTTAGATCGTGTTTTAGGTACAATAGGTTTTAACGCTTCATCACGTGGTGTTCTTGGCAATTTGTATAGGGGAATAACAGCTCGGGTGTCAGTCAATGGGCAGCTGACGCCGCCCATTGCTATCCGCCGCGGAGTGCCTCAGGGTAGTCCGCTCTCTATGTCTTTATTCGTATTGTCCCTGGAACCGCTGCTTCGGACTATTGCTCTCAAGCTTCAGGGTATGTCCCTCTCTGGTGGGAAGCTCTCGGTTAAGGCATATGCGGATGATGTCGTTGTTCTCCTCCGTCAACGTGATGATATCCCGTTGTTGAAAGGGGCAGTTGATGCATACTGTCGTGTCTCTGGAGCGCGTCTCAATCAGGGTAAATGTAAGTTCCTTGATATTCGAGGATTTCGCGATGCTGACGTCCCTTGGGCCACTGTTGTCGATCGCCATACGTCCTTGGGGATTATCATTGATCGGTGTCCTCTAAAAATGGCGGCTCTCAATTGGAAATCTGTCACCGAGAAGATACAGGGGGCTCTGATGGTCCATGAGCAGCGCTCTGCTACCATTTTGCAAAAAGTCAGAATTTTAGACACCTACGTTCTATGTAAAGCTTATTATGTTGCTCAGCTGTTCCCACTTCCCATGATGGTGGCGAAAAGGTTGCGCCAATTGTCTAGCAGGTTTATATGGAAGGGCCATCTATTCAAGTTACGTTACGAGGTAATGACGAAACCGCGTCTCTCCGGAGGCTTGGGCCTCTCTGACATTACTCGCAAGGCGTCTGCTTTGTACGTCCGCCGAACGACTCTAATTGTTACGCAAGAAGTGACTTCAATTACATCCAGGCTTTTTACTGTTGTGCGTCCGGCGAGCCTTGCTCCACCTGTCGATGTCGGACGCCTAAATTTTAAGTTGAAACACATTCGGGAATTTTACATTGCGGTGAGTTACCTCGGTGACGTCTTCTTGCGGCGACCGGTGCCAACGACCAAGGGCTTGATTGCCCGCTGGGAGGGGCTGGCCGGTCCCAATCCAATAGAACTGGCGTCTCCATCTGTGTCCTGGAGGAACGTCTGGAAGAATGTTAGTCTGCCGATCCACTCTATGGCCGTGGCGTCCACGTGGTATAGGGTAATAAATAATTTGGTTCCCACCAATGTACGACTGCACCGTATTGGTCTTTCTGACACGGACACCTGTACTCGGTGTGGTCTCGTGGATACCCTTGAACATCGATTCACCTGCTGTGGGCACCTTGCTAATTGGCGTTGGCTCAGGAAACAACTTGCCTTTGTCACTAGGTCTGCTGAAGCCGCTTATACTATTGACATCATTGTCCGGCCCGATTCTTCCTTTTTTCCGCGAACGAAGCTCCATACCGTCATGTGGTTGATTGGCCATTTCGTACATTTTGTCATCAGTTGTCATGAAGAGGATGGACACCTAGCGTTTCGGCAGTACATGCTTACTGCTTACTGGCAGCGCTTGCGATTGCCAGGCCTCCGAGATGATTTTGCCAATATGCTTAGCCTGACATTTGAAAGAGAGGGTGTTGGCTAAGGTCACCTGTGTGAGCCATTTTCTTTTATACTGTTCCTGGATTTGCCGCCTTTATGTATGTTTCTTCTCTACACCAGGACTGAAGTTTCCGTGTTTTTTTTTTTTTTTTTTTTTTTTTTTTTTTTTTTTTTTTTTTTTTTTTTTTTTTTTTTTCACAAAGCAGTCTACATTATATAGTCATGTTTTAGGATTTTAATTTCAGTAGTGTACTTCTTTTGAAGTGGCTGTGTTGTGGATGTTCCTTAATATATTTTTTTTTTTTTTTTTTTTCAATAGATATATTTGTTAGAGGAACAATAATTACGCTTTCATTTGCTCATAATGAGCTGAGACTGAATTGCAGGTTAAAAAAAAAAAAAAAAAAAAAAAAAAAAAAAAAAAAGCGACTGGGGAGCCGATAAAAAAGAAAAAAAAAAAAAAAAAAAAAAAAAAAAAAAAAAAAGGGGTATGATTCCTGCTTAGGGTGCAGGAGGTCCCAGGTTCAAATCCCGGACGAGCCCTAGCGTTTTGTGCAAACTGATCGCACGTCAGTGGCTGAGTCAGCGCAAAAAGCTCGCCGTCAATATCAAATGAATTTCTTATTCGATGTGAGCAATTGGCACTCGGGTCCGACGCGTGAAGGCGATTACGAAGGTTTCGGGTACAGATGGTAGCAGATGCATGTTAGTACGTCTTGCTTAAAGTGATGAAAAAGTGTTTCCGCCCGGGATCGAACCGGGGACCTTCTGCGGGTTAGGCAGACGCGATAACCGCTACACCACGGAAACTGCTTGTGTGCACTTTACTTCTCAGACAACTTGTAGCGATGTTGCCATCGTAACTAAAAAATTCAATAAATGTGGTACTTGCAAAACGAAGGGACATGCAGCAGATCCACACACGACGTGGCTCATTGGAGGGCAATACGACATAGGCAGGAAAATACTGTTCCCGCCCGGGATCGAACCGGGGACCTTCTGCGTGTGAAGCAGACGTGATAACCGCTACACTACGGAAACGACGTACCCGAGGAGTCCATCCTTGTTCACTCGAACTTGCCTCAGACTTTCTCTCGTCCGCGAATGCACACACGACAGTTCTTTCGTCAGCCTGGAACCCATCACAGCCGAGGGCTCAAGAAGTCTTCGGGTTGCTCGAGAGGGTGTCTGCCGTAGCACCCCTAACGAGATAGCGGCGTTTCGCGCAGTCGTTATTGCAAGTCATATCAGCAAAGGCAATCACTTTCTCAGCAGCAGGCAGTGCGAGCCCAGCGGCAGCTCTACATGAAGGTACCAATAGCCCAGGAAGGCCGCCGACCGCGGGAATTCGCGCCGCCCCCATCCCGCCAGCGTACACGAGACTTCCAGGGCACCCTGGACGACATCGAGGGACTGGAATATTTGGCATTCGCCGTGTCACAGGGCTCGTTGGTCTAGGGGTATGATTCCTGCTTAGGGTGCAGGAGGTCCCGGGTTCAAATCCCGGACGAGCCCTAGCGTTTTGTGCAAACTGATCGCACGTCAGTGGCTGAGTCAGCGCAAAAAGCTCGCCGTCAATATCAAATGAATTTCTTATTCGATGTGAGCAATTGGCACTCGGGTCCGACGCGTGAAGGCGATTACGAAGGTTTCGGGTACAGATGGTAGCAGATGCATGTTAGTACGTCTTGCTTAAAGTGATGAAAAAGTGTTTCCGCCCGGGATCGAACCGGGGACCTTCTGCGGGTTAGGCAGACGCGATAACCGCTACACCACGGAAACTGCTTGTGTGCACTTTACTTCTCAGACAACTTGTAGCGATGTTGCCATCGTAACTAAAAAATTCAATAAATGTGGTACTTGCAAAACGAAGGGACATGCAGCAGATCCACACACGACGTGGCTCATTGGAGGGCAATACGACATAGGCAGGAAAATACTGTTCCCGCCCGGGATCGAACCGGGGACCTTCTGCGTGTGAAGCAGACGCGATAACCGCTACACTACGGAAACGACGGACGCGAGGAGTCCATCCTTGTTCACTCGAACTTGCCTCAGACTTTCTCTCGTCCGCGAATGCACACACGACAGTTCTTTTGTCAGCCTGGAACCCATCACAGCCGAGGGCTCAAGAAGTCTTCGGGGTGCTCGAGAGGGTGTCTGCCGTAGCACCCCTAACGAGATAGCGGCGTTTCGCGCAGTCGATATTGCAAGTCATATCAGCAAAGGCAATCACTTTCTCAGCAGCAGGCAGTGCGAGCCCAGCGGCAGCTCTACATGAAGGTACCAATAGCCCAGGAAGGCCGCCGACCGCGGGAATTCGCGCCGCCCCCATCCCGCCAGCGTACACGAGACTTCCAGGGCACCCTGGACGACATCGAGGGACTGGAATATTTGGCATTCGCCGTGTCACAGGGCTCGTTGGTCTAGGGGTATGAATCCTGCTTAGGGTGCAGGAGGTCCCAGGTTCAAATCCCGGACGAGCCCTAGCGTTTTGTGCAAACTGATCGCACGTCAGTGGCTGAGTCAGCGCAAAAAGCTCGCCGTCAATATCAAATGAATTTCTTATTCGATGTGAGCAATTGGCACTCGGGTCCGACGCGTGAAGGCGATTACGAAGGTTTCGGGTACAGATGGTAGCAGATGCATGTTAGTACGTCTTGCTTAAAGTGATGAAAAAGTGTTTCCGCCCGGGATCGAACCGGGGACCTTCTGCGGGTTAGGCAGACGCGATAACCGCTACACCACGGAAACTGCTTGTGTGCACTTTACTTCTCAGACAACTTGTAGCGATGTTGCCATCGTAACTAAAAAATTCAATAAATGTGGTACTTGCAAAACGAAGGGACATGCAGCAGATCCACACACGACGTGGCTCATTGGAGGGCAATACGACATAGGCAGGAAAATACTGTTCCCGCCCGGGATCGAACCGGGGACCTTCTGCGTGTGAAGCAGACGTGATAACCGCTACACTACGGAAACGACGTACCCGAGGAGTCCATCCTTGTTCACTCGAACTTGCCTCAGACTTTCTCTCGTCCGCGAATGCACACACGACAGTTCTTTCGTCAGCCTGGAACCCATCACAGCCGAGGGCTCAAGAAGTCTTCGGGTTGCTCGAGAGGGTGTCTGCCGTAGCACCCCTAACGAGATAGCGGCGTTTCGCGCAGTCGTTATTGCAAGTCATATCAGCAAAGGCAATCACTTTCTCAGCAGCAGGCAGTGCGAGCCCAGCGGCAGCTCTACATGAAGGTACCAATAGCCCAGGAAGGCCGCCGACCGCGGGAATTCGCGCCGCCCCCATCCCGCCAGCGTACACGAGACTTCCAGGGCACCCTGGACGACATCGAGGGACTGGAATATTTGGCATTCGCCGTGTCACAGGGCTCGTTGGTCTAGGGGTATGATTCCTGCTTAGGGTGCAGGAGGTCCCAGGTTCAAATCCCGGACGAGCCCTAGCGTTTTGTGCAAACTGATCGCACGTCAGTGGCTGAGTCAGCGCAAAAAGCTCGCCGTCAATATCAAATGAATTTCTTATTCGATGTGAGCAATTGGCACTCGGGTCCGACGCGTGAAGGCGATTACGAAGGTTTCGGGTACAGATGGTAGCAGATGCATGTTAGTACGTCTTGCTTAAAGTGATGAAAAAGTGTTTCCGCCCGGGATCGAACCGGGGACCTTCTGCGGGTTAGGCAGACGCGATAACCGCTACACCACGGAAACTGCTTGTGTGCACTTTACTTCTCAGACAACTTGTAGCGATGTTGCCATCGTAACTAAAAAATTCAATAAATGTGGTACTTGCAAAACGAAGGGACATGCAGCAGATCCACACACGACGTGGCTCATTGGAGGGCAATACGACATAGGCAGGAAAATACTGTTCCCGCCCGGGATCGAACCGGGGACCTTCTGCGTGTGAAGCAGACGCGATAACCGCTACACTACGGAAACGACGGACGCGAGGAGTCCATCCTTGTTCACTCGAACTTGCCTCAGACTTTCTCTCGTCCGCGAATGCACACACGACAGTTCTTTTGTCAGCCTGGAACCCATCACAGCCGAGGGCTCAAGAAGTCTTCGGGGTGCTCGAGAGGGTGTCTGCCGTAGCACCCCTAACGAGATAGCGGCGTTTCGCGCAGTCGATATTGCAAGTCATATCAGCAAAAGCAATCACTTTCTCAGCAGCAGGCAGTGCGAGCCCAGCGGCAGCTCTACATGAAGGTACCAATAGCCCAGGAAGGCCGCCGACCGCGGGAATTCGCGCCGCCCCCATCCCGCCAGCGTACACGAGACTTCCAGGGCACCCTGGACGACATCGAGGGACTGGAATATTTGGCATTCGCCGTGTCACAGGGCTCGTTGGTCTAGGGGTATGATTCCTGCTTAGGGTGCAGGAGGTCCCAGGTTCAAATCCCGGACGAGCCCTAGCGTTTTGTGCAAACTGATCGCACGTCAGTGGCTGAGTCAGCGCAAAAAGCTCGCCGTCAATATCAAATGAATTTCTTATTCGATGTGAGCAATTGGCACTCGGGTCCGACGCGTGAAGGCGATTACGAAGGTTTCGGGTACAGATGGTAGCAGATGCATGTTAGTACGTCTTGCTTAAAGTGATGAAAAAGTGTTTCCGCCCGGGATCGAACCGGGGACCTTCTGCGTGTTAGGCAGACGCGATAACCGCTACACCACGGAAACTGCTTGTGTGCACTTTACTTCTCAGACAACTTGTAGCGATGTTGCCATCGTAACTAAAAAATTCAATAAATGTGGTACTTGCAAAACGAAGGGACATGCAGCAGATCCACACACGACGTGGCTCATTGGAGGGCAATACGACATAGGCAGGAAAATACTGTTCCCGCCCGGGATCGAACCGGGGACCTTCTGCGTGTGAAGCAGACGTGATAACCGCTACACTACGGAAACGACGGACGCGAGGAGTCCATCCTTGTTCACTCGAACTTGCCTCAGACTTTCTCTCGTCCGCGAATGCACACACGACAGTTCTTTTGTCAGCCTGGAACCCATCACAGCCGAGGGCTCAAGAAGTCTTCGGGTTGCTCGAGAGGGTGTCTGCCGTAGCACCCCTAACGAGATAGCGGCGTTTCGCGCAGTCGATATTGCAAGTCATATCAGCAAAAGCAATCACTTTCTCAGCAGCAGGCAGTGCGAGCCCAGCGGCAGCTCTACATGAAGGTACCAATAACCCAGGAAGGCCGCCGACCGCGGGAATTCGCGCCGCCCCCATCCCGCCAGCGTACACGAGACTTCCAGGGCACCCTGGACGACATCGAGGGACTGGAATAATTGGCATTCGCCGTGTCACAGGGCTCGTTGGTCTAGGGGTATGATTTCTGCTTAGGGTGCAGGAGGTCCCGGGTTCAAATCCCGGACGAGCCCTAGCGTTTTGTGCAAACTGATCGCACGTCAGTGGCTGAGTCAGCGCAAAAAGCTCGCCGTCAATATCAAATGAATTTCTTATTCGATGTGAGCAATTGGCACTCGGGTCCGACGCGTGAAGGCGATTACGAAGGTTTCGGGTACAGATGGTAGCAGATGCATGTTAGTACGTCTTGCTTATAGTGATGAAAAAGTGTTTCCGCCCGGGATCGAACCGGGGACCTTCTGCGTGTTAGGCAGTCGCGATAACCGCTACACCACGGAAACTGCTTGTGTGCACCTTACTTCTCAGACAACTTGTAGTGATGTTGCCATCGTAACTAAAAAATTCAATAAATGTGGTACTTGCAAAACGAAGGGACATGCAGCAGATCCACACACGACGTGGCTCATTGGAGGGCAATACGACATAGGCAGGAAAATACTGTTCCCGCCCGGGATCGAACCGGGGACCTTCTGCGTGTGAAGCAGACGTGATAACCGCTACACTACGGAAACGACGTACCCGAGGAGTCCATCCTTGTTCACTCGAACTTGCCTCAGACTTTCTCTCGTCCGCGAATGCACACACGACAGTTCTTTCGTCAGCCTGGAACCCATCACAGCCGAGGGCTCAAGAAGTCTTCGGGTTGCTCGAGAGGGTGTCTGCCGTAGCACCCCTAACGAGATAGCGGCGTTTCGCGCAGTCGTTATTGCAAGTCATATCAGCAAAAGCAATCACTTTCTCAGCAGCAGGCAGTGCGAGCCCAGCGGCAGCTCTACATGAAGGTACCAATAGCCCAGGAAGGCCGCCGACCGCGGGAATTCGCGCCGCCCCCATCCCGCCAGCGTACACGAGACTTCCAGGGCACCCTGGACGACATCGAGGGACTGGAATATTTGGCATTCGCCGTGTCACAGGGCTCGTTGGTCTAGGGGTATGATTCCTGCTTAGGGTGCAGGAGGTCCCAGGTTCAAATCCCGGACGAGCCCTAGCGTTTTGTGCAAACTGATCGCACGTCAGTGGCTGAGTCAGCGCAAAAAGCTCGCCGTCAATATCAAATGAATTTCTTATTCGATGTGAGCAATTGGCACTCGGGTCCGACGCGTGAAGGCGATTACGAAGGTTTCGGGTACAGATGGTAGCAGATGCATGTTAGTACGTCTTGCTTAAAGTGATGAAAAAGTGTTTCCGCCCGGGATCGAACCGGGGACCTTCTGCGGGTTAGGCAGACGCGATAACCGCTACACCACGGAAACTGCTTGTGTGCACTTTACTTCTCAGACAACTTGTAGCGATGTTGCCATCGTAACTAAAAAATTCAATAAATGTGGTACTTGCAAAACGAAGGGACATGCAGCAGATCCACACACGACGTGGCTCATTGGAGGGCAATACGACATAGGCAGGAAAATACTGTTCCCGCCCGGGATCGAACCGGGGATCTTCTGCGTGTGAAGCAGACGCGATAACCGCTACACTACGGAAACGACGGACGCGAGGAGTCCATCCTTGTTCACTCGAACTTGCCTCAGACTTTCTCTCGTCCGCGAATGCACACACGACAGTTCTTTTGTCAGCCTGGAACCCATCACAGCCGAGGGCTCAAGAAGTCTTCGGGGTGCTCGAGAGGGTGTCTGCCGTAGCACCCCTAACGAGATAGCGGCGTTTCGCGCAGTCGATATTGCAAGTCATATCAGCAAAAGCAATCACTTTCTCAGCAGCAGGCAGTGCGAGCCCAGCGGCAGCTCTACATGAAGGTACCAATAGCCCAGGAAGGCCGCCGACCGCGGGAATTCGCGCCGCCCCCATCCCGCCAGCGTACACGAGACTTCCAGGGCACCCTGGACGACATCGAGGGACTGGAATATTTGGCATTCGCCGTGTCACAGGGCTCGTTGGTCTAGGGGTATGATTCCTGCTTAGGGTGCAGGAGGTCCCAGGTTCAAATCCCGGACGAGCCCTAGCGTTTTGTGCAAACTGATCGCACGTCAGTGGCTGAGTCAGCGCAAAAAGCTCGCCGTCAATATCAAATGAATTTCTTATTCGATGTGAGCAATTGGCACTCGGGTCCGACGCGTGAAGGCGATTACGAAGGTTTCGGGTACAGATGGTAGCAGATGCATGTTAGTACGTCTTGCTTAAAGTGATGAAAAAGTGTTTCCGCCCGGGATCGAACCGGGGACCTTCTGCGTGTTAGGCAGACGCGATAACCGCTACACCACGGAAACTGCTTGTGTGCACTTTACTTCTCAGACAACTTGTAGCGATGTTGCCATCGTAACTAAAAAATTCAATAAATGTGGTACTTGCAAAACGAAGGGACATGCAGCAGATCCACACACGACGTGGCTCATTGGAGGGCAATACGACATAGGCAGGAAAATACTGTTCCCGCCCGGGATCGAACCGGGGACCTTCTGCGTGTGAAGCAGACGTGATAACCGCTACACTACGGAAACGACGGACGCGAGGAGTCCATCCTTGTTCACTCGAACTTGCCTCAGACTTTCTCTCGTCCGCGAATGCACACACGACAGTTCTTTTGTCAGCCTGGAACCCATCACAGCCGAGGGCTCAAGAAGTCTTCGGGTTGCTCGAGAGGGTGTCTGCCGTAGCACCCCTAACGAGATAGCGGCGTTTCGCGCAGTCGATATTGCAAGTCATATCAGCAAAAGCAATCACTTTCTCAGCAGCAGGCAGTGCGAGCCCAGCGGCAGCTCTACATGAAGGTACCAATAACCCAGGAAGGCCGCCGACCGCGGGAATTCGCGCCGCCCCCATCCCGCCAGCGTACACGAGACTTCCAGGGCACCCTGGACGACATCGAGGGACTGGAATAATTGGCATTCGCCGTGTCACAGGGCTCGTTGGTCTAGGGGTATGATTTCTGCTTAGGGTGCAGGAGGTCCCGGGTTCAAATCCCGGACGAGCCCTAGCGTTTTGTGCAAACTGATCGCACGTCAGTGGCTGAGTCAGCGCAAAAAGCTCGCCGTCAATATCAAATGAATTTCTTATTCGATGTGAGCAATTGGCACTCGGGTCCGACGCGTGAAGGCGATTACGAAGGTTTCGGGTACAGATGGTAGCAGATGCATGTTAGTACGTCTTGCTTATAGTGATGAAAAAGTGTTTCCGCCCGGGATCGAACCGGGGACCTTCTGCGTGTTAGGCAGTCGCGATAACCGCTACACCACGGAAACTGCTTGTGTGCACCTTACTTCTCAGACAACTTGTAGTGATGTTGCCATCGTAACTAAAAAATTCAATAAATGTGGTACTTGCAAAACGAAGGGACATGCAGCAGATCCACACACGACGTGGCTCATTGGAGGGCAATACGACATAGGCAGGAAAATACTGTTCCCGCCCGGGATCGAACCGGGGACCTTCTGCGTGTGAAGCAGACGTGATAACCGCTACACTACGGAAACGACGTACCCGAGGAGTCCATCCTTGTTCACTCGAACTTGCCTCAGACTTTCTCTCGTCCGCGAATGCACACACGACAGTTCTTTCGTCAGCCTGGAACCCATCACAGCCGAGGGCTCAAGAAGTCTTCGGGTTGCTCGAGAGGGTGTCTGCCGTAGCACCCCTAACGAGATAGCGGCGTTTCGCGCAGTCGTTATTGCAAGTCATATCAGCAAAAGCAATCACTTTCTCAGCAGCAGGCAGTGCGAGCCCAGCGGCAGCTCTACATGAAGGTACCAATAGCCCAGGAAGGCCGCCGACCGCGGGAATTCGCGCCGCCCCCATCCCGCCAGCGTACACGAGACTTCCAGGGCACCCTGGACGACATCGAGGGACTGGAATATTTGGCATTCGCCGTGTCACAGGGCTCGTTGGTCTAGGGGTATGATTCCTGCTTAGGGTGCAGGAGGTCCCAGGTTCAAATCCCGGACGAGCCCTAGCGTTTTGTGCAAACTGATCGCACGTCAGTGGCTGAGTCAGCGCAAAAAGCTCGCCGTCAATATCAAATGAATTTCTTATTCGATGTGAGCAATTGGCACTCGGGTCCGACGCGTGAAGGCGATTACGAAGGTTTCGGGTACAGATGGTAGCAGATGCATGTTAGTACGTCTTGCTTAAAGTGATGAAAAAGTGTTTCCGCCCGGGATCGAACCGGGGACCTTCTGCGGGTTAGGCAGACGCGATAACCGCTACACCACGGAAACTGCTTGTGTGCACTTTACTTCTCAGACAACTTGTAGCGATGTTGCCATCGTAACTAAAAAATTCAATAAATGTGGTACTTGCAAAACGAAGGGACATGCAGCAGATCCACACACGACGTGGCTCATTGGAGGGCAATACGACATAGGCAGGAAAATACTGTTCCCGCCCGGGATCGAACCGGGGATCTTCTGCGTGTGAAGCAGACGCGATAACCGCTACACTACGGAAACGACGGACGCGAGGAGTCCATCCTTGTTCACTCGAACTTGCCTCAGACTTTCTCTCGTCCGCGAATGCACACACGACAGTTCTTTTGTCAGCCTGGAACCCATCACAGCCGAGGGCTCAAGAAGTCTTCGGGGTGCTCGAGAGGGTGTCTGCCGTAGCACCCCTAACGAGATAGCGGCGTTTCGCGCAGTCGATATTGCAAGTCATATCAGCAAAAGCAATCACTTTCTCAGCAGCAGGCAGTGCGAGCCCAGCGGCAGCTCTACATGAAGGTACCAATAGCCCAGGAAGGCCGCCGACCGCGGGAATTCGCGCCGCCCCCATCCCGCCAGCGTACACGAGACTTCCAGGGCACCCTGGACGACATCGAGGGACTGGAATATTTGGCATTCGCCGTGTCACAGGGCTCGTTGGTCTAGGGGTATGATTCCTGCTTAGGGTGCAGGAGGTCCCAGGTTCAAATCCCGGACGAGCCCTAGTGTTTTGTGCAAACTGATCGCACGTCAGTGGCTGAGTCAGCGCAAAAAGCTCGCCGTCAATATCAAATGAATTTCTTATTCGATGTGAGCAATTGGCACTCGGGTCCGACGCGTGAAGGCGATTACGAAGGTTTCGGGTACAGATGGTAGCAGATGCATGTTAGTACGTCTTGCTTAAAGTGATGAAAAAGTGTTTCCGCCCGGGATCGAACCGGGGACCTTCTGCGGGTTAGGCAGACGCGATAACCGCTACACCACGGAAACTGCTTGTGTGCACTTTACTTCTCAGACAACTTGTAGCGATGTTGCCATCGTAACTAAAAAATTCAATAAATGTGGTACTTGCAAAACGAAGGGACATGCAGCAGATCCACACACGACGTGGCTCATTGGAGGGCAATACGACATAGGCAGGAAAATACTGTTCCCGCCCGGGATCGAACCGGGGACCTTCTGCGTGTGAAGCAGACGTGATAACCGCTACACTACGGAAACGACGTACCCGAGGAGTCCATCCTTGTTCACTCGAACTTGCCTCAGACTTTCTCTCGTCCGCGAATGCACACACGACAGTTCTTTCGTCAGCTTGGAACCCATCACAGCCGAGGGCTCAAGAAGTCTTCGGGGTGCTCGAGAGGGTGTCTGCCGTAGCACCCCTAACGAGATAGCGGCGTTTCGCGCAGTCGATATTGCAAGTCATATCAGCAAAAGCAATCACTTTCTCAGCAGCAGGCAGTGCGAGCCCAGCGGCAGCTCTACATGAAGGTACCAATAGCCCAGGAAGGCCGCCGACCGCGGGAATTCGCGCCGCCCCCATCCCGCCAGCGTACACGAGACTTCCAGGGCACCCTGGACGACATCGAGGGACTGGAATATTTGGCATTCGCCGTGTCACAGGGCTCGTTGGTCTAGGGGTATGATTCCTGCTTAGGGTGCAGGAGGTCCCAGGTTCAAATCCCGGACGAGCCCTAGTGTTTTGTGCAAACTGATCGCACGTCAGTGGCTGAGTCAGCGCAAAAAGCTCGCCGTCAATATCAAATGAATTTCTTATTCGATGTGAGCAATTGGCACTCGGGTCCGACGCGTGAAGGCGATTACGAAGGTTTCGGGTACAGATGGTAGCAGATGCATGTTAGTACGTCTTGCTTAAAGTGATGAAAAAGTGTTTCCGCCCGGGATCGAACCGGGGCCTTCTGCGTGTTAGGCAGACGCGATAACCGCTACACCACGGAAACTGCTTGTGTGCACTTTACTTCTCAGACAACTTGTAGCGATGTTGCCATCGTAACTAAAAAATTCAATAAATGTGGTACTTGCAAAACGAAGGGACATGCAGCAGATCCACACACGACGTGGCTCATTGGAGGGCAATACGACATAGGCAGGAAAATACTGTTCCCGCCCGGGATCGAACCGGGGACCTTCTGCGTGTGAAGCAGACGCGATAACCGCTACACTACGGAAACGACGGACGCGAGGAGTCCATCCTTGTTCACTCGAACTTGCCTCAGACTTTCTCTCGTCCGCGAATGCACACACGACAGTTCTTTTGTCAGCCTGGAACCCATCACAGCCGAGGGCTCAAGAAGTCTTCGGGGTGCTCGAGAGGGTGTCTGCCGTAGCACCCCTAACGAGATAGCGGCGTTTCGCGCAGTCGATATTGCAAGTCATATCAGCAAAACCAATCACTTTCTCAGCAGCAGGCAGTGCGAGCCCAGCGGCAGCTCTACATGAAGGTACCAATAACCCAGGAAGGCCGCCGACCGCGGGAATTCGCGCCGCCCCCATCCCGCCAGCGTACACGAGACTTCCAGGGCACCCTGGACGACATCGAGGGACTGGAATAATTGGCATTCGCCGTGTCACAGGGCTCGTTGGTCTAGGGGTATGATTTCTGCTTAGGGTGCAGGAGGTCCCGGGTTCAAATCCCGGACGAGCCTTAGCGTTTTGTGCAAACTGATCGCACGTCAGTGGCTGAGTCAGCGCAAAAAGCTCGCCGTCAATATCAAATGAATTTCTTATTCGATGTGAGCAATTGGCACTCGGGTCCGACGCGTGAAGGCGATTACGAAGGTTTCGGGTACAGATGGTAGCAGATGCATGTTAGTACGTCTTGCTTATAGTGATGAAAAAGTGTTTCCGCCCGGGATCGAACCGGGGACCTTCTGCGTGTTAGGCAGACGCGATAACCGCTACACCACGGAAACTGCTTGTGTGCACCTTACTTCTCAGACAACTTGTAGTGATGTTGCCATCGTAACTAAAAAATTCAATAAATGTGGTACTTGCAAAACGAAGGGACATGCAGCAGATCCACACACGACGTGGCTCATTGGAGGGCAATACGACATAGGCAGGAAAATACTGTTCCCGCCCGGGATCGAACCGGGGACCTTCTGCGTGTGAAG
Organism: Schistocerca piceifrons; assembly: GCF_021461385.2. Classification (NCBI taxonomy): domain Eukaryota; kingdom Metazoa; phylum Arthropoda; class Insecta; order Orthoptera; family Acrididae; genus Schistocerca; species Schistocerca piceifrons. The sequence continues at coordinate 214,535 of NW_025728776.1, read as the reverse complement.
CAGACGTGATAACCGCTACACTACGGAAACGACGTACCCGAGGAGTCCATCCTTGTTCACTCGAACTTGCCTCAGACTTTCTCTCGTCCGCGAATGCACACACGACAGTTCTTTCGTCAGCCTGGAATCCATCACAGCCGAGGGCTCAAGAAGTCTTCGGGTTGCTCGAGAGGGTGTCTGCCGTAGCACCCCTAACGAGATAGCGGCGTTTCGCGCAGTCGTTATTGCAAGTCATATCAGCAAAAGCAATCACTTTCTCAGCAGCAGGCAGTGCGAGCCCAGCGGCAGCTCTACATGAAGGTACCAATAACCCAGGAAGGCCGCCGACCGCGGGAATTCGCGCCGCCCCCATCCCGCCAGCGTACACGAGACTTCCAGGGCACCCTGGACGACATCGAGGGACTGGAATAATTGGCATTCGCCGTGTCACAGGGCTCGTTGGTCTAGGGGTATGATTTCTGCTTAGGGTGCAGGAGGTCCCGGGTTCAAATCCCGGACGAGCCCTAGCGTTTTGTGCAAACTGATCGCACGTCAGTGGCTGAGTCAGCGCAAAAAGCTCGCCGTCAATATCAAATGAATTTCTTATTCGATGTGAGCAATTGGCACTCGGGTCCGACGCGTGAAGGCGATTACGAAGGTTTCGGGTACAGATGGTAGCAGATGCATGTTAGTACGTCTTGCTTATAGTGATGAAAAAGTGTTTCCGCCCGGGATCGAACCGGGGACCTTCTGCGTGTTAGGCAGACGCGATAACCGCTACACCACGGAAACTGCTTGTGTGCACCTTACTTCTCAGACAACTTGTAGTGATGTTGCCATCGTAACTAAAAAATTCAATAAATGTGGTACTTGCAAAACGAAGGGACATGCAGCAGATCCACACACGACGTGGCTCATTGGAGGGCAATACGACATAGGCAGGAAAATACTGTTCCCGCCCGGGATCGAACCGGGGACCTTCTGCGTGTGAAGCAGACGTGATAACCGCTACACTACGGAAACGACGTACCCGAGGAGTCCATCCTTGTTCACTCGAACTTGCCTCAGACTTTCTCTCGTCCGCGAATGCACACACGACAGTTCTTTCGTCAGCCTGGAACCCATCACAGCCGAGGGCTCAAGAACTCTTCGGGTTGCTCGAGAGGGTGTCTGCCGTAGCACCCCTAACGAGATAGCGGCGTTTCGCGCAGTCGTTATTGCAAGTCATATCAGCAAAAGCAATCACTTTCTCAGCAGCAGGCAGTGCGAGCCCAGCGGCAGCTCTACATGAAGGTACCAATAACCCAGGAAGGCCGCCGACCGCGGGAATTCGCGCCGCCCCCATCCCGCCAGCGTACACGAGACTTCCAGGGCACCCTGGACGACATCGAGGGACTGGAATAATTGGCATTCGCCGTGTCACAGGGCTCGTTGGTCTAGGGGTATGATTTCTGCTTAGGGTGCAGGAGGTCCCGGGTTCAAATCCCGGACGAGCCTTAGCGTTTTGTGCAAACTGATCGCACGTCAGTGGCTGAGTCAGCGCAAAAAGCTCGCCGTCAATATCAAATGAATTTCTTATTCGATGTGAGCAATTGGCACTCGGGTCCGACGCGTGAAGGCGATTACGAAGGTTTCGGGTACAGATGGTAGCAGATGCATGTTAGTACGTCTTGCTTATAGTGATGAAAAAGTGTTTCCGCCCGGGATCGAACCGGGGACCTTCTGCGTGTTAGGCAGACGCGATAACCGCTACACCACGGAAACTGCTTGTGTGCACCTTACTTCTCAGACAACTTGTAGTGATGTTGCCATCGTAACTAAAAAATTCAATAAATGTGGTACTTGCAAAACGAAGGGACATGCAGCAGATCCACACACGACGTGGCTCATTGGAGGGCAATACGACACAGGCAGGAAAATACTGTTCCCGCCCGGGATCGAACCGGGGACCTTCTGCGTGTGAAGCAGACGTGATAACCGCTACACTACGGAAACGACGTACCCGAGGAGTCCATCCTTGTTCACTCGAACTTGCCTCAGACTTTCTCTCGTCCGCGAATGCACACACGACAGTTCTTTCGTCAGCCTGGAATCCATCACAGCCGAGGGCTCAAGAAGTCTTCGGGTTGCTCGAGAGGGTGTCTGCCGTAGCACCCCTAACGAGATAGCGGCGTTTCGCGCAGTCGTTATTGCAAGTCATATCAGCAAAAGCAATCACTTTCTCAGCAGCAGGCAGTGCGAGCCCAGCGGCAGCTCTACATGAAGGTACCAATAGCCCAGGAAGGCCGCCGACCGCGGGAATTCGCGCCGCCCCCATCCCGCCAGCGTACACGAGACTTCCAGGGCACCCTGGACGACATCGAGGGACTGGAATATTTGGCATTCGCCGTGTCACAGGGCTCGTTGGTCTAGGGGTATGATTCCTGCTTAGGGTGCAGGAGGTCCCAGGTTCAAATCCCGGACGAGCCCTAGTGTTTTGTGCAAACTGATCGCACGTCAGTGGCTGAGTCAGCGCAAAAAGCTCGCCGTCAATATCAAATGAATTTCTTATTCGATGTGAGCAATTGGCACTCGGGTCCGACGCGTGAAGGCGATTACGAAGGTTTCGGGTACAGATGGTAGCAGATGCATGTTAGTACGTCTTGCTTAAAGTGATGAAAAAGTGTTTCCGCCCGGGATCGAACCGGGGCCTTCTGCGTGTTAGGCAGACGCGATAACCGCTACACCACGGAAACTGCTTGTGTGCACTTTACTTCTCAGACAACTTGTAGCGATGTTGCCATCGTAACTAAAAAATTCAATAAATGTGGTACTTGCAAAACGAAGGGACATGCAGCAGATCCACACACGACGTGGCTCATTGGAGGGCAATACGACATAGGCAGGAAAATACTGTTCCCGCCCGGGATCGAACCGGGGACCTTCTGCGTGTGAAGCAGACGCGATAACCGCTACACTACGGAAACGACGGACGCGAGGAGTCCATCCTTGTTCACTCGAACTTGCCTCAGACTTTCTCTCGTCCGCGAATGCACACACGACAGTTCTTTTGTCAGCCTGGAACCCATCACAGCCGAGGGCTCAAGAAGTCTTCGGGGTGCTCGAGAGGGTGTCTGCCGTAGCACCCCTAACGAGATAGCGGCGTTTCGCGCAGTCGATATTGCAAGTCATATCAGCAAAAGCAATCACTTTCTCAGCAGCAGGCAGTGCGAGCCCAGCGGCAGCTCTACATGAAGGTACCAATAACCCAGGAAGGCCGCCGACCGCGGGAATTCGCGCCGCCCCCATCCCGCCAGCGTACACGAGACTTCCAGGGCACCCTGGACGACATCGAGGGACTGGAATAATTGGCATTCGCCGTGTCACAGGGCTCGTTGGTCTAGGGGTATGATTTCTGCTTAGGGTGCAGGAGGTCCCGGGTTCAAATCCCGGACGAGCCTTAGCGTTTTGTGCAAACTGATCGCACGTCAGTGGCTGAGGCAGCGCAAAAAGCTCGCCGTCAATATCAAATGAATTTCTTATTCGATGTGAGCAATTGGCACTCGGGTCCGACGCGTGAAGGCGATTACGAAGGTTTCGGGTACAGATGGTAGCAGATGCATGTTAGTACGTCTTGCTTATAGTGATGAAAAAGTGTTTCCGCCCGGGATCGAACCGGGGACCTTCTGCGTGTTAGGCAGACGCGATAACCGCTACACCACGGAAACTGCTTGTGTGCACCTTACTTCTCAGACAACTTGTAGTGATGTTGCCATCGTAACTAAAAAATTCAATAAATGTGGTACTTGCAAAACGAAGGGACATGCAGCAGATCCACACACGACGTGGCTCATTGGAGGGCAATACGACATAGGCAGGAAAATACTGTTCCCGCCCGGGATCGAACCGGGGACCTTCTGCGTGTGAAGCAGACGTGATAACCGCTACACTACGGAAACGACGTACCCGAGGAGTCCATCCTTGTTCACTCGAACTTGCCTCAGACTTTCTCTCGTCCGCGAATGCACACACGACAGTTCTTTCGTCAGCCTGGAATCCATCACAGCCGAGGGCTCAAGAAGTCTTCGGGTTGCTCGAGAGGGTGTCTGCCGTAGCACCCCTAACGAGATAGCGGCGTTTCGCGCAGTCGTTATTGCAAGTCATATCAGCAAAAGCAATCACTTTCTCAGCAGCAGGCAGTGCGAGCCCAGCGGCAGCTCTACATGAAGGTACCAATAACCCAGGAAGGCCGCCGACCGCGGGAATTCGCGCCGCCCCCATCCCGCCAGCGTACACGAGACTTCCAGGGCACCCTGGACGACATCGAGGGACTGGAATAATTGGCATTCGCCGTGTCACAGGGCTCGTTGGTCTAGGGGTATGATTTCTGCTTAGGGTGCAGGAGGTCCCGGGTTCAAATCCCGGACGAGCCCTAGCGTTTTGTGCAAACTGATCGCACGTCAGTGGCTGAGTCAGCGCAAAAAGCTCGCCGTCAATATCAAATGAATTTCTTATTCGATGTGAGCAATTGGCACTCGGGTCCGACGCGTGAAGGCGATTACGAAGGTTTCGGGTACAGATGGTAGCAGATGCATGTTAGTACGTCTTGCTTATAGTGATGAAAAAGTGTTTCCGCCCGGGATCGAACTGGGGACCTTCTGCGTGTTAGGCAGACGCGATAACCGCTACACCACGGAAACTGCTTGTGTGCACCTTACTTCTCAGACAACTTGTAGTGATGTTGCCATCGTAACTAAAAAATTCAATAAATGTGGTACTTGCAAAACGAAGGGACATGCAGCAGATCCACACACGACGTGGCTCATTGGAGGGCAATACGACATAGGCAGGAAAATACTGTTCCCGCCCGGGATCGAACCGGGGACCTTCTGCGTGTGAAGCAGACGTGATAACCGCTACACTACGGAAACGACGTACCCGAGGAGTCCATCCTTGTTCACTCGAACTTGCCTCAGACTTTCTCTCGTCCGCGAATGCACACACGACAGTTCTTTCGTCAGCCTGGAACCCATCACAGCCGAGGGCTCAAGAACTCTTCGGGTTGCTCGAGAGGGTGTCTGCCGTAGCACCCCTAACGAGATAGCGGCGTTTCGCGCAGTCGTTATTGCAAGTCATATCAGCAAAAGCAATCACTTTCTCAGCAGCAGGCAGTGCGAGCCCAGCGGCAGCTCTACATGAAGGTACCAATAACCCAGGAAGGCCGCCGACCGCGGGAATTCGCGCCGCCCCCATCCCGCCAGCGTACACGAGACTTCCAGGGCACCCTGGACGACATCGAGGGACTGGAATAATTGGCATTCGCCGTGTCACAGGGCTCGTTGGTCTAGGGGTATGATTTCTGCTTAGGGTGCAGGAGGTCCCGGGTTCAAATCCCGGACGAGCCTTAGCGTTTTGTGCAAACTGATCGCACGTCAGTGGCTGAGTCAGCGCAAAAAGCTCGCCGTCAATATCAAATGAATTTCTTATTCGATGTGAGCAATTGGCACTCGGGTCCGACGCGTGAAGGCGATTACGAAGGTTTCGGGTACAGATGGTAGCAGATGCATGTTAGTACGTCTTGCTTATAGTGATGAAAAAGTGTTTCCGCCCGGGATCGAACCGGGGACCTTCTGCGTGTTAGGCAGACGCGATAACCGCTACACCACGGAAACTGCTTGTGTGCACCTTACTTCTCAGACAACTTGTAGTGATGTTGCCATCGTAACTAAAAAATTCAATAAATGTGGTACTTGCAAAACGAAGGGACATGCAGCAGATCCACACACGACGTGGCTCATTGGAGGGCAATACGACACAGGCAGGAAAATACTGTTCCCGCCCGGGATCGAACCGGGGACCTTCTGCGTGTGAAGCAGACGTGATAACCGCTACACTACGGAAACGACGTACCCGAGGAGTCCATCCTTGTTCACTCGAACTTGCCTCAGACTTTCTCTCGTCCGCGAATGCACACACGACAGTTCTTTCGTCAGCCTGGAATCCATCACAGCCGAGGGCTCAAGAAGTCTTCGGGTTGCTCGAGAGGGTGTCTGCCGTAGCACCCCTAACGAGATAGCGGCGTTTCGCGCAGTCGTTATTGCAAGTCATATCAGCAAAAGCAATCACTTTCTCAGCAGCAGGCAGTGCGAGCCCAGCGGCAGCTCTACATGAAGGTACCAATAACCCAGGAAGGCCGCCGACCGCGGGAATTCGCGCCGCCCCCATCCCGCCAGCGTACACGAGACTTCCAGGGCACCCTGGACGACATCGAGGGACTGGAATAATTGGCATTCGCCGTGTCACAGGGCTCGTTGGTCTAGGGGTATGATTTCTGCTTAGGGTGCAGGAGGTCCCGGGTTCAAATCCCGGACGAGCCCTAGCGTTTTGTGCAAACTGATCGCACGTCAGTGGCTGAGTCAGCGCAAAAAGCTCGCCGTCAATATCAAATGAATTTCTTATTCGATGTGAGCAATTGGCACTCGGGTCCGACGCGTGAAGGCGATTACGAAGGTTTCGGGTACAGATGGTAGCAGATGCATGTTAGTACGTCTTGCTTATAGTGATGAAAAAGTGTTTCCGCCCGGGATCGAACCGGGGACCTTCTGCGTGTTAGGCAGACGCGATAACCGCTACACCACGGAAACTGCTTGTGTGCACCTTACTTCTCAGACAACTTGTAGTGATGTTGCCATCGTAACTAAAAAATTCAATAAATGTGGTACTTGCAAAACGAAGGGACATGCAGCAGATCCACACACGACGTGGCTCATTGGAGGGCAATACGACATAGGCAGGAAAATACTGTTCCCGCCCGGGATCGAACCGGGGACCTTCTGCGTGTGAAGCAGACGTGATAACCGCTACACTACGGAAACGACGTACCCGAGGAGTCCATCCTTGTTCACTCGAACTTGCCTCAGACTTTCTCTCGTCCGCGAATGCACACACGACAGTTCTTTCGTCAGCCTGGAACCCATCACAGCCGAGGGCTCAAGAACTCTTCGGGTTGCTCGAGAGGGTGTCTGCCGTAGCACCCCTAACGAGATAGCGGCGTTTCGCGCAGTCGTTATTGCAAGTCATATCAGCAAAAGCAATCACTTTCTCAGCAGCAGGCAGTGCGAGCCCAGCGGCAGCTCTACATGAAGGTACCAATAGCCCAGGAAGGCCGCCGACCGCGGGAATTCGCGCCGCCCCCATCCCGCCAGCGTACACGAGACTTCCAGGGCACCCTGGACGACATCGAGGGACTGGAATATTTGGCATTCGCCGTGACACAGGGCTCGTTGGTCTAGGGGTACGTCAGTTCCGCTTTAGACGCCGTGCAGTGTGGACGTGCCTAATCTTCCGCTCCGCCGTAGCGTTACGTATAGTGGACTATCGTTTTTGTTACGTGTTGTGTTGCAACTTCTGAGAGTATTTCTCCGTCGTTGTTTCGTACCTTGTGTTACTTTCTGTCCTTATTTCAGTGTTTTTTGTGTAGCGGTTTCGACCGCATATTTTGAAAATGTCGTCCCAGGTTATTCCTCGTCAGGCTACAGTTAGTTTTGCTTTTGACAAGTCAACCCGCCATGTGCAACCTAGTTCTCTTGAGATTCATGATTGGTTGGTAGATACCTTTGGTGTTCATTCGGATCAGGTGCACACTGCTTATTTTGATACCGAACTGTATGTTTTCTTTGTTAAGTTTATGGACCCACTTCAGGTTGATAAAATTCTTTCTAAATATGGTCATCAAGTTCTCTTTCGGCATCGGGATGATTCTGTAAGTACCGTGCTGCTTTCCAATGCTTCCATCACGTATACCAATGTTCGTGTTTACAACCTTCCACCGGAGGTGGATAATGTCTATCTTAAGGAGGGTCTACAGAAGTATGGTGATGTAAAGAGCATTCGCCTTGAACGCTGGTCAAGCCAACATCGCCTGCAATGTTACAGTGGTATTCGTTCAGTCGAAATGCACGTTAAGCAGAATATTCCATCTCACCTGCAGATCGGTGGGTATCGTGTCCATGTAACATATAGTGGTCAGGTTGGCACCTGTTTTTTGTGCAATGAAAGTGGTCACGTGCGTACCGACTGTCCGCGGAGAGTTTTTGTTTTAAAAAATTCTCTCGAACAGCGTCGCAAGTTAACGGTCGCTGACCTCGTTGCAGGTGGTTCTGCTCTTGGTGTAGCACAGTCCAGTGGTAGTAGCGCCCCGCCACAGGTTTTGCGCACCCCTGATACAGAATTTCCTCCTTTGCGTGCTAAATCTGATGTTGTTCCGTCTGTCCCTCAGGTGGGTGTGCCACTTTTGAATAATAAGAGGCGTCGCCCACACGATGGAAATAGTACGGATGAGGATCTCCCTGAGATGCCCCAGTCCGAGCGACCGGCATCCTCCGAGCCACTGTGTACTGTAGCTGCTCCCTGCCCTCCTGAGGTAGCGGTTCCGGTGGCGGCTGCTGGCGCCCCTCCGGCCTCCGACGCAGCTTCTCTCGAGTCGGGTCGTCGGTCGGGCCTGTTGGCGCCGTCTTCCGAACCGACTTCGATGTCACAACAAGTGGAGCCGCGACAACTTCCTGCTTCGCTGCCCCATACCTCTGCCAGCGGAGCTGCTCCGCTTCCTTCCAACTCTGCGGCCTCGGACCTTCCTGCTCACGTTTCGCCTCCGTGCAGTCCATGTTTGCCGGAAGCTAGTGCAGGTGTTGACCATTCCGTTTTGTCGGATGTTTCCGCCGCGACCCCGGATCCCGCATGTGGACCGGCGCGGGTGGTGTCGGATACAGAACTTGACCCTCCTACGTCACCGGCGGCTGAAGTTTCCTTGCCCGTCAGCCGACGCAAGTTACGCGTTCAGCCGAACGTTAATGCTGTTCGTAAAAAACCGAAACGTAAGGGATCCGCGGAACGGGGTAGCAGTCCCCCTCCCTCGGATGCCTCCGTCACCCCTGCTATGGACTGTGACGCTGGTGCGTCGGTGTAGGTGATTTGTTTTCTCGCTTTTCTCTCTATGGTTCAAGCATACACCTTTCTTACCTTAAATGTTAACCGTATTGAGTCCGACGTTCGCATTGCCTCTTTGCGGCAGTTTATTTACGACGCCTGTGCGGACGTAGTGTTTTTGCAGGAAGTGTTGTTTTCTGATCTCTCTCTACCTGGATTTCAAACTGTTTTTAATGTCGCGCCGGAATATTCAACAGGAACTGCTCTTTTCTTTCGAGAGGGCATTCCTATTACTGACATTGAATTCCTTGACTCTGGCCGTGGGATTGGTTGTCGTCTTTTTGATCTCCGCCTCGTTGTTTTGTATGCCCCCTCTGGTTCGGGTCACACTGTGGCTCGTTCGCGCTTTTATAAAGAAGAGCTTATTTATCTTTTGCGCCAGAGTCCTCGGAGTCTCCTGCTCGGAGGCGATTTTAATTGTGTTTTACGCCCTGCAGACCAGTCACCCAATTTTAATTATTGCCGTGATTTACATGACTTAGTTCGTACGATGCATCTGCGTGATGTTTGGGAACACAAATATCCAACCCTGGTGAAATATACGTTTTTTACCGCGTCCTCATGCAGTAGACTCGACAGATTCTATTTATCTGATTTTTTATGTGATAAAATTCTTTCTGTCGATGTTATTCCTACTAGTTTTTCTGACCATTGTGCTTTTACTGCAACTGTAAATCTTAGCCGCCAACCTGCAAAACTTTATCGTTCCCAGTGGATGTTAAATGTTTCCCACCTTGCCGACAGTGCTATGGATGATGTTATAAGTGGCGTGTGGGAGCGATGTCTTCGCTCTGTCCCGCGATACCCCTCCTTGCTGGTTTGGTGGACTGCGTTTGCCAAGCCCATGATTTTCTACTGTGCTGCTAGGACGCGTGATTTTAAGAACACGTATGAATATTACTACTCTGTCCTGCGTGAACTATATGACGCGGCGGGTACCTCTCCACTGCGGATCCATGATGTTCGTCGTATTAAAGCCAAGCTCTTGAGCCTTAAACGACGACAGATGGATGGTCTGCGAGTTAAGTCGAAACCTCACTCTCTTGTTGAAGGTGAACTGACATCCTTGTACCACCTGCTACGGCATCAGACTCGTCGTCGTCGCTCCTTCATCTCTTCTCTTACGGTGGATGATGGGCGACAGCTTAGTGCACAGGAGGAAATGGTTCGTGCTCTTCATCAGTATTACACTAGTCTCTATTCTGCCGATGATTCTGGTGAGTCTCTTTCGGATGATGTCTTTGGGGATCTAACTGCGACGATCGCGCCTGACGCGAACGGCGAATTTCTCCGGGAGTTCCAGGTAGATGATGTTTTCGATTTTATTGCTCGCTCTCCGTCCAGTAAATCGCCGGGTCCAGACGGCCTGCCTAAAGAATTTTATCTCCGTTTTTGGCCTCTTTTGGGTGGCATTTTTACGCAGATTTTAAATGAGATTGTCAGAGGGATGGATGTGCCTGCCGATTTTAAAGTAGGGAAAATTGTTTTAATTCCGAAGTCCTCTGGTCGTTTATCTGCTGCCAATCTTCGTCCGCTCACATTGCTGAATTTTGACTATAAGACAGCTGCTAGAGCGCTCAATAGCCGGCTGTCTTCTCTGCTTCGGGGTGTGATTGGTGCACATCAATGTTGTTTTCATGATAGATCTATTCTGACACCAGTAGCCGAATATCGGGATGTTGTCTCGGTTGCGGCGGTTACAAACGTACATTGTGCCTTTGCCTTCCTTGATTTTTATAAGGCTTTTGATCACGTCAGTCATGTGTTTTTAGATCGTGTTTTAGGTACAATAGGTTTTAACGCTTCATCACGTGGTGTTCTTGGCAATTTGTACAGGGGAATAACAGCTCGGGTGTCAGTCAATGGGCAGCTGACGCCGCCCATTGCTATCCGCCGCGGAGTGCCTCAGGGTAGTCCGCTCTCTATGTCTTTATTCGTTTTGTCCCTGGAACCGCTGCTTCGGACTATTGCTCTCAAGCTTCAGGGTATGTCCCTCTCTGGTGGGAAGCTCTCGGTTAAGGCATATGCGGATGATGTCGTTGTTCTCCTCCGTCAACGTGATGATATCCCGTTGTTGAAAGGGGCAGTTGATGCATACTGTCGTGTCTCTGGAGCGCGTCTCAATCAGGGTAAATGTAAGTTCCTTGATATTCGAGGATTTCGCGATGCTGACGTCCCTTGGGCCACTTTTGTCGATCGCCATACGTCCTTGGGGATTATCATTGATCGGTGTCCTCTAAAAATGGCGGCTCTCAATTGGAAATCTGTCACCGAGAAGATACAGGGGGCTCTGATGGTCCATGAGCAGCGCTCTGCTACCATTTTGCAAAAAGTCCGAATTTTAGACACCTACGTCCTATGTAAAGCTTATTATGTTGCTCAGCTGTTCCCACTTCCCATGATGGTGGCGAAAAGGTTGCGCCAATTGTCTAGCAGGTTTATATGGAAGGGCCATCTATTCAAGTTACGTTACGAGGTAATGACGAAACCGCGTCTCTCCGGAGGCTTGGGCCTCTCTGACATTACTCGCAAGGCGTCTGCTTTGTACGTCCGCCGAACGACTCTAATTGTTACGCAAGAAGTGACTTCAATTACATCCAGGCTTTTTACTGTTGTGCGTCCGGCGAGCCTTGCTCCACCTGTCGATGTCGGACGCCTAAATTTTAAGTTGAAACACATTCGGGAATTTTACATTGCGGTGAGTTACCTCGGTGACGTCTTCTTGCGGCGACCGGTGCCAACGACCAAGAGCTTGATTGCCCGCTGGGAGGGGCTGGCCAGTCCCAATCCAATAGAACTGGCGTCTCCATCCGTGTCCTGGAGGAACGTCTGGAAGAACGTTAGTCTGCCGATCCACTCTATGGCCGTGGCGTCCACGTGGTATAGGGTAATAAATAATTTGGTTCCCACCAATGTACGACTGCACCGTATTGGTCTTTCTGACACGGACACCTGTACTCGGTGTGGTCTCCTGGATACCCTTGAACATCGATTCACCTGCTGTGGGCACCTTGCTAATTGGCGTTGGCTCAGGAAACAACTTGCTTTTGTCACTAGGTCTGCTGAAGCCGCTTATACTATTGACATCATCGTCCGGCCCGATTCTTCCTTTTTTCCGCGGACGAAGCTCCATACCGTCATGTGGTTGATTGGCCATTTCGTACATTTTGTCAACAGTTGTCATGAAGAGGATGGACACCTAGCGTTTCGGCAGTACATGCTTACTGCTTACTGGCAGCGCTTGCGATTGCCAGGCCTCCGAGATGATTTTGCCAATATGCTTAGCCTGACATTTGAAAGAGAGGGTGTTGGCTAAGGTCACCTGTGTGAGCCATTTTCTTTTATACTGTTTCTGAATTTGCCGCCTTTATGTATGTTTCTTCTCTACACCAGGACTGAAGTTTTCGTGTTTTAACCTTTATTTCAGTAAGCAGTCTACATTATATAGTCATGTTTTAGGATTTTAATTTCAGTACTGTACTTCTTTTGAAGTGGCTGTGTGGTGGATATTCTTTAATATTTTTTTCAATAGATATATTCGTTCGAGTGGTCTTAAAAAAAAAAAAAAAAAAAAAAGTCGGTAGAGCATTAGGCTTTTAACCTAACGGTCCAGGGTTCAAGTCCCTGTTCGGGCGGAAATTTTAATACTTTGGTAGCCGCACGTCTAGTAGCGGTGTAAGCACTACGGAAAAGAATGCAGATACGCCGTTTCCTGGCACTGCAGTGCTTTAAACGGTACCAGTTGCACGTGTCGGGAGGGTCTTGCGCTACTGGCAGTCGTGGCCGAGTGGTTAAGGCGTCTGACTCGAAATCAGATTCCGTCTGGGAAATAAAAAAAAAAAAAAAAAAAAAAGGGGTATGATTCCTGCTTAGGGTGCAGGAGGTCCCAGGTTCAAATCCCGGACGAGCCCTAGCGTTTTGTGCAAACTGATCGCACGTCAGTGGCTGAGTCAGCGCAAAAAGCTCGCCGTCAATATCAAATGAATTTCTTATTCGATGTGAGCAATTGGCACTCGGGTCCGACGCGTGAAGGCGATTACGAAGGTTTCGGGTACAGATGGTAGCAGATGCATGTTAGTACGTCTTGCTTAAAGTGATGAAAAAGTGTTTCCGCCCGGGATCGAACCGGGGACCTTCTGCGTGTTAGGCAGACGCGACAACCGCTACACCACGGAAACTGCTTGTGTGCACCTTACTTCACAGACAACTTGTAGTGATGTTGCCATCGTAACTAAGAAATTCAATAAATGTGGTACTTGCAAAACGAAGGGACATGCAGCAGATCCACACACGACGTGGCTCATTGGAGGACAATACGACATAGGCAGGAAAATACTGTTCCCGCCCGGGATCGAACCGGGGACCTTCTGCGTGTGAAGCAGACGTGATAACCGCTACACTACGGAAACGACGGACCCGAGGAGTCCATCCTTGTTCACTCGAACTTGCCTCAGACTTTCTCTCGTCCGCGAATGCACACACGACAGTTCTTTTGTCAGCCTGGAACCCATCACAGCCGAGGGCTCAAGAAGTCTTCGGGGTGCTCGAGAGGGTGTCTGCCGTAGCACCCCTAACGAGATAGCGGCGTTTCGCGCAGTCTTTATTGCAAGTCATATCAGCAAAAGCAATCACTTTCTCAGCAGCAGGCAGTGCGAGCCCAGCGGCAGCTCTACATGAAGGTACCAATAGCCCAGGAAGGCCGCCGACCGCGGGAATTCGCGCCGCCCCCATCCCGCCAGCGTACACGAGACTTCCAGGGCACCCTGGACGACATCGAGGGACTGGAATATTTGGCATTCGCCGTGTCACAAGGCTCGTTGGTCTAGGGGTAGTTCCGCTTTAGACGCCGTGCAGTGTGGACGTGCCTAGTCTTCCGCTCCGCCGTAGCGTTACGTATAGTGGACTATCGTTTTTGTTACGTGTTGTGTTGCAACTTCTGAGAGTGTTTCTCCGTCGTTGTTTCGTACCTTGTGTTACTTTCTGTCCGTATTTCAGTGTTGTTTTTTTTTTTTTTGTGTAGCGGTTTCGACCGCATATTTTGAAAATGTCGTCCCAGGTTATTCCTCGTCAGGCTACAGTTAGTTTTGCTTTTGACAAGTCAACCCGCCATGTGCAACCTAGTTCTCTTGAGATTCATGATTGGTTGGTAGATACCTTTGGTGTTCATTCGGATCAGGTGCACACTGCTTATTTTGATACCGAACTGTATGTTTTCTTTGTTAAGTTTATGGACCCACTTCAGGTTGATAAAATTCTTTCTAAATATGGTCATCAAGTTCTCTTTCGGCATCGGGATGATTCTGTAAGTACCGTGCTGCTTTCCAATGCTTCCATCACGTATACCAATGTTCGTGTTTACAACCTTCCACCGGAGGTAGATAATGTCTATCTTAAGGAGGGTCTACAGAAGTATGGTGATGTAAAGAGCATTCGCCTTGAACGCTGGTCAAGCCAACATCGCCTGCAATGTTACAGTGGTATTCGTTCAGTCGAAATGCACGTTAAGCAGAATATTCCATCTCACCTGCAGATCGGTGGATATCGTGTCCATGTAACATATAGTGGTCAGGTTGGCACCTGTTTTTTGTGCAATGAAAGTGGTCACGTGCGTACCGACTGTCCGCGGAGAGTTTTTGTTTTAAAAAATTCTCTCGAACAGCGTCGCAAGTTAACGGTCGCTGACCTCGTTGCAGGTGGTTCTGCTCTTGGTGTAGCACAGTCCAGTGGTAGTAGCGCCCCTCCACAGGTTTTGCGCACCGCTGATACAGAATTTCCTCCTTTGCGTGCTAAATCTGATGTTGTTCCGTCTGTCCCTCAGGTGGGTGTGCCACTTTTGAATAATAAGAGGCGTCGCCCACACGATGGAAATAGTACGGATGAGGATCTCCCTGAGATGCCCCAGTCCGAGCGACCGGCATCCTCCGAGCCACTGTGTACTGTAGCTGCTCCCTGCCCTCCTGAGGTAGCGGTTCCGGTGGCGGCTGCTGGCGCCCCTCCGGCCTCCGACGCAGCTTCTCTCGAGTCGGGTCGTCGGTCGGGCCTGTTGGCGCCGTCTTCCGAACCGACTTCGATGTCACAACAAGTGGAGCCGCGACAACTTCCTGCTTCGCTGCCCCATACCTCTGCCAGCGGAGCTGCTCCGCTTCCTTCCAACTCTGCGGCCTCGGACCTTCCCGCTCACGTTTCGCCTCCGTGCAGTCCATGTTTGCCGGAAGCTAGTGCAGGTGTTGACCATTCCGTTTTGTCGGATGTTTCCCCCGCGACCCCCGATCCCGCATGTGGACCGGCGCGGGTGGTGTCGGATACAGAACTTGACCCTCCTACGTCACCGGCGGCTGAAGTTTCCTTGCCCGTCAGCCGACGCAAGTTACGCGTTCAGCCGAACGTTAATGCTGTTCGTAAAAAACCGAAACGTAAGGGATCCGCGGAACGGGGTAGCAGTCCCCCTCCCTCGGATGCCTCCGTCACCCCTGCTATGGACTGTGACGCTGGTGCGTCGGTGTAGGTGATTTGTTTTCTCGCTTTTCTCTCTATGGTTCAAGCATACACCTTTCTTACCTTAAATGTTAACCGTATTGAGTCCGACGTTCGCATTGCCTCTTTGCGGCAGTTTATTTACGACGCCTGTGCGGACGTAGTGTTTTTGCAGGAAGTGTTGTTTTCTGATCTCTCTCTACCTGGATTTCAAACTGTTTTTAATGTCGCGCCGGAATATTCAACAGGAACTGCTCTTTTCTTTCGAGAGGGCATTCCTATTACTGACATTGAATTCCTTGACTCTGGCCGTGGGATTGGTTGTCGTCTTTTTGATCTCCGCCTCGTTGTTTTGTATGCCCCCTCTGGTTCGGGTCACACTGTGGCTCGATCGCGCTTTTATAAAGAAGAGCTTATTTATCTTTTGCGCCAGAGTCCTCGGAGTCTCCTGCTCGGAGGCGATTTTAATTGTGTTTTACGCCCTGCAGACCAGTCCCCCAATTTTAATTATTGCCGTGATTTACATGACTTAGTTCGTACGATGCATCTGCGTGATGTTTGGGAACACAAATATCCAACCCTGGTGAAATATACGTTTTTTACCGCGTCCTCATGCAGTAGACTCGACAGATTCTATTTATCTGATTTTTTATGTGATAAAATTCTTTCTGTCGATGTTATTCCTACTAGTTTTTCTGACCATTGTGCTTTTACTGCAACTGTAAATCTTAGTCGCCAACCTGCAAAACTTTATCGTTCCCAGTGGATGTTAAATGTTTCCCACCTTGCCGACAGTGCTATGGATGATGTTATAAGTGGCGTGTGGGAGCGATGTCTTCGCTCTGTCCCGCGATACCCCTCCTTGCTGGTTTGGTGGACTGCGTTTGCCAAGCCCAAGATTCGTCAGACTTTGATTTTCTACTGTGCTGCTAGGACGCGTGATTTTAAGAACACGTATGAATATTACTACTCTGTCCTGCGTGAACTATATGACGCGGCGGGTACCTCTCCACTGCGGATCCATGATGTTCGTCGTATTAAAGCCAAGCTCTTGAGCCTTAAACGACGACAGATGGATGGTCTGCGAGTTAAGTCGAAACCTCACTCTCTTGTTGAAGGTGAACTGACATCCTTGTACCACCTGCTACGGCATCAGACTCGTCGTCGTCGCTCCTTCATCTCTTCTCTTACGGTGGATGATGGGCGACAGCTTAGTGCACAGGAGGAAATGGTTCGTGCTCTTCATCAGTATTACACTAGTCTCTATTCTGCCGATGATTCTGGTGAGTCTCTTTCGGATGATGTCTTTGGGGATCTAACTGCGACGATCGCGCCTGACGCGAACGGCGAATTTCTCCGGGAGTTCCAGGTAGATGATGTTTTCGATTTTATTGCTCGCTCTCCGTCCAGTAAATCGCCGGGTCCAGACGGCCTGCCTAAAGAATTTTATCTCCGTTTTTGGCCTCTTTTGGGTGGCATTTTTACGCAGATTTTAAATGAGATTGTCAGGGGGATGGATGTGCCTGCCGATTTTAAAGTAGGGAAAATTGTTTTAATTCCGAAGTCCTCTGGTCGTTTATCTGCTGCCAATCTTCGTCCGCTCACATTGCTGAATTTTGACTATAAGACAGCTGCTAGAGCGCTCAATAGCCGGTTGTCTTCTCTGCTTCGGGGTGTGATTGGTGCACATCAATGTTGTTTTCATGATAGATCTATTCTGACACCAGTAGCCGAATATCGGGATGTTGTCTCGGTTGCGGCGGTTACAAACGTACATTGTGCCTTTGCCTTCCTAGATTTTTATAAGGCTTTTGATCACGTCAGTCATGTGTTTTTAGATCGTGTTTTAGGTACAATAGGTTTTAACGCTTCATCACGTGGTGTTCTTGGCAATTTGTATAGGGGAATAACAGCTCGGGTGTCAGTCAATGGGCAGCTGACGCCGCCCATTGCTATCCGCCGCGGAGTGCCTCAGGGTAGTCCGCTCTCTATGTCTTTATTCGTTTTGTCCCTGGAACCGCTGCTTCGGACTATTGCTCTCAAGCTTCAGGGTATGTCCCTCTCTGGTGGGAAGCTCTCGGTTAAGGCATATGCCGATGATGTCGTTGTTCTCCTCCGTCAACGAGATGATATCCCGTTGTTGAAAGGGGCAGTTGATGCATACTGTCGTGTCTCTGGAGCGCGTCTCAATCAGGGTAAATGTAAGTTCCTTGATATTCGAGGATTTCGCGATGCTGACGTCCCTTGGGCCACTTTTGTCGATCGCCATACGTCCTTGGGGATTATCATTGATCGGTGTCCTCTAAAAATGGCGGCTCTCAATTGGAAATCTGTCACCGAGAAGATACAGGGGGCTCTGATGGTCCATGAGCAGCGCTCTGCTACCATTTTGCAAAAAGTCAGAATTTTAGACACCTACGTCCTATGTAAAGCTTATTATGTTGCTCAGCTGTTCCCACTTCCCGTGATGGTGGCGAAAAGGTTGCGCCAATTGTCTAGCAGGTTTATATGGAAGGGCCATCTATTCAAGTTACGTTACGAGGTAATGACGAAATCGCGTCTCTCCGGAGGCTTGGGCCTCTCTGACATTACTCGCAAGGCGTCTGCTTTGTACGTCCGCCGAACGACTCTAATTGTTACGCAAGAAGTGACTTCAATTACATCCAGGCTTTTTACTGTTGTGCGTCCGGCGAGCCTTGCTCCACCTGTCGATGTCGGACGCCTAAATTTTAAGTTGAAACACATTCGGGAATTTTACATTGCGGTGAGTTACCTCGGTGACGTCTTCTTGCGGCGACCGGTGCCAACGACCAAGGGCTTGATTGCCCGCTGGGAGGGGCTGGCCAGTCCCAATCCAATAGAACTGGCGTCTCCATCCGTGTCCTGGAGGAACGTCTGGAAGAACGTTAGTCTGCCGATCCACTCTATGGCCGTGGCGTCCACGTGGTATAGGGTAATAAATAATTTGGTTCCCACCAATGTACGACTGCACCGTATTGGTCTTTCTGACACGGACACCTGTACTCGGTGTGGTCTCCTGGATACCCTTGAACATCGATTCACCTGCTGTGGGCACCTTGCTAATTGGCGTTGGCTCAGGAAACAACTTGCTTTTGTCACTAGGTCTGCTGAAGCCGCTTATACTATTGACATCATCGTCCGGCCCGATTCTTCCTTTTTTCCGCAGACGAAGCTCCATACCGTCATGTGGTTGATTGGCCATTTCGTACATTTTGTCAACAGTTGTCATGAAGAGGATGGACACCTAGCGTTTCGGCAGTACATGCTTACTGCTTACTGGCAGCGCTTGCGATTGCCAGGCCTCCGAGATGATTTTGCCAATATGCTTAGCCTGACATTTGAAAGAGAGGGTGTTGGCTAAGGTCACCTGTGTGAGCCATTTTCTTTTATACTGTTTCTGGATTTGCCGCCTTTATGTATGTTTCTTCTCTACACCAGGACTGAAGTTTTCGTGTTTTGACCTTTATTTCAGTAAGCAGTCTATATTATATAGTCATGTTTTAGGATTTTAATTTCAGTACTGTACTTCTTTTGAAGTGGCTGTGTGGTGGATATTCTTTAATATTTTTTTTCAATAGATATATTCGTTCGAGTGGTAGTGTGTCTGCTTCAAAAAAAAAAGTCGGTAGAGCATTAAAAAAAAAAAAAAAAAAAAAAAAAAAAAAAAAAAAAAAAAAAGGGGTATGATTCCTGCTTAGGGTGCAGAAGGTCCCGGGTTCAAATCCCGGACGAGCCCTAGCGTTTTGTGCAAACTGATCGCACGTCAGTGGCTGAGTCAGCGCAAAAAGCTGGCCGTCAATATCAAATGAATTTCTTATTCGATGTGAGCAATTGGCACTCGGGTCCGACGCGTGAAGGCGATTACGAAGGTTTCGGGTACAGATGGTAGCAGATGCATGTTAGTACGTCTTACCTTAAAGTGATGAAAAAGTGTT
Source organism: Schistocerca piceifrons (assembly GCF_021461385.2). Taxonomy (NCBI): domain Eukaryota; kingdom Metazoa; phylum Arthropoda; class Insecta; order Orthoptera; family Acrididae; genus Schistocerca; species Schistocerca piceifrons. The sequence goes on along the minus strand of NW_025728776.1, from coordinate 195,162 downwards.
TCCGCCCGGGATCGAACCGGGGACCTTCTGCGTGTTAGGCAGACGTGATAACCGCTACACCACGGAAACTGCTTGTGTGCACCTTACTTCACAGACAACTTGTAGTGATGTTGCCATCGTAACTAAGAAATTCAATAAATGTGGTACTTGCAAAACGAAGGGACATGCAGCAGATCCACACACGACGTGGCTCATTGGAGGACAATACGACATAGGCAGGAAAATACTGTTCCCGCCCGGGATCGAACCGGGGACCTTCTGCGTGTTAGGCAGACGTGATAACCGCTACACAACGGAAACTGGTTGTGTGCACCTTACTTCACAGACAACTTGTAGTGATGTTGCCATCGTAACTAAAAAATTCAATAAATGTGGTACTTGCAAAACGAAGGGACATGCAGCAGATCCACACACGACGTGGCTCATTGGAGGACAATACGACATAGGCAGGAAAATACTGTTCCCGCCCGGGATCGAACCGGGGACCTTCTGCGTGTGAAGCAGACGTGATAACCGCTACACTACGGAAACGACGGACCCGAGGAGTCCATCCTTGTTCACTCGAACTTGCCTCAGACTTTCTCTCGTCCGCGAATGCACACACGACAGTACTTTTGTCAGCCTGGAACCCATCACAGCCGAGGGCTCAAGAAGTCTTCGGGGTGCTCGAGAGGGTGTCTGCCGTAGCACCCCTAACGAGATAGCGGCGTTTCGCGCAGTCTTTATTGCAAGTCATATCAGCAAAAGCAATCACTTTCTCAGCAGCAGGCAGTGCGAGCCCAGCGGCAGCTCTACATGAAGGTACCAATAGCCCAGGAAGGCCGCCGACCGCGGGAATTCGCGCCGCCCCCATCCCGCCAGCGTACACGAGACTTCCAGGGCACCCTGGACGACATCGAGGGACTGGAATATTTGGCATTCGCCGTGTCACAGGGCTCGTTGATCTAGGGGCATGATTCCTGCTTAGGGTGCAGGAGGTCCCGGGTTCAAATCCCGGACGAGCCCTAGCGTTTTGTGCAAACTGATTGCACGTCAGTGGCTGAGTCAGCGCAAAAAGCTCGCCGTCAATATCAAATGAATTTCTTATTCGATGTGAGCAATTGGCACTCGGGTCCGACGCGTGAAGGCGATTACGAAGGTTTCGGGTACAGATGGTAGCAGATGCATGTTAGTACGTCTTGCTTAAAGTGATGAAAAAGTGTTTCCGCCCGGGATCGAACCGGGGACCTTCTGCGTGTTAGGCAGACGTGATAAGCGCTACACCACGGAAACTGCTAGTGTGCACCTTACTTCACAGACAACTTGTAGTGATGTTGCCATCGTAACTAAAAAATTTAATAAATGTCCTACTTGCAAAACGAAGGGACATGCAGCAGAGCCACACACGACGTGGCTCATTGGAGGACAATACGACAGAGGCAGGAAAATACTGTTCCCGCCCGGGATCGAACCGGGGACCTTCTGCGTGTGAAGCAGACGTGATAACCGCTACACTACGGAAACGACGGACCCGAGGAGTCCATCCTTGTTCACTCGAACTTGCCTCAGACTTTCTCTCGTCCGCGAATGCACACACGACAGTTCTTTTGTCAGCCTGGAACCCATCACAGCCGAGGGCTCAAGAAGTCTTCGGGGTGCTCGAGAGGGTGTCTGCCGTAGCACCCCTAACGAGATAGCGGCGTTTCGCGCAGTCTTTATTGCAAGTCATATCAGCAAAAGCAATCACTTTCTCAGCAGCAGGCAGTGCGAGCCCAGCGGCAGCTCTACATGAAGGTACCAATAGCCCAGGAAGGCCGCCGACCGCGGGAATTCGCGCCGCCCCCATCCCGCCAGCGTACACGAGACTTCCAGGGCATCCTGGACGACATCGAGGGACTGGAATATTTGGCATTCGCCGTGTCACAGGGCTCGTTGGTCTAGGGATATGATTCCTGCTTAGGGTGCAGGAGGTCCCGGGTTCAAATCCCGGACGAGCCCTAGCGTTTTGTGCAAACTGATTGCACGTCAGTGGCTGAGTCAGCGCAAAAAGCTCGCCGTCAATATCAAATGAATTTCTTATTCGATGTGAGCAATTGGCACTCGGGTCCGACGCGTGAAGGCGATTACGAAGGTTTCGGGTACAGATGGTAGCAGATGCATGTTAGTACGTCTTGCTTAAAGTGATGAAAAAGTGTTTCCGCCCGGGATCGAACCGGGGACCTTCTGCGTGTTAGGCAGACGTGATAAGCGCTACACCACGGAAACTGCTTGTGTGCACCTTACTTCACAGACAACTTGTAGTGATGTTGCCATCGTAACTAAAAAATTTAATAAATGTCCTACTTGCAAAACGAAGGGACATGCAGCAGAGCCACACACGACGTGGCTCATTGGAGGACAATACGACATAGGCAGGAAAATACTGTTCCCGCCCGGGATCGAACCGGGGACCTTCTGCGTGTGAAGCAGACGTGATAACCGCTACACTACGGAAACGACGGACCCGAAGAGTCCATCCTTGTTCACTCGAACTTGCCTCAGACTTTCTCTCGTCCGCGAATGCACACACGACAGTTCTTTTGTCAGCCTGGAACCCATCACAGCCGAGGGCTCAAGAAGTCTTCGGGGTGCTCGAGAGGGTGTCTGCCGTAGCACCCCTAACGAGATAGCGGCGTTTCGCGCAGTCGTTATTGCAAGTCATATCAGCAAAAGCAATCACTTTCTCAGCAGCAGGCAGTGCGAGCCCAGCGGCAGCTCTACATGAAGGTACCAATAGCCCAGGAAGGCCGCCGACCGCGGGAATTCGCGCCGCCCCCATCCCGCCAGCGTACACGAGACTTCCAGGGCACCCTGGACGACATCGAGGGACTGGAATATTTGGCATTCGCCGTGTCACAGGGCTCGTTGGTCTAGGGGTATGATTCCTGCTTAGGGTGCAGGAGGTCCCGGGTTCCAATCCCGGACGAGCCCTAGCGTTTTGTGCAAACTGATTGCACGTCAGTGGCTGAGTCAGCGCAAAAAGCTCGCCGTCAATATCAAATGAATTTCTTATTCGATGTGAGCAATTGGCACTCGGGTCCGACGCGTGAAGGCGATTACGAAGGTTTCGGGTACAGATGGTAGCAGATGCATGTTAGTACGTTTTGCTTATAGTGATGAAAAAGTGTTTCCGCCCGGGATCAAACCGGGGACCTTCTGCGTGTTAGGCAGACGCGATAACCGCTACACCACGGAAACTGCTTGTGTGGACCTTACTTCTCAGACAACTTGTAGTGATGTTGCCATCGTAACTAAAAAATTCAATAAATGTGGTACTTGCAAAACGAAGGGACATGCAGCAGATCCGCACACGACGTGGCTCATTGGAGGACAATACGACATAGGCAGGAAAATACTGTTCCCGCCCGGGATCGAACCGGGGACCTTGTGCGTGTTAGGCAGACGTGATAACCGCTACACCACGGAAACTGCTTGTGTGCACCTTACTTCACAGACAACTTGTAGTGATGTTGCCATCGAAACTAAAAAATTCAATAAATGTCCTACTTGCAAAACGAAGGGACATGCAGCAGATCCACACACGACGTGGCTCATTGGAGGACAATACGACAGAGGCAGGAAAATACTGTTCCCGCCCGGGATCGAACCGGGGACCTTCTGCGTGTGAAGCAGACGTGATAACCGCTACACTACGGAAACGACGGACCCGAGGAGTCCATCCTTGTTCACTCGAACTTGCCTCAGACTTTCTCTCGTCCGCGAATGCACACACGACAGTTCTTTTGTCAGCCTGGAACCCATCACAGCCGAGGGCTCAAGAAGTCTTCGGGGTGCTCGAGAGGGTGTCTGCCGTAGCACCCCTAACGAGATAGCGGCGTTTCGCGCAGTCTTTATTGCAAGTCATATCAGCAAAAGCAATCACTTTCTCAGCAGCAGGCAGTGCGAGCCCAGCGGCAGCTCTACATGAAGGTACCAATAGCCCAGGAAGGCCGCCGACCGCGGGAATTCGCGCCGCCCCCATCCCGCCAGCGTACACGAGACTTCCAGGGCATCCTGGACGACATCGAGGGACTGGAATATTTGGCATTCGCCGTGTCACAGGGCTCGTTGGTCTAGGGATATGATTCCTGCTTAGGGTGCAGGAGGTCCCGGGTTCAAATCCCGGACGAGCCCTAGCGTTTTGTGCAAACTGATTGCACGTCAGTGGCTGAGTCAGCGCAAAAAGCTCGCCGTCAATATCAAATGAATTTCTTATTCGATGTGAGCAATTGGCACTCGGGTCCGACGCGTGAAGGCGATTACGAAGGTTTCGGGTACAGATGGTAGCAGATGCACGTTAGTACGTCTTGCTTAAAGTGATGAAAAAGTGTTTCCGCCCGGGATCGAACCGGGGACCTTCTGCGTGTTAGGCAGACGTGATAACCGCTACACCACGGAAACTGCTTGTGTGCACCTTATTTCACAGACAACTTGTAGTGATGTTGCCATCGTAACTAAAAAATTCAATAAATGTGGTACTTGTAAAACGAAGGGACATGCAGCAGATCCACACACGACGTGGCTCATTGGAGGACAATACGACATAGGCAGGAAAATATTGTTCCCGCCCGGGATCGAACCGGGGACCTTCTGCGTGTGAAGCAGACGTGATAACCGCTACACTACGGAAACGACGGACCCGAGTAGTCCATCCTTGTTCACTCGAATTTGCCTCAGACTTTCTCTCGTCCGCGAATGCACACACGACAGTTCTTTTGTCAGCCTGTAACCCATCGCAGCCGAGGGCTCAAGAAGTCTTCGGGGTGCTCGAGAGGGTGTCTGCCGTAGCACCCCTAACGAGATAGCGGCGTTTCGCGCAGTCGTTATTGCAAGTCATATCAGCAAAAGCAATCACTTTCTCAGCAGCAGGCAGTGCGTGCCCAGCGGCAGCTCTACATGAAGGTACCAATAGCCCAGGAAGGCCGCCGACCGCGGGAATTCGCGCCGCCCCCATCCCGCCAGCGTACACGAGACTTCCAGGGCATCCTGGACGACATCGAGGGACTGGAATATTTGGCATTCGCCGTGTCACAGGGCTCGTTGATCTAGGGGCATGATTCCTGCTTAGGGTGCAGGAGGTCCCGGGTTCAAATCCCGGACGAGCCCTAGCGTTTTGTGCAAACTGATCGCACGTCAGTGGCTGAGTCAGCGCAAAAAGCTCGCCGTCAATATCAAATGAATTTCTTATTCGATGTGAGCAATTGGCAGTCGGGTCCGACGCGTGAAGGCGATTACGAAGGTTTCGGGTACAGATGGAAGCAGATGCATGTTAGTACGTCTTGCTTAAAGTGATGAAAAAGTGTTTCCGCCCGGGATCGAACCGGGGACCTTCTGCGTGTGAAGCAGACGTGATAACCGCTACACTACGGAAACGACGGACCCGAGGAGTCCATCCTTGTTCACTCGAACTTGCCTCAGACTTTCTCTCGTCCGCGAATGCACACACGACAGTTCTTTTGTCAGCCTGGAACCCATCACAGCCGAGGGCTCAAGAAGTCTTCGGGTTGCTCGAGAGGGTGTCTGCCGTAGCACCCCTAACAAGATAGCGGCGTTTCGCGCAGTCGTTATTGCAAGTCATATCAGCAAAAGCAATCACTTTCTCAGCAGCAGGCAGTGCGAGCCCAGCGGCAGCTTTACATGAAGGTACCAATAGCCCAGGAAGGTGCCGACCGCGGGAATTCGCGCCGCCCCCATCCCGCCAGCGTACACGAGACTTCCAGGGCACCCTGGACGACATCGAGGGACTGGAATATTTGGCATTCGCCGTGTCACAGGGCTCGTTGGTCTAGGGGTATGATTCCTGCTTAGGGTGCAGGAGGTCCCGGGTTCAAATCCCGGACGAGCCCTAGCGTTTTGTGCAAACTGATCGCACGTCAGTGGCTGAGTCAGCGCAAAAAGCTCGCCGTCAATATCAAATGAATTTCTTATTCGATGTGAGCAATTGGCACTCGGGTCCGACGCGTGAAGGCGATTACGAAGGTTTCGGGTACAGATGGTAGCAGATGCACGTTAGTACGTCTTGCTTAAAGTGATGAAAAAGTGTTTCCGCCCGGGATCGAACCGGGGACCTTCTGCGTGTTAGGCAGACGTGATAACCGCTACACCACGGAAACTGCTTGTGTGCACCTTATTTCACAGACAACTTGTAGTGATGTTGCCATCGTAACTAAAAAATTCAATAAATGTGGTACTTGTAAAACTAAGGGACATGCAGCAGATCCACACACGACGTGGCTCATTGGAGGACAATACGACATAGGCAGGAAAATACTGTTCCCGCCCGGGATCGAACCGGGGACCTTCTGCGTGTGAAGCAGACGTGATAACCGCTACACTACGGAAACGACGGACCCGAGTAGTCCATCCTTGTTCACTCGAATTTGCCTCAGACTTTCTCTCGTCCGCGAATGCACACACGACAGTTCTTTTGTCAGCCTGGAACCCATCACAGCCGAGGGCTCAAGAAGTCTTCGGGTTGCTCGAGAGGGTGTCTGCCGTAGCACCCCTAACGAGATAGCGGCGTTTCGCGCAGTCGTTATTGCAAGTCATATCAGCAAAAGCAATCACTTTCTCAGCAGCAGGCAGTGCGAGCCCAGCGGCAGCTCTACATGAAGGTACCAATAGCCCAGGAAGGCCGCCGACCGCGGGAATTCGCGCCGCCCCCATCCCGCCAGCGTACACGAGACTTCCAGGGCACCCTGGACGACATCGAGGGACTGGAATATTTGGCATTCGCCGTGTCACAGGGCTCGTTGGTCTAGGGATATGATTCCTGCTTAGGGTGCAGGAGGTCCCGGGTTCAAATCCCGGACGAGCCCTAGCGTTTTGTGCAAACTGATCGCACGTCAGTGGCTGAGTCAGCGCAAAAAGCTCGCCGTCAATATCAAATGAATTTCTTATTCGATGTGAGCAATTGGCACTCGGGTCCGACGCGTGAAGGCGATTACGAAGGTTTCGGGTACAGATGGTAGCAGATGCATGTTAGTACGTCTTGCTTAAAGTGATGAAAAAGTGTTTCCGCCCGGGATCGAACCGGGGACCTTCTGCGTGTGAAGCAGACGTGATAACCGCTCCACTACGGAAACGACGGACCCGAGGAGTCCATCCTTGTTCACTCGAACTTGCCTCAGACTTTCTCTCGTCCGCGAATGCACACACGACAGTTCTTTTGTCAGCCTGGAACCCATCACAGCCGAGGGCTCAAGAAGTCTTCGGGTTGCTCGAGAGGGTGTCTGCCGTAGCACCCCTAACGAGATAGCGGCGTTTCGCGCAGTCGTTATTGCAAGTCATATCAGCAAAAGCAATCACTTTCTCAGCAGCAGGCAGTGCGAGCCCAGCGGCAGCTCTACATGAAGGTACCAATAGCCCAGGAAGGCCGCCGACCGCGGGAATTCGCGCCGCCCCCATCCCGCCAGCGTACACGAGACTTCCAGGGCACCCTGGACGACATCGAGGGACTGGAATATTTGGCATTCGCCGTGTCACAGGGCTCGTTGGTCTAGGGATATGATTCCTGCTTAGGGTGCAGGAGGTCCCGAGTTCAAATCCCGGACGAGCCCTAGCGTTTTGTGCAAACTGATCGCACGTCAGTGGCTGAGTCAGCGCAAAAAGCTCGCCGTCAATATCAAATGAATTTCTTATTCGATGTGAGCAATTGGCAGTCGGGTCCGACGCGTGAAGGCGATTACGAAGGTTTCGGGTACAGATGGAAGCAGATGCATGTTAGTACGTCTTGCTTAAAGTGATGAAAAAGTGTTTCCGCCCGGGATCGAACCGGGGACCTTCTGCGTGTGAAGCAGACGTGATAACCGCTACACTACGGAAACGACGGACCCGAGGAGTCCATCCTTGTTCACTCGAACTTGCCTCAGACTTTCTCTCGTCCGCGAATGCACACACGACAGTTCTTTTGTCAGCCTGGAACCCATCACAGCCGAGGGCTCAAGAAGTCTTCGGGTTGCTCGAGAGGGTGTCTGCCGTAGCACCCCTAACAAGATAGCGGCGTTTCGCGCAGTCGTTATTGCAAGTCATATCAGCAAAAGCAATCACTTTCTCAGCAGCAGGCAGTGCGAGCCCAGCGGCAGCTCTACATGAAGGTACCAATAGCCCAGGAAGGCCGCCGACCGCGGGAATTCGCGCCGCCCCCATCCCGCCAGCGTACACGAGACTTCCAGGGCACCCTGGACGACATCGAGGGACTGGAATATTTGGCATTCGCCGTGTCACAGGGCTCGTTGGTCTAGGGATATGATTCCTGCTTAGGGTGCAGGAGGTCCCGGGTTCAAATCCCGGACGAGCCCTAGCGTTTTGTGCAAACTGATCGCACGTCAGTGGCTGAGTCAGCGCAAAAAGCTCGCCGTCAATATCAAATGAATTTCTTATTCGATGTGAGCAATTGGCAGTCGGGTCCGACGCGTGAAGGCGATTACGAAGGTTTCGGGTACAGATGGAAGCAGATGCATGTTAGTACGTCTTGCTTAAAGTGATGAAAAAGTGTTTCCGCCCGGGATCGAACCGGGGACCTTCTGCGTGTGAAGCAGACGTGATAACCGCTACACTACGGAAACGACGGACCCGAGGAGTCCATCCTTGTTCACTCGAACTTGCCTCAGACTTTCTCTCGTCCGCGAATGCACACACGACAGTTCTTTTGTCAGCCTGGAACCCATCACAGCCGAGGGCTCAAGAAGTCTTCGGGTTGCTCGAGAGGGTGTCTGCCGTAGCACCCCTAACGAGATAGCGGCGTTTCGCGCAGTCGTTATTGCAAGTCATATCAGCAAAAGCAATCACTTTCTCAGCAGCAGGCAGTGCGAGCCCAGCGGCAGCTCTACATGAAGGTACCAATAGCCCAGGAAGGTGCCGACCGCGGGAATTCGCGCCGCCCCCATCCCGCCAGCGTACACGAGACTTCCAGGGCACCCTGGACGACATCGAGGGACTGGAATATTTGGCATTCGCCGTGTCACAGGGCTCGTTGGTCTAGGGGTATGATTCCTGCTTAGGGTGCAGGAGGTCCCGGGTTCAAATCCCGGACGAGCCCTAGCGTTTTGTGCAAACTGATCGCACGTCAGTGGCTGAGTCAGCGCAAAAAGCTCGCCGTCAATATCAAATGAATTTCTTATTCGATGTGAGCAATTGGCACTCGGGTCCGACGCGTGAAGGCGATTACGAAGGTTTCGGGTACAGATGGTAGCAGATGCACGTTAGTACGTCTTGCTTAAAGTGATGAAAAAGTGTTTCCGCCCGGGATCGAACCGGGGACCTTCTGCGTGTTAGGCAGACGTGATAACCGCTACACCACGGAAACTGCTTGTGTGCACCTTATTTCACAGACAACTTGTAGTGATGTTGCCATCGTAACTAAAAAATTCAATAAATGTGGTACTTGTAAAACGAAGGGACATGCAGCAGATCCACACACGACGTGGCTCATTGGAGGACAATACGACATAGGCAGGAAAATACTGTTCCCGCCCGGGATCGAACCGGGGACCTTCTGCGTGTGAAGCAGACGTGATAACCGCTACACTACGGAAACGACGGACCCGAGTAGTCCATCCTTGTTCACTCGAATTTGCCTCAGACTTTCTCTCGTCCGCGAATGCACACACGACAGTTCTTTTGTCAGCCTGGAACCCATCACAGCCGAGGGCTCAAGAAGTCTTCGGGTTGCTCGAGAGGGTGTCTGCCGTAGCACCCCTAACGAGATAGCGGCGTTTCGCGCAGTCGTTATTGCAAGTCATATCAGCAAAAGCAATCACTTTCTCAGCAGCAGGCAGTGCGAGCCCAGCGGCAGCTCTACATGAAGGTACCAATAGCCCAGGAAGGCCGCCGACCGCGGGAATTCGCGCCGCCCCCATCCCGCCAGCGTACACGAGACTTCCAGGGCACCCTGGACGACATCGAGGGACTGGAATATTTGGCATTCGCCGTGTCACAGGGCTCGTTGGTCTAGGGATATGATTCCTGCTTAGGGTGCAGGAGGTCCCGGGTTCAAATCCCGGACGAGCCCTAGCGTTTTGTGCAAACTGATCGCACGTCAGTGGCTGAGTCAGCGCAAAAAGCTCGCCGTCAATATCAAATGAATTTCTTATTCGATGTGAGCAATTGGCACTCGGGTCCGACGCGTGAAGGCGATTACGAAGGTTTCGGGTACAGATGGTAGCAGATGCATGTTAGTACGTCTTGCTTAAAGTGATGAAAAAGTGTTTCCGCCCGGGATCGAACCGGGGACCTTCTGCGTGTGAAGCAGACGTGATAACCGCTCCACTACGGAAACGACGGACCTGAGGAGTCCATCCTTGTTCACTCGAACTTGCCTCAGACTTTCTCTCGTCCGCGAATGCACACACGACAGTTCTTTTGTCAGCCTGGAACCCATCACAGCCGAGGGCTCAAGAAGTCTTCGGGTTGCTCGAGAGGGTGTCTGCCGTAGCACCCCTAACGAGATAGCGGCGTTTCGCGCAGTCGTTATTGCAAGTCATATCAGCAAAAGCAATCACTTTCTCAGCAGCAGGCAGTGCGAGCCCAGCGGCAGCTCTACATGAAGGTACCAATAGCCCAGGAAGGCCGCCGACCGCGGGAATTCGCGCCGCCCCCATCCCGCCAGCGTACACGAGACTTCCAGGGCACCCTGGACGACATCGAGGGACTGGAATATTTGGCATTCGCCGTGTCACAGGGCTCGTTGGTCTAGGGATATGATTCCTGCTTAGGGTGCAGGAGGTCCCGGGTTCAAATCCCGGACGAGCCCTAGCGTTTTGTGCAAACTGATCGCACGTCAGTGGCTGAGTCAGCGCAAAAAGCTCGCCGTCAATATCAAATGAATTTCTTATTCGATGTGAGCAATTGGCACTCGGGTCCGACGCGTGAAGGCGATTACGAAGGTTTCGGGTACAGATGGTAGCAGATGCATGTTAGTACGTCTTGCTTAAAGTGATGAAAAAGTGTTTCCGCCCGGGATCGAACCGGGGACCTTCTGCGTGTGAAGCAGACGTGATAACCGCTCCACTACGGAAACGACGGACCTGAGGAGTCCATCCTTGTTCACTCGAACTTGCCTCAGACTTTCTCTCGTCCGCGAATGCACACACGACAGTTCTTTTGTCAGCCTGGAACCCATCACAGCCGAGGGCTCAAGAAGTCTTCGGGTTGCTCGAGAGGGTGTCTGCCGTAGCACCCCTAACGAGATAGCGGCGTTTCGCGCAGTCGTTATTGCAAGTCATATCAGCAAAAGCAATCACTTTCTCAGCAGCAGGCAGTGCGAGCCCAGCGGCAGCTCTACATGAAGGTACCAATAGCCCAGGAAGGCCGCCGACCGCGGGAATTCGCGCCGCCCCCATCCCGCCAGCGTACACGAGACTTCCAGGGCACCCTGGACGACATCGAGGGACTGGAATATTTGGAATTCGCCGTGTCACAGGGCTCGTTGGTCTAGGGGTATGATTCCTGCTTAGGGTGCAGGAGGTCCCGGGTTCAAATGCCGGACGAGCCCTAGCGTTTTGTGCAAACTGATCGCACGTCAGTGGCTGAGTCAGCGCAAAAAGCTCGCCGTCAATATCAAATGAATTTCTTATTCGATGTGAGCAATTGGCACTCGGGTCCGACGCGTGAAGGCGATTACGAAGGTTTCGGGTACAGATGGTAGCAGATGCATGTTAGTACGTCTTGCTTAAAGTGATGTAAAAGTGTTTCCGCCCGGGATCGAACCGGGGACCTTCTGCGTGTTAGGCAGACGTGATAACCGCTACACCACGGAAACTTCTTGTGTGCACCTTACTTCACAGACAACTTGTAGTGATGTTGCCATCGTAACTAAAAAATTCAATAAATGTGGTACTTGCAAAACGAAGGGACATGCAGCAGATCCACACACGACGTGGCTCATTGGAGGACAATACGACATAGGCAGGAAAATAATGTTCCCGCCCGGGATCGAACCGGGGACCTTCTGCGTGTGAAGCAGACGTGATAACCGCCCCATTACGGAAACGACGGACCCGAGGAGTCCATCCTTGTTCACTCGAACTTGCCTCAGACTTTCTCTCGTCCGCGAATGCACACACGACAGTTCTTTTGTCAGCCTGGAACCCATCACAGCCGAGGGCTCAAGAAGTCTTCGGGTTGCTCGAGAGGGTGTCTGCCGTAGCACCCCTAACGAGATAGCGGCGTTTCGCGCAGTCGTTATTGCAAGTCATATCAGCAAAAGCAATCACTTTCTCAGCAGCAGGCAGTGCGAGCCCAGCGGCAGCTCTAAATGAAGGTACCAATAGCCCAGGAAGGCCGCCGACCGCGGGAATTCGCGCCGCCCCCATCCCGCCAGCGTACACGAGACTTCCAGGGCACCCTGGACGACATCGAGGGACTGGAATATTTGGAATTCGCCGTGTCACAGGGCTCGTTGGACTAGGGGTATGATTCCTGCTTAGGGTGCAGGAGGTCCCGTGTTCAAATCCCGGACGAGCCCTAGCGTTTTGTGAAAACTGATCGCACGTCAGTGGCTGAGTCAGCGCAAAAAGCTCGCCGTCAATATCAAATGAATTTCTTATTCGATGTGAGCAATTGGCACTCGGGTCCGACGCGTGAAGGCGATTACGAAGGTTTCGGGTACAGATGGTAGCAGATGCATGTTAGTACGTCTTGCTTAAAGTGATGTAAAAGTGTTTCCGCCCGGGATCGAACCGGGGACCTTCTGCGTGTTAGGCAGACGTGATAACCGCTACACCACGGAAACTGCTTGTGTGCACCTTACTTCACAGACAACTTGTAGTGATGTTGCCATCGTAACTAAAAAATTCAATAAATGTGGTACTTGCAAAACGAAGGGACATGCAGCAGATCCACACACGACGTGGCTCATTGGAGGACAATACGACATAGGCAGGAAAATACTGTTCCCGCCCGGGATCGAACCGGGGACCTTCTGCGTGTGAAGCAGACGTGATAACCGCTACACTACGGAAACGACGGACCCGAGTAGTCCATCCTTGTTCACTCGAATTTGCCTCAGACTTTCTCTCGTCCGCGAATGCACACACGACAGTTCTTTTGTCAGCCTGGAACCCATCACAGCCGAGGGCTCAAGAAGTCTTCGGGTTGCTCGAGAGGGTGTCTGCCGTAGCACCCCTAACGAGATAGCGGCGTTTCGCGCAGTCGTTATTGCAAGTCATATCAGCAAAAGCAATCACTTTCTCAGCAGCAGGCAGTGCGAGCCCAGCGGCAGCTCTACATGAAGGTACCAATAGCCCAGGAAGGCCGCCGACCGCGGGAATTCGCGCCGCCCCCATCCCGCCAGCGTACACGAGACTTCCAGGGCACCCTGGACGACATCGAGGGACTGGAATATTTGGCATTCGCCGTGTCACAGGGCTCGTTGGTCTAGGGATATGATTCCTGCTTAGGGTGCAGGAGGTCCCGGGTTCAAATCCCGGACGAGCCCTAGCGTTTTGTGCAAACTGATCGCACGTCAGTGGCTGAGTCAGCGCAAAAAGCTCGCCGTCAATATCAAATGAATTTCTTATTCGATGTGAGCAATTGGCACTCGGGTCCGACGCGTGAAGGCGATTACGAAGGTTTCGGGTACAGATGGTAGCAGATGCATGTTAGTACGTCTTGCTTAAAGTGATGAAAAAGTGTTTCCGCCCGGGATCGAACCGGGGACCTTCTGCGTGTGAAGCAGACGTGATAACCGCTCCACTACGGAAACGACGGACCCGAGGAGTCCATCCTTGTTCACTCGAACTTGCCTCAGACTTTCTCTCGTCCGCGAATGCACACACGACAGTTCTTTTGTCAGCCTGGAACCCATCACAGCCGAGGGCTCAAGAAGTCTTCGGGTTGCTCGAGAGGGTGTCTGCCGTAGCACCCCTAACGAGATAGCGGCGTTTCGCGCAGTCGTTATTGCAAGTCATATCAGCAAAAGCAATCACTTTCTCAGCAGCAGGCAGTGCGAGCCCAGCGGCAGCTCTACATGAAGGTACCAATAGCCCAGGAAGGCCGCCGACCGCGGGAATTCGCGCCGCCCCCATCCCGCCAGCGTACACGAGACTTCCAGGGCACCCTGGACGACATCGAGGGACTGGAATATTTGGCATTCGCCGTGTCACAGGGCTCGTTGGTCTAGGGGTATGATTCCTGCTTAGGGTGCAGGAGGTCCCGGGTTCAAATCCCGGACGAGCCCTAGCGTTTTGTGCAAACTGATCGCACGTCAGTGGCTGAGTCAGCGCAAAAATCTCGCCGTCAATATCAAATGAATTTCTTATTCGATGTGTGCAATTGGCACTCGGGTCCGACGCGTGAAGGCGATTACGAAGGTTTCGGGTACAGATGGTACCAGATGCACGTTAGTACGTCTTGCTTAAAGTGATGAAAAAGTGTTTCCGCACGGGATCGAACCGGGGACCTTCTGCGTGTTAGGCAGACGTGATAACCGCTACACCACGGAAACTGCTTGTGTGCACCTTACTTCACAGACAACTTGTAGTGATGTTGCCATCGTAACTAAAAAATTCAATAAATGTGGTACTTGCAAAACGAAGGGACATGCAGCAGATCCACACACGACGTGGCTCATTGGAGGACAATACGACATAGGCAGGAAAATACTGTTCCCGCCCGGGATCGAACCGGGGACCTTCTGCGTGTGAAGCAGACGTGATAACCGCTACACTACGGAAACGACGGACCCGAGTAGTCCATCCTTGTTCACTCGAATTTGCCTCAGACTTTCTCTCGTCCGCGAATGCACACACGACAGTTCTTTTGTCAGCCTGGAACCCATCACAGCCGAGGGCTCAAGAAGTCTTCGGGTTGCTCGAGAGGGTGTCTGCCGTAGCACCCCTAACGAGATAGCGGCGTTTCGCGCAGTCGTTATTGCAAGTCATATCAGCAAAAGCAATCACTTTCTCAGCAGCAGGCAGTGCGAGCCCAGCGGCAGCTCTACATGAAGGTACCAATAGCCCAGGAAGGCCGCCGACCGCGGGAATTCGCGCCGCCCCCATCCCGCCAGCGTACACGAGACTTCCAGGGCACCCTGGACGACATCGAGGGACTGGAATATTTGGCATTCGCCGTGTCACAGGGCTCGTTGGTCTAGGGATATGATTCCTGCTTAGGGTGCAGGAGGTCCCGGGTTCAAATCCCGGACGAGCCCTAGCGTTTTGTGCAAACTGATCGCACGTCAGTGGCTGAGTCAGCGCAAAAAGCTCGCCGTCAATATCAAATGAATTTCTTATTCGATGTGAGCAATTGGCACTCGGGTCCGACGCGTGAAGGCGATTACGAAGGTTTCGGGTACAGATGGTAGCAGATGCATGTTAGTACGTCTTGCTTAAAGTGATGAAAAAGTGTTTCCGCCCGGGATCGAACCGGGGACCTTCTGCGTGTGAAGCAGACGTGATAACCGCTCCACTACGGAAACGACGGACCCGAGGAGTCCATCCTTGTTCACTCGAACTTGCCTCAGACTTTCTCTCGTCCGCGAATGCACACACGACGGTTCTTTTGTCAGCCTGGAACCCATCACAGCCGAGGGCTCAAGAAGTCTTCGGGTTGCTCGAGAGGGTGTCTGCCGTAGCACCCCTAACGAGATAGCGGCGTTTCGCGCAGTCGTTATTGCAAGTCATATCAGCAAAAGCAATCACTTTCTCAGCAGCAGGCAGTGCGAGCCCAGCGGCAGCTCTACATGAAGGTACCAATAGCCCAGGAAGGCCGCCGACCGCGGGAATTCGCGCCGCCCCCATCCCGCCAGCGTACACGAGACTTCCAGGGCACCCTGGACGACATCGAGGGACTGGAATATTTGGAATTCGCCGTGTCACAGGGCTCGTTGGTCTAGGGGTATGATTCCTGCTTAGGGTGCAGGAGGTCACGGGTTCAAATGCCGGACGAGCCCTAGCGTTTTGTGCAAACTGATCGCACGTCAGTGGCTGAGTCAGCGCAAAAAGCTCGCCGTCAATATCAAATGAATTTCTTATTCGATGTGAGCAATTGGCACTCGGGTCCGACGCGTGAAGGCGATTACGAAGGTTTCGGGTACAGATGGTAGCAGATGCATGTTAGTACGTCTTGCTTAAAGTGATGTAAAAGTGTTTCCGCCCGGGATCGAACCGGGGACCTTCTGCGTGTTAGGCAGACGTGATAACCGCTACACCACGGAAACTGCTTGTGTGCACCTTACTTCACAGACAACTTGTAGTGATGTTGCCATCGTAACTAAAAAATTCAATAAATGTGGTACTTGCAAAACGAAGGGACATGCAGCAGATCCACACACGACGTGGCTCATTGGAGGGCAATACGACATAGGCAGGAAAATAATGTTCCCGCCCGGGATCGAACCGGGGACCTTCTGCGTGTGAAGCAGACGTGATAACCGCCCCATTACGGAAACGACGGACCCGAGGAGTCCATCCTTGTTCACTCGAACTTGCCTCAGACTTTCTCTCGTCCGCGAATGCACACACGACAGTTCTTTTGTCAGCCTGGAACCCATCACAGCCGAGGGCTCAAGAAGTCTTCGGGTTGCTCGAGAGGGTGTCTGCCGTAGCACCCCTAACGAGATAGCGGCGTTTCGCGCAGTCGTTATTGCAAGTCATATCAGCAAAAGCAATCACTTTCTCAGCAGCAGGCAGTGCGAGCCCAGCGGCAGCTCTAAATGAAGGTACCAATAGCCCAGGAAGGCCGCCGACCGCGGGAATTCGCGCCGCCCCCATCCCGCCAGCGTACACGAGACTTCCAGGGCACCCTGGACGACATCGAGGGACTGGAATATTTGGAATTCGCCGTGTCACAGGGCTCGTTGGTCTAGGGGTATGATTCCTGCTTAGGGTGCAGGAGGTCCCGTGTTCAAATCCCGGACGAGCCCTAGCGTTTTGTGAAAACTGATCGCACGTCAGTGGCTGAGTCAGCGCAAAAAGCTCGCCGTCAATATCAAATGAATTTCTTATTCGATGTGAGCAATTGGCACTCGGGTCCGACGCATGAAGGCGATTACGAAGGTTTCGGGTACAGATGGTAGCAGATGCATGTTCGTACGTCTTGCTTAAAGTGATGTAAAAGTGTTTCCGCCCGGGATCGAACCGGGGACCTTCTGCGTGTTAGGCAGACGTGATAACCGCTACACCACGGAAACTGCTTGTGTGCACCTTACTTCACAGACAACTTGTAGTGATGTTGCCATCGTAACTAAAAAATTCAATAAATGTGGTACTTGCAAAACGAAGGGACATGCAGCAGATCCACACACGACGTGGCTCATTGGAGGACAATACGACATAGGCAGGAAAATACTGTTCCCGCCCGGGATCGAACCGGGGACCTTCTGCGTGTGAAGCAGACGTGATAACCGCTACACTACGGAAACGACGGACCCGAGGAGTCCATCTTTGTTCACTCGAACTTGCCTCAGACTTTCTCTCGTCCGCGAATGCACACACGACAGTTCTTTTGTCAGCCTGGAACCCATCACAGCCGAGGGCTCAAGAAGTCTTCGGGTTGCTCGAGAGGGTGTCTGCCGTAGCACCCCTAACGAGATAGCGGCGTTTCGCGCAGTCGTTATTGCAAGTCATATCAGCAAAAGCAATCACTTTCTCAGCAGCAGGCAGTGCGAGCCCAGCGGCAGCTCTACATGAAGGTACCAATAGCCCAGGAAGGCCGCCGACCGCGGGAATTCGCGCCGCCCCCATCCCGCCAGCGTACACGAGCCTTCCAGGGCACCCTGGACGACATCGAGGGACTGGAATATTTGGCATTCGCCGTATCACAGGGCTCGTTGGTCTAGGGGTATGATTCCTGCTTAGGGTGCAGGAGGTCCCGGGTTCAAATGCCGGACGAGCCCTAGCGTTTTGTGCAAGCTGATCGCACGTCAGTGGCTGAGTCAGCGCAAAAAGCTCGCCGTCAATATCAAATGAATTTCTTATTCGATGTGAGCAATTGGCACTCGGGTCCGACGCGTGAAGGCGATTACGAAGGTTTCGGGTACAGATGGTAGCAGATGCATGTTAGTACGTCTTGCTTAAAGTGATGTAAAAGTGTTTCCGCCCGGGATCGAACCGGGGACCTTCTGCGTGTTAGGCAGACGTGATAACCGCTACACCACGGAAACTGCTTGTGTGCACCTTACTTCACAGACAACTTGTAGTGATGTTGCCATCGTAACTAAAAAATTCAATAAATGTGGTACTTGCAAAACGAAGGGACATGCAGCAGATCCACACACGACGTGGCTCATTGGAGGACAATACGACATAGGCAGGAAAATACTGTTCCCGCCCGGGATCGAACCGGGGACCTTCTGCGTGTGAAGCAGACGTGATAACCGCTCCACTACGGAAACGACGGACCCGAGGAGTCCATCTTTGTTCACTCGAACTTGCCTCAGACTTTCTCTCGTCCGCGAATGCACACACGACAGTTCTTTTGTCAGCCTGGAACCCATCACAGCCGAGGGCTCAAGAAGTCTTCGGGTTGCTCGAGAGGGTGTCTGCCGTAGCACCCCTAACGAGATAGCGGCGTTTCGCGCAGTCGTTATTGCAAGTCATATCAGCAAAAGCAATCACTTTCTCAGCAGCAGGCAGTGCGAGCCCAGCGGCAGCTCTACATGAAGGTACCAATAGCCCAGGAAGGCCGCCGACCGCGGGAATTCGCGCCGCCCCCATCCCGCCAGCGTACACGAGACTTCCAGGGCACCCTGGACGACATCGAGGGACTGGAATATTTGGCATTCGCCGTGTCACAGGGCTCGTTGGTCTAGGGGTATGATTCCTGCTTAGGGTGCAGGAGGTCCCGGGTTCAAATGCCGGACGAGCCCTAGCGTTTTGTGCAAACTGATCGCACGTCAGTGGCTGAGTCAGCGCAAAAAGCTCGCCGTCAATATCAAATGAATTTCTTATTCGATGTGAGCAATTGGCACTCGGGTCCGACGCGTGAAGGCGATTACGAAGGTTTCGGGTACAGATGGTAGCAGATGCACGTTAGTACGTCTTGCTTAAAGTGATGAAAAAGTGTTTCCGCCCGGGATCGAACCGTGAACCTTCTGCGTGTTAGGCAGACGTGATAACCGCTACACCACGGAAACTGCTTGTGTGCACCTTATTTCACAGACAACTTGTAGTGATGTTGCCATCGTAACTAAAAAATTCAATAAATGTGGTACTTGCAAAACGAAGGGACATGCAGCAGATCCACACACGACGTGGCTCATTGGAGGACAATACGACATAGGCAGGAAAATACTGTTCCCGCCCGGGATCGAACCGGGGACCTTCTGCGTGTGAAGCAGACGTGATAACCGCTCCACTACGGAAACGACGGACCCGAGGAGTCCATCTTTGTTCACTCGAACTTGCCTCAGACTTTCTCTCGTCCGCGAATGCACACACGACAGTTCTTTTGTCAGCCTGGAACCCATCACAGCCGAGGGCTCAAGAAGTCTTCGGGTTGCTCGAGGGGGTGTCTGCCGTAGCACCCCTAACGAGATAGCGGCGTTTCGCGCAGTCGTTATTGCAAGTCATATCAGCAAAAGCAATCACTTTCTCAGCAGCAGGCAGTGCGAGCCCAGCGGCAGCTCTACATGAAGGTACCAATAGCCCAGGAAGGCCGCCGACCGCGGGAATTCGCGCCGCCCCCATCCCGCCAGCGTACACGAGACTTCCAGGGCACCCTGGACGACATCGAGGGACTGGAATATTTGGCATTCGCCGTATCACAGGGCTCGTTGGTCTAGGGGTATGATTCCTGCTTAGGGTGCAGGAGGTCCCGGGTTCAAATGCCGGACGAGCCCTAGCGTTTTGTGCAAACTGATCGCACGTCAGTGGCTGAGTCAGCGCAAAAAGCTCGCCGTCAATATCAAATGAATTTCTTATTCGATGTGAGCAATTGGCACTCGGGTCCGACGCGTGAAGGCGATTACGAAGGTTTCGGGTACAGATGGTAGCAGATGCACGTTAGTACGTCTTGCTTAAAGTGATGAAAAAGTGTTTCCGCCCGGGATCGAACCGGGAACCTTCTGCGTGTTAGGCAGACGTGATAACCGCTACACCACGGAAACTGCTTGTGTGCACCTTATTTCACAGACAACTTGTAGTGATGTTGCCATCGTAACTAAAAAATTCAATAAATGTGGTACTTGTAAAACGAAGGGACATGCAGCAGATCCACACACGACGTGGCTCATTGGAGGACAATACGACATAGGCAGGAAAATACTGTTCCTGCCCGGGATCGAACCGGGGACCTTCTGCGTGTGAAGCAGACGTGATAACCGCTCCACTACGGAAACGACGGACCCGAGGAGTCCATCCTTGTTCACTCGAACTTGCCTCAGACTTTCTCTCGTCCGCGAATGCACACACGACAGTTCTTTTGTCAGCCTGGAACCCATCACAGCCGAGGGCTCAAGAAGTCTTCGGGTTGCTCGAGAGGGTGTCTGCCGTAGCACCCCTAACGAGATAGCGGCGTTTCGCGCAGTCGTTATTGCAAGTCATATCAGCAAAAGCAATCACTTTCTCAGCAGCAGGCAGTGCGAGCCCAGCGGCAGCTCTACATGAAGGTACCAATAGCCCAGGAAGGCCGCCGACCGCGGGAATTCGCGCCGCCCCCATCCCGCCAGCGTACACGAGACTTCCAGGGCACCCTGGACGACATCGAGGGACTGGAATATTTGGCATTCGCCGTGTCACAGGGCTCGTTGGTCTAGGGGTATGATTCCTGCTTAGGGTGCAGGAGGTCCCGGGTTCAAATGCCGGACGAGCCCTAGCGTTTTGTGCAAACTGATCGCACGTCAGTGGCTGAGTCAGCGCAAAAAGCTCGCCGTCAATATCAAATGAATTTCTTATTCGATGTGAGCAATTGGCACTCGGGTCCGACGCGTGAAGGCGATTACGAAGGTTTCGGGTACAGATGGTAGCAGATGCACGTTAGTACGTCTTGCTTAAAGTGATGAAAAAGTGTTTCCGCCCGGGATCGAACCGGGGACCTTCTGCGTGTTAGGCAGACGTGATAACCGCTACACCACGGAAACTGCTTGTGTGCACCTTATTTCACAGACAACTTGTAGTGACGTTGCCATCGTAACTAAAAAATTCAATAAATGTGGTACTTGTAAAACGAAGGGACATGCAGCAGATCCACACACGACGTGGCTCATTGGAGGACAATACGACATAGGCAGGAAAATACTGTTCCCGCCCGGGATCGAACCGGGGACCTTCTGCGTGTGAAGCAGACGTGATAACCGCTACACTACGGAAACGACGGACCCGAGGAGTCCATCTTTGTTCACTCGAACTTGCCTCAGACTTTCTCTCGTCCGCGAATGCACACACGACAGTTCTTTTGTCAGCCTGGAACCCATCACAGCCGAGGGCTCAAGAAGTCTTCGGGTTGCTCGAGAGGGTGTCTGCCGTAGCACCCCTAACGAGATAGCGGCGTTTCGCGCAGTCGTTATTGCAAGTCATATCAGCAAAAGCAATCACTTTCTCAGCAGCAGGCAGTGCGAGCCCAGCGGCAGCTCTACATGAAGGTACCAATAGCCCAGGAAGGCCGCCGACCGCGGGAATTCGCGCCGCCCCCATCCCGCCAGCGTACACGAGCCTTCCAGGGCACCCTGGACGACATCGAGGGACTGGAATATTTGGCATTCGCCGTATCACAGGGCTCGTTGGTCTAGGGGTATGATTCCTGCTTAGGGTGCAGGAGGTCCCGGGTTCAAATGCCGGACGAGCCCTAGCGTTTTGTGCAAGCTGATCGCACGTCAGTGGCTGAGTCAGCGCAAAAAGCTCGCCGTCAATATCAAATGAATTTCTTATTCGATGTGAGCAATTGGCACTCGGGTCCGACGCGTGAAGGCGATTACGAAGGTTTCGGGTACAGATGGTAGCAGATGCATGTTAGTACGTCTTGCTTAAAGTGATGTAAAAGTGTTTCCGCCCGGGATCGAACCGGGGACCTTCTGCGTGTTAGGCAGACGTGATAACCGCTACACCACGGAAACTGCTTGTGTGCACCTTACTTCACAGACAACTTGTAGTGATGTTGCCATCGTAACTAAAAAATTCAATAAATGTGGTACTTGCAAAACGAAGGGACATGCAGCAGATCCACACACGACGTGGCTCATTGGAGGACAATACGACATAGGCAGGAAAATACTGTTCCCGCCCGGGATCGAACCGGGGACCTTCTGCGTGTGAAGCAGACGTGATAACCGCTCCACTACGGAAACGACGGACCCGAGGAGTCCATCTTTGTTCACTCGAACTTGCCTCAGACTTTCTCTCGTCCGCGAATGCACACACGACAGTTCTTTTGTCAGCCTGGAACCCATCACAGCCGAGGGCTCAAGAAGTCTTCGGGTTGCTCGAGAGGGTGTCTGCCGTAGCACCCCTAACGAGATAGCGGCGTTTCGCGCAGTCGTTATTGCAAGTCATATCAGCAAAAGCAATCACTTTCTCAGCAGCAGGCAGTGCGAGCCCAGCGGCAGCTCTACATGAAGGTACCAATAGCCCAGGAAGGCCGCCGACCGCGGGAATTCGCGCCGCCCCCATCCCGCCAGCGTACACGAGACTTCCAGGGCACCCTGGACGACATCGAGGGACTGGAATATTTGGCATTCGCCGTGTCACAGGGCTCGTTGGTCTAGGGGTATGATTCCTGCTTAGGGTGCAGGAGGTCCCGGGTTCAAATGCCGGACGAGCCCTAGCGTTTTGTGCAAACTGATCGCACGTCAGTGGCTGAGTCAGCGCAAAAAGCTCGCCGTCAATATCAAATGAATTTCTTATTCGATGTGAGCAATTGGCACTCGGGTCCGACGCGTGAAGGCGATTACGAAGGTTTCGGGTACAGATGGTAGCAGATGCACGTTAGTACGTCTTGCTTAAAGTGATGAAAAAGTGTTTCCGCCCGGGATCGAACCGTGAACCTTCTGCGTGTTAGGCAGACGTGATAACCGCTACACCACGGAAACTGCTTGTGTGCACCTTATTTCACAGACAACTTGTAGTGATGTTGCCATCGTAACTAAAAAATTCAATAAATGTGGTACTTGCAAAACGAAGGGACATGCAGCAGATCCACACACGACGTGGCTCATTGGAGGACAATACGACATAGGCAGGAAAATACTGTTCCCGCCCGGGATCGAACCGGGGACCTTCTGCGTGTGAAGCAGACGTGATAACCGCTCCACTACGGAAACGACGGACCCGAGGAGTCCATCTTTGTTCACTCGAACTTGCCTCAGACTTTCTCTCGTCCGCGAATGCACACACGACAGTTCTTTTGTCAGCCTGGAACCCATCACAGCCGAGGGCTCAAGAAGTCTTCGGGTTGCTCGAGGGGGTGTCTGCCGTAGCACCCCTAACGAGATAGCGGCGTTTCGCGCAGTCGTTATTGCAAGTCATATCAGCAAAAGCAATCACTTTCTCAGCAGCAGGCAGTGCGAGCCCAGCGGCAGCTCTACATGAAGGTACCAATAGCCCAGGAAGGCCGCCGACCGCGGGAATTCGCGCCGCCCCCATCCCGCCAGCGTACACGAGACTTCCAGGGCACCCTGGACGACATCGAGGGACTGGAATATTTGGCATTCGCCGTATCACAGGGCTCGTTGGTCTAGGGGTATGATTCCTGCTTAGGGTGCAGGAGGTCCCGGGTTCAAATGCCGGACGAGCCCTAGCGTTTTGTGCAAACTGATCGCACGTCAGTGGCTGAGTCAGCGCAAAAAGCTCGCCGTCAATATCAAATGAATTTCTTATTCGATGTGAGCAATTGGCACTCGGGTCCGACGCGTGAAGGCGATTACGAAGGTTTCGGGTACAGATGGTAGCAGATGCACGTTAGTACGTCTTGCTTAAAGTGATGAAAAAGTGTTTCCGCCCGGGATCGAACCGGGAACCTTCTGCGTGTTAGGCAGACGTGATAACCGCTACACCACGGAAACTGCTTGTGTGCACCTTATTTCACAGACAACTTGTAGTGATGTTGCCATCGTAACTAAAAAATTCAATAAATGTGGTACTTGTAAAACGAAGGGACATGCAGCAGATCCACACACGACGTGGCTCATTGGAGGACAATACGACATAGGCAGGAAAATACTGTTCCTGCCCGGGATCGAACCGGGGACCTTCTGCGTGTGAAGCAGACGTGATAACCGCTCCACTACGGAAACGACGGACCCGAGGAGTCCATCCTTGTTCACTCGAACTTGCCTCAGACTTTCTCTCGTCCGCGAATGCACACACGACAGTTCTTTTGTCAGCCTGGAACCCATCACAGCCGAGGGCTCAAGAAGTCTTCGGGTTGCTCGAGAGGGTGTCTGCCGTAGCACCCCTAACGAGATAGCGGCGTTTCGCGCAGTCGTTATTGCAAGTCATATCAGCAAAAGCAATCACTTTCTCAGCAGCAGGCAGTGCGAGCCCAGCGGCAGCTCTACATGAAGGTACCAATAGCCCAGGAAGGCCGCCGACCGCGGGAATTCGCGCCGCCCCCATCCCGCCAGCGTACACGAGACTTCCAGGGCACCCTGGACGACATCGAGGGACTGGAATATTTGGCATTCGCCGTGTCACAGGGCTCGTTGGTCTAGGGGTATGATTCCTGCTTAGGGTGCAGGAGGTCCCGGGTTCAAATGCCGGACGAGCCCTAGCGTTTTGTGCAAACTGATCGCACGTCAGTGGCTGAGTCAGCGCAAAAAGCTCGCCGTCAATATCAAATGAATTTCTTATTCGATGTGAGCAATTGGCACTCGGGTCCGACGCGTGAAGGCGATTACGAAGGTTTCGGGTACAGATGGTAGCAGATGCACGTTAGTACGTCTTGCTTAAAGTGATGAAAAAGTGTTTCCGCCCGGGATCGAACCGGGGACCTTCTGCGTGTTAGGCAGACGTGATAACCGCTACACCACGGAAACTGCTTGTGTGCACCTTATTTCACAGACAACTTGTAGTGACGTTGCCATCGTAACTAAAAAATTCAATAAATGTGGTACTTGTAAAACGAAGGGACATGCAGCAGATCCACACACGACGTGGCTCATTGGAGGACAATACGACATAGGCAGGAAAATACTGTTCCCGCCCGGGATCGAACCGGGGACCTTCTGCGTGTGAAGCAGACGTGATAACCGCTACACTACGGAAACGACGGACCCGAGTAGTCCATCCTTGTTCACTCGAACTTGCCTCAGACTTTCTCTCGTCCGCGAATGCACACACGACAGTTCTTTTGTCAGCCTGGAACCCATCACAGCCGAGGGCTCAAGAAGTCTTCGGGTTGCTCGAGAGGGTGTCTGCCGTAGCACCCCTAACGAGATAGCGGCGTTTCGCGCAGTCGTTATTGCAAATCATATCAGCAAAAGCAATCACTTTCTCAGCAGCAGGCAGTGCGAGCCCAGCGGCAGCTCTACATGAAGGTACCAATAGCCCAGGAAGGCCGCCGACCGCGGGAATTCGCGCCGCCCCCATCCCGCCAGCGTACACGAGACTTCCAGGGCACCCTGGACGACATCGAGGGACTGGAATATTTGGCATTCGCCGTGTCACAGGGCTCGTTGGTGTAGGGGTATGATTCCTGCTTAGGGTGCAGGAGGTCCCGGGTTCAAATGCCGGACGAGCAATAGCGTTTTGTGCAAACTGATCGCACGTCAGTGGCTGAGTCAGCGCAAAAAGCTCGCCGTCAATATCAAATGAATTTCTTATTCGATGTGAGCAATTGGCACTCGGGTCCGACGCGTGAAGGCGATTACGAAGGTTTCGGGTACAGATGGTAGCAGATGCACGTTAGTACGTCTTGCTTAAAGTGATGAAAAAGTGTTTCCGCCCGGGATCGAACCGGGGACCTTCTGCGTGTTAGGCAGACGTGATAACCGCTACACCACGGAAACTGCTTGTGTGCACCTTATTTCACAGACAACTTGTAGTGACGTTGCCATCGTAACTAAAAAATTCAATAAATGTGGTACTTGTAAAACGAAGGGACATGCAGCAGATCCACACACGACGTGGCTCATTGGAGGACAATACGACATAGGCAGGAAAATACTGTTCCCGCCCGGGATCGAACCGGGGACCTTCTGCGTGTGAAGCAGACGTGATAACCGCTACACTACGGAAACGACGGACCCGAGTAGTCCATCCTTGTTCACTCGAACTTGCCTCAGACTTTCTCTCGTCCGCGAATGCACACACGACAGTTCTTTTGTCAGCCTGGAACCCATCACAGCCGAGGGCTCAAGAAGTCTTCGGGTTGCTCGAGAGGGTGTCTGCCGTAGCACCCCTAACGAGATAGCGGCGTTTCGCGCAGTCGTTATTGCAAGTCATATCAGCAAAAGCAATCACTTTCTCAGCAGCAGGCAGTGCGAGCCCAGCGGCAGCTCTACATGAAGGTACCAATAGCCCAGGAAGGCCGCCGACCGCGGGAATTCGCGCCGCCCCCATCCCGCCAGCGTACACGAGACTTCCAGGGCACCCTGGACGACATCGAGGGACTGGAATATTTGGCATTCGCCGTGTCACAGGGCTCGTTGGTGTAGGGGTATGATTCCTGCTTAGGGTGCAGGAGGTCCCGGGTTCAAATGCCGGACGAGCAATAGCGTTTTGTGCAAACTGATCGCACGTCAGTGGCTGAGTCAGCGCAAAAAGCTCGCCGTCAATATCAAATGAATTTCTTATTCGATGTGAGCAATTGGCACTCGGATCCGACGCGTGAAGGCGATTACGAAGGTTTCGGGTACAGATGGTAGCAGATGCACGTTAGTACGTCTTGCTTAAAGTGATGAAAAAGTGTTTCCGCCCGGGATCGAACCGGGGACCTTCTGCGTGTTAGGCAGACGTGATAACCGCTACACCACGGAAACTGCTTGTGTGCACCTTATTTCACAGACAACTTGTAGTGACGTTGCCATCGTAACTAAAAAATTCAATAAATGTGGTACTTGTAAAACGAAGGGACATGCAGCAGATCCACACACGACGTGGCTCATTGGAGGACAATACGACATAGGCAGGAAAATACTGTTCCCGCCCGGGATCGAACCGGGGACCTTCTGCGTGTGAAGCAGACGTGATAACCGCTACACTACGGAAACGACGGACCCGAGTAGTCCATCCTTGTTCACTCGAACTTGCCTCAGACTTTCTCTCGTCCGCGAATGCACACACGACAGTTCTTTTGTCAGCCTGGAACCCATCACAGCCGAGGGCTCAAGAAGTCTTCGGGTTGCTCGAGAGGGTGTCTGCCGTAGCACCCCTAACGAGATAGCGGCGTTTCGCGCAGTCGTTATTGCAAGTCATATCAGCAAAAGCAATCACTTTCTCAGCAGCAGGCAGTGCGAGCCCAGCGGCAGCTCTACATGAAGGTACCAATAGCCCAGGAAGGCCGCCGACCGCGGGAATTCGCGCCGCCCCCATCCCGCCAGCGTACACGAGACTTCCAGGGCACCCTGGACGACATCGAGGGACTGGAATATTTGGAATTCGCCGTGTCACAGGGCTCGTTGGTCTAGGGGTATGATTCCTGCTTAGGGTGCAGGAGGTCCCGGGTTCAAATCCCGGACGAGCCCTAGCGTTTTGTGCAAACTGATCGCACGTCAGTGGCTGAGTCAGCGCAAAAAGCTCGCCGTCAATATCAAATGAATTTCTTATTCGATGTGAGCAATTGGCACTCGGGTCCGACGCGTGAAGGCGATTACGAAGGTTTCGGGTACAGATGGTAGCAGATGCACGTTAGTACGTCTTGCTTAAAGTGATGAAAAAGTGTTTCCGCCCGGGATCGAACCGGGAACCTTCTGCGTATTAGGCAGACGTGATAACCGCTACACCACGGAAACTGCTTGTGTGCACCTTATTTCACAGACAACTTGTAGTGATGTTGCCATCGTAACTAAAAAATTCAATAAATGTGGTACTTGTAAAACGAAGGGACATGCAGCAGATCCACACACGACGTGGCTCATTGGAGGACAATACGACATAGGCAGGAAAATACTGTTCCTGCCCGGGATCGAACCGGGGACCTTCTGCGTGTGAAGCAGACGTGATAACCGCTACACTACGGAAACGACGGACCCGAGGAGTCCATCCTTGTTCACTCGAACTTGCCTCAGACTTTCTCTCGTCCGCGAATGCACACACGACAGTTCTTTTGTCAGCCTGGAACCCATCACAGCCGAGGGCTCAAGAAGTCTTCGGGTTGCTCGAGAGGGTGTCTGCCGTAGCACCCCTAACGAGATAGCGGCGTTTCGCGCAGTCGTTATTGCAAGTCATATCAGCAAAAGCAATCACTTTCTCAGCAGCAGGCAGTGCGAGCCCAGCGGCAGCTCTACATGAAGGTACCAATAGCCCAGGAAGGCCGCCGACCGCGGGAATTCGCGCCGCCCCCATCCCGCCAGCGTACACGAGACTTCCAGGGCACCCTGGACGACATCGAGGGACTGGAATATTTGGCATTCGCCGTGTCACAGGGCTCGTTGGTCTAGGGGTATGATTCCTGCTTAGGGTGCAGGAGGTCCCGTGTTCAAATCCCGGACGAGCCCTAGCGTTTTGTGCAAACTGATCGCACGTCAGTGGCTGAGTCAGCGCAAAAAGCTCGCCGTCAATATCAAATGAATTTCTTATTCGATGTGAGCAATTGGCACTCGGGTCCGACGCGTGAAGGCGATTACGAAGGTTTCGGGTACAGATGGTAGCAGATGCACGTTAGTACGTCTTGCTTAAAGTGATGAAAAAGTGTTTCCGCCCGGGATCGAACCGGGGACCTTCTGCGTGTTAGGCAGTCGTGATAACCGCTACACCACGGAAACTGCTTGTGTGCACCTTATTTCACAGACAACTTGTAGTGACGTTGCCATCGTAACTAAAAAATTCAATAAATGTGGTACTTGTAAAACGAAGGGACATGCAGCAGATCCACACACGACGTGGCTCATTGGAGGACAATACGACATAGGCAGGAAAATACTGTTCCCGCCCGGGATCGAACCGGGGACCTTCTGCGTGTGAAGCAGACGTGATAACCGCCCCATTACGGAAACGACGGACCCGAGGAGTCCATCCTTGTTCACTCGAACTTGCCTCAGACTTTCTCTCGTCCGCGAATGCACACACGACAGTTCTTTTGTCAGCCTGGAACCCATCACAGCCGAGGGCTCAAGAAGTCTTCGGGTTGCTCGAGAGGGTGTCTGCCGTAGCACCCCTAACGAGATAGCGGCGTTTCGCGCAGTCGTTATTGCAAGTCATATCAGCAAAAGCAATCACTTTCTCAGCAGCAGGCAGTGCGAGCCCAGCGGCAGCTCTACATGAAGGTACCAATAGCCCAGGAAGGCCGCCGACCGCGGGAATTCGCGCCGCCCCCATCCCGCCAGCGTACACGAGACTTCCAGGGCACCCTGGACGACATCGAGGGACTGGAATATTTGGAATTCGCCGTGTCACAGGGCTCGTTGGTCTAGGGGTATGATTCCTGCTTAGGGTGCAGGAGGTCCCGGGTTCAAATCCCGGACGAGCCCTAGCGTTTTGTGCAAACTGATCGCACGTCAGTGGCTGAGTCACCGCAAAAAGCTCGCCGTCAATATCAAATGAATTTCTTATTCGATGTGAGCAATTGGCACTCGGGTCCGACGCGTGAAGGCGATTACGAAGGTTTCGGGTACAGATGGTAGCAGATGCACGTTAGTACGTCTTGCTTAAAGTGATGAAAAAGTGTTTCCGCCCGGGATCGAACCGGGGACCTTCTGCGTGTTAGGCAGACGTGATAACCGCTACACCACGGAAACTGCTTGTGTGCACCTTATTTCACAGACAACTTGTAGTGACGTTGCCATTGTAACTAAAAAATTCAATAAATGTGGTACTTGTAAAACGAAGGGACATGCAGCAGATCCACACACGACGTGGCTCATTGGAGGACAATACGACATAGGCAGGAAAATACTGTTCCCGCCCGGGATCGAACCGGGGACCTTCTGCGTGTGAAGCAGACGTGATAACCGCTACACTACGGAAACGACGGACCCGAGTAGTCCATCCTTGTTCACTCGAACTTGCCTCAGACTTTCTCTCGTCCGCGAATGCACACACGACAGTTCTTTTGTCAGCCTGGAACCCATCACAGCCGAGGGCTCAAGAAGTCTTCGGGTTGCTCGAGAGGGTGTCTGCCGTAGCACCCCTAACGAGATAGCGGCGTTTCGCGCAGTCGTTATTGCAAGTCATATCAGCAAAAGCAATCACTTTCTCAGCAGCAGGCAGTGCGAGCCCAGCGGCAGCTCTACATGAAGGTACCAATAGCCCAGGAAGGCCGCCGACCGCGGGAATTCGCGCCGCCCCCATCCCGCCAGCGTACACGAGACTTCCAGGGCACCCTGGACGACATCGAGGGACTGGAATATTTGGAATTCGCCGTGTCACAGGGCTCGTTGGTCTAGGGGTATGATTCCTGCTTAGGGTGCAGGAGGTCCCGGGTTCAAATCCCGGACGAGCCCTAGCGTTTTGTGCAAACTGATCGCACGTCAGTGGCTGAGTCAGCGCAAAAAGCTCGCCGTCAATATCAAATGAATTTCTTATTCGATGTGAGCAATTGGCACTCGGGTCCGACGCGTGAAGGCGATTACGAAGGTTTCGGGTACAGATGGTAGCAGATGCACGTTAGTACGTCTTGCTTAAAGTGATGAAAAAGTTTTTCCGCCCGGGATCGAACCGGGAACCTTCTGCGTGTTAGGCAGACGTGATAACCGCTACACCACGGAAACTGCTTGTGTGCACCTTATTTCACAGACAACTTGTAGTGATGTTGCCATCGTAACTAAAAAATTCAATAAATGTGGTACTTGTAAAACGAAGGGACATGCAGCAGATCCACACACGACGTGGCTCATTGGAGGACAATACGACATAGGCAGGAAAATACTGTTCCTGCCCGGGATCGAACCGGAGACCTTCTGCGTGTGAAGCAGACGTGATAACCGCTACACTACGGAAACGACGGACCCGAGGAGTCCATCCTTGTTCACTCGAACTTGCCTCAGACTTTCTCTCGTCCGCGAATGCACACACGACAGTTCTTTTGTCAGCCTGGAACCCATCACAGCCGAGGGCTCAAGAAGTCTTCGGGTTGCTCGAGAGGGTGTCTGCCGTAGCACCCCTAACGAGATAGCGGCGTTTCGCGCAGTCGTTATTGCAAGTCATATCAGCAAAAGCAATCACTTTCTCAGCAGCAGGCAGTGCGAGCCCAGCGGCAGCTCTACATGAAGGTACCAATAGCCCAGGAAGGCCGCCGACCGCGGGAATTCGCGCCGCCCCCATCCCGCCAGCGTACACGAGACTTCCAGGGCACCCTGGACGACATCGAGGGACTGGAATATTTGGAATTCGCCGTGTCACAGGGCTCGTTGGTCTAGGGGTATGATTCCTGCTTAGGGTGCAGGAGGTCCCGGGTTCAAATCCCGGACGAGCCCTAGCGTTTTGTGCAAACTGATCGCACGTCAGTGGCTGAGTCAGCGCAAAAAGCTCGCCGTCAATATCAAATGAATTTCTTATTCGATGTGAGCAATTGGCACTCGGGTCCGACGCGTGAAGGCGATTACGAAGGTTTCGGGTACAGATGGTAGCAGATGCATGTTAGTACGTCTTGCTTAAAGTGATGTAAAAGTGTTTCCGCCCGGGATCGAACCGGGGACCTTCTGCGTGTTAGGCAGACGTGATAACCGCTACACCACGGAAACTGCTTGTGTGCACCTTACTTCACAGACAACTTGTAGTGATGTTGCCATCGTAACTAAAAAATTCAATAAATGTGGTACTTGCAAAACGAAGGGACATGCAGCAGATCCACACACGACGTGGCTCATTGGAGGACAATACGACATAGGCAGGAAAATACTGTTCCCGCCCGGGATCGAACCGGGGACCTTCTGCGTGTGAAGCAGACGTGATAACCGCTCCACTACGGAAACGACGGACCCGAGGAGTCCATCTTTGTTCACTCGAACTTGCCTCAGACTTTCTCTCGTCCGCGAATGCACACACGACAGTTCTTTTGTCAGCCTGGAACCCATCACAGCCGAGGGCTCAAGAAGTCTTCGGGTTGCTCGAGAGGGTGTCTGCCGTAGCACCCCTAACGAGATAGCGGCGTTTCGCGCAGTCGTTATTGCAAGTCATATCAGCAAAAGCAATCACTTTCTCAGCAGCAGGCAGTGCGAGCCCAGCGGCAGCTCTACATGAAGGTACCAATAGCCCAGGAAGGCCGCCGACCGCGGGAATTCGCGCCGCCCCCATCCCGCCAGCGTACACGAGACTTCCAGGGCACCCTGGACGACATCGAGGGACTGGAATATTTGGAATTCGCCGTGTCACAGGGCTCGTTGGTCTAGGGGTATGATTCCTGCCTAGGGTGCAGGAGGTCCCGGGTTCAAATCCCGGACGAGCCCTAGCGTTTTGTGCAAACTGATCGCACGTCAGTGGCTGAGTCAGCGCAAAAAGCTCGCCGTCAATATCAAATGAATTTCTTATTCGATGTGAGCAATTGGCACTCGGGTCCGACGCGTGAAGGCGATTACGAAGGTTTCGGGTACAGATGGTAGCAGATGCATGTTAGTACGTCTTGCTTAAAGTGATGTAAAAGTGTTTCCGCCCGGGATCGAACCGGGGACCTTCTGCGTGTTAGGCAGACGTGATAACCGCTACACCACGGAAACTGCTTGTGTGCACCTTACTTCACAGACAACTTGTAGTGATGTTGCCATCGTAACTAAAAAATTCAATAAATGTGGTACTTGCAAAACGAAGGGACATGCAGCAGATCCACACACGACGTGGCTCATTGGAGGACAATACGACATAGGCAGGAAAATACTGTTCCCGCCCGGGATCGAACCGGGGACCTTCTGCGTGTGAAGCAGACGTGATAACCGCTCCACTACGGAAACGACGGACACGAGGAGTCCATCTTTGTTCACTCGAACTTGCCTCAGACTTTCTCTCGTCCGCGAATGCACACACGACAGTTCTTTTGTCAGCCTGGAACCCATCACAGCCGAGGGCTCAAGAAGTCTTCGGGTTGCTCGAGAGGGTGTCTGCCGTAGCACCCCTAACGAGATAGCGGCGTTTCGCGCAGTCGTTATTGCAAGTCATATCAGCAAAAGCAATCACTTTCTCAGCAGCAGGCAGTGCGAGCCCAGCGGCAGCTCTACATGAAGGTACCAATAGCCCAGGAAGGCCGCCGACCGCGGGAATTCGCGCCGCCCCCATCCCGCCAGCGTACACGAGACTTCCAGGGCACCCTGGACGACATCGAGGGACTGGAATATTTGGAATTCGCCGTGTCACAGGGCTCGTTGGTCTAGGGGTATGATTCCTGCTTAAGGTGCAGGAGGTCCCGGGTTCAAATCCCGGACGAGCCCTAGCGTTTTGTGCAAACTGATCGCACGTCAGTGGCTGAGTCAGCGCAAAAAGCTCGCCGTCAATATCAAATGAATTTCTTATTCGATGTGAGCAATTGGCACTCGGGTCCGACGCGTGAAGGCGATTACGAAGGTTTCGGGTACAGATGGTAGCAGATGCATGTTAGTACGTCTTGCTTAAAGTGATGTAAAAGTGTTTCCGCCCGGGATCGAACCGGGGACCTTCTGCGTGTTAGGCAGACGTGATAACCGCTACACCACGGAAACTGCTTGTGTGCACCTTACTTCACAGACAACTTGTAGTGATGTTGCCATCGTAACTAAAAAATTCAATAAATGTGGTACTTGCAAAACGAAGGGACATGCAGCAGATCCACACACGACGTGGCTCATTGGAGGACAATACGACATAGGCAGGAAAATACTGTTCCCGCCCGGGATCGAACCGGGGACCTTCTGCGTGTGAAGCAGACGTGATAACCGCTCCACTACGGAAACGACGGACCCGAGGAGTCCATCTTTGTTCACTCGAACTTGCCTCAGACTTTCTCTCGTCCGCGAATGCACACACGACAGTTCTTTTGTCAGCCTGGAACCCATCACAGCCGAGGGCTCAAGAAGTCTTCGGGTTGCTCGAGAGGGTGTCTGCCGTAGCACCCCTAACGAGATAGCGGCGTTTCGCGCAGTCGTTATTGCAAGTCATATCAGCAAAAGCAATCACTTTCTCAGCAGCAGGCAGTGCGAGCCCAGCGGCAGCTCTACATGAAGGTACCAATAGCCCAGGAATGCCGCCGACCGCGGGAATTCGCGCCGCCCCCATCCCGCCAGCGTACACGAGACTTCCAGGGCACCCTGGACGACATCGAGGGACTGGAATATTTGGAATTCGCCGTGTCACAGGGCTCGTTGGTCTAGGGGTATGATTCCTGCTTAGGGTGCAGGAGGTCCCGGGTTCAAATCCCGGACGAGCCCTAGCGTTTTGTGCAAACTGATCGCACGTCAGTGGCTGAGTCAGCGCAAAAAGCTCGCCGTCAATATCAAATGAATTTCTTATTCGATGTGAGCAATTGGCACTCGGGTCCGACGCGTGAAGGCGATTACGAAGGTTTCGGGTACAGATGGTAGCAGATGCATGTTAGTACGTCTTGCTTAAAGTGATGTAAAAGTGTTTCCGCCCGGGATCGAACCGGGGACCTTCTGCGTGTTAGGCAGACGTGATAACCGCTACACCACGGAAACTGCTTGTGTGCACCTTACTTCACAGACAACTTGTAGTGATGTTGCCATCGTAACTAAAAAATTCAATAAATGTGGTACTTGCAAAACGAAGGGACATGCAGCAGATCCACACACGACGTGGCTCATTGGAGGACAATACGACATAGGCAGGAAAATACTGTTCCCGCCCGGGATCGAACCGGGGACCTTCTGCGTGTGAAGCAGACGTGATAACCGCTCCACTACGGAAACGACGGACCCGAGGAGTCCATCTTTGTTCACTCGAACTTGCCTCAGACTTTCTCTCGTCCGCGAATGCACACACGACAGTTCTTTTGTCAGCCTGGAACCCATCACAGCCGAGGGCTCAAGAAGTCTTCGGGTTGCTCGAGAGGGTGTCTGCCGTAGCACCCCTAACGAGATAGCGGCGTTTCGCGCAGTCGTTATTGCAAGTCATATCAGCAAAAGCAATCACTTTCTCAGCAGCAGGCAGTGCGAGCCCAGCGGCAGCTCTACATGAAGGTACCAATAGCCCAGGAAGGCCGCCGACCGCGGGAATTCGCGCCGCCCCCATCCCGCCAGCGTACACGAGACTTCCAGGGCACCCTGGACGACATCGAGGGACTGGAATATTTGGAATTCGCCGTGTCACAGGGCTCGTTGGTCTAGGGGTATGATTCCTGCTTAGGGTGCAGGAGGTCCCGGGTTCAAATCCCGGACGAGCCCTAGCGTTTTGTGCAAACTGATCGCACGTCAGTGGCTGAGTCAGCGCAAAAAGCTCGCCGTCAATATCAAATGAATTTCTTATTCGATGTGAGCAATTGGCACTCGGGTCCGACGCGTGAAGGCGATTACGAAGGTTTCGGGTACAGATGGTAGCAGATGCATGTTAGTACGTCTTGCTTAAAGTGATGTAAAAGTGTTTCCGCCCGGGATCGAACCGGGGACCTTCTGCGTGTTAGGCAGACGTGATAACCGCTACACCACGGAAACTGCTTGTGTGCACCTTACTTCACAGACAACTTGTAGTGATGTTGCCATCGTAACTAAAAAATTCAATAAATGTGGTACTTGCAAAACGAAGGGACATGCAGCAGATCCACACACGACGTGGCTCATTGGAGGACAATACGACATAGGCAGGAAAATACTGTTCCCGCCCGGGATCGAACCGGGGACCTTCTGCGTGTGAAGCAGACGTGATAACCGCTCCACTACGGAAACGACGGACCCGAGGAGTCCATCTTTGTTCACTCGAACTTGCCTCAGACTTTCTCTCGTCCGCGAATGCACACACGACAGTTCTTTTGTCAGCCTGGAACCCATCACAGCCGAGGGCTCAAGAAGTCTTCGGGTTGCTCGAGAGGGTGTCTGCCGTAGCACCCCTAACGAGATAGCGGCGTTTCGCGCAGTCGTTATTGCAAGTCATATCAGCAAAAGCAATCACTTTCTCAGCAGCAGGCAGTGCGAGCCCAGCGGCAGCTCTACATGAAGGTACCAATAGCCCAGGAAGGCCGCCGACCGCGGGAATTCGCGCCGCCCCCATCCCGCCAGCGTACACGAGACTTCCAGGGCACCCTGGACGACATCGAGGGACTGGAATATTTGGAATTCGCCGTGTCACAGGGCTCGTTGGTCTAGGGGTATGATTCCTGCTTAGGGTGCAGGAGGTCCCGGGTTCAAATCCCGGACGAGCCCTAGCGTTTTGTGCAAACTGATCGCACGTCAGTGGCTGAGTCAGCGCAAAAAGCTCGCCGTCAATATCAAATGAATTTCTTATTCGATGTGAGCAATTGGCACTCGGGTCCGACGCGTGAAGGCGATTACGAAGGTTTCGGGTACAGATGGTAGCAGATGCATGTTAGTACGTCTTGCTTAAAGTGATGTAAAAGTGTTTCCGCCCGGGATCGAACCGGGGACCTTCTGCGTGTTAGGCAGACGTGATAACCGCTACACCACGGAAACTGCTTGTGTGCACCTTACTTCACAGACAACTTGTAGTGATGTTGCCATCGTAACTAAAAAATTTAATAAATGTCCTACTTGCAAAACGAAGGGACATGCAGCAGAGCCACACACGACGTGGCTCATTGGAGGACAATACGACATAGGCAGGAAAATACTGTTCCCGCCCGGGATCGAACCGGGGACCTTCTGCGTGTGAAGCAGACGTGATAACCGCTCCACTACGGAAACGACGGACCCGAGGAGTCCATCTTTGTTCACTCGAACTTGCCTCAGACTTTCTCTCGTCCGCGAATGCACACACGACAGTTCTTTCGTCAGCCTGGAACCCATCACAGCCGAGGGCTCAAGAAGTCTTCGGGTTGCTCGAGAGGGTGTCTGCCGTAGCACCCCTAACGAGATAGCGGCGTTTCGCGCAGTCGTTATTGCAAGTCATATCAGCAAAAGCAATCACTTTCTCAGCAGCAGGCAGTGCGAGCCCAGCGGCAGCTCTACATGAAGGTACCAATAGCCCAGGAAGGCCGCCGACCGCGGGAATTCGCGCCGCCCCCATCCCGCCAGCGTACACGAGACTTCCAGGGCACCCTGGACGACATCGAGGGACTGGAATATTTGGCATTCGCCGTGTCACAGGGCTCGTTGGTCTAGGGGTATGATTCCTGCTTAGGGTGCAGGAGGTCCCGGTTTCAAATCCCGGACGAGCCCTAGAGTTTTGTGCAAACTGATCGCACGTCAGTGGCTGAGTCAGCGCAAAAAGCTCGCCGTCAATATCAAATGAATTTCTTATTCGATGTGAGCAATTGACACTCGAGTCCGACGCGTGAAGGCGATTACGAAGGTTTCGGGTACAGATGGTAGCAGATGCATGTTGGTACGTCTTGCTTAAAGTGATGAAAAAGTGTTTCCGCCCGCGATCGAACCGGGGACCTTCTGCGTGTTAGAAAAAAAAAAAAAAAAAAAAAAAAAAAAAAAAGGGGTATGATTCCTGCTTAGGGTGCAGGAGGTCCCGGGTTCAAATCCCGGACGAGCCCTAGCGTTTTGTGCAAACTGATCGCACGTCAGTGGCTGAGTCAGCGCAAAAAGCTCGCCGTCAATATCAAATGAATTTCTTATTCGATGTGAGCAATTGGCACTCGGGTCCGACGCGTGAAGGCGATTACGAAGGTTTCGGGTACAGATGGTAGCAGATGCATGTTAGTACGTCTTGCTTAAAGTGATGTAAAAGTGTTTCCGCCCGGGATCGAACCGGGGACCTTCTGCGTGTTAGGCAGACGTGATAACCGCTACACCACGGAAACTGCTTGTGTGCACCTTACTTCACAGACAACTTGTAGTGATGTTGCCATCGTAACTAAAAAATTCAATAAATGTGGTACTTGCAAGACGAAGGGACATGCAGCAGATCCACACACGACGTGGCTCATTGGAGGACAATACGACATAGGCAGGAAAATACTGTTCCCGCCCGGGATCGAACCGGGGACCTTCTGCGTGTGAAGCAGACGTGATAACCGCTCCACTACGGAAACGACGGACCCGAGGAGTCCATCTTTGTTCACTCGAACTTGCCTCAGACTTTCTCTCGTCCGCGAATGCACACACGACAGTTCTTTTGTCAGCCTGGAACCCATCACAGCCGAGGGCTCAAGAAGTCTTCGGGTTGCTCGAGAGGGTGTCTGCCGTAGCACCCCTAACGAGATAGCGGCGTTTCGCGCAGTCGTTATTGCAAGTCATATCAGCAAAAGCAATCACTAACTCAGCAGCAGGCAGTGCGAGCCCAGCGGCAGCTCTACATGAAGGTACCAATAGCCCAGGAAGGCCGCCGACCGCGGGAATTCGCGCCGCCCCCATCCCGCCAGCGTACACGAGACTTCCAGGGCACCCTGGACGACATCGAGGGACTGGAATATTTGGCATTCGCCGTGTCACAGGGCTCGTTGGTCTAGGGGTATGATTCCTGCTTAGGGTGCAGGAGGTCCCGGGTTCAAATCCCGGACGAGCCCTAGAGTTTTGTGCAAACTGATCGCACGTCAGTGGCTGAGTCAGCGCAAAAAGCTCGCCGTCAATATCAAATGAATTTCTTATTCGATGTGAGCAATTGGCACTCGGGTCCGACGCGTGAAGGCGATTACGAAGGTTTCGGGTACAGATGGTAGCAGATGCACGTTAGTACGTCTTGCTTAAAGTGATGAAAAAGTGTTTCCGCCCGGGATCGAACCGGGGACCTTCTGCGTGTTAGGCAGACGTGATAACCGCTACACCACGGAAACTGCTTGTGTGCACCTTATTTCACAGACAACTTGTAGTGACGTTGCCATCGTAACTAAAAAATTCAATAAATGTGGTACTTGTAAAACGAAGGGACATGCAGCAGATCCACACACGACGTGGCTCATTGGAGGACAATACGACATAGGCAGGAAAATACTGTTCCCGCCCGGGATCGAACCGGGGACCTTCTGCGTGTGAAGCAGACGTGATAACCGCTACACTACGGAAACGACGGACCCGAGTAGTCCATCCTTGTTCACTCGAACTTGCCTCAGACTTTCTCTCGTCCGCGAATGCACACACGACAGTTCTTTTGTCAGCCTGGAACCCATCACAGCCGAGGGCTCAAGAAGTCTTCGGGTTGCTCGAGAGGGTGTCTGCCGTAGCACCCCTAACGAGATAGCGGCGTTTCGCGCAGTCGTTATTGCAAGTCATATCAGCAAAAGCAATCACTTTCTCAGCAGCAGGCAGTGCGAGCCCAGCGGCAGCTCTACATGAAGGTACCAATAGCCCAGGAAGGCCGCCGACCGCGGGAATTCGCGCCGCCCCCATCCCGCCAGCGTACACGAGACTTCCAGGGCACCCTGGACGACATCGAGGGACTGGAATATTTGGAATTCGCCGTGTCACAGGGCTCGTTGGTCTAGGGGTATGATTCCTGCTTAGGGTGCAGGAGGTCCCGGGTTCAAATCCCGGACGAGCCCTAGCGTTTTGTGCAAACTGATCGCACGTCAGTGGCTGAGTCAGCGCAAAAAGCTCGCCGTCAATATCAAATGAATTTCTTATTCGATGTGAGCAATTGGCACTCGGGTCCGACGCGTGAAGGCGATTACGAAGGTTTCGGGTACAGATGGTAGCAGATGCACGTTAGTACGTCTTGCTTAAAGTGATGAAAAAGTGTTTCCGCCCGGGATCGAACCGGGGACCTTCTGCGTGTTAGGCAGACGTGATAACCGCTACACCACGGAAACTGCTTGTGTGCACCTTATTTCACAGACAACTTGTAGTGACGTTGCCATCGTAACTAAAAAATTCAATAAATGTGGTACTTGTAAAACGAAGGGACATGCAGCAGATCCACACACGACGTGGCTCATTGGAGGACAATACGACATAGGCAGGAAAATACTGTTCCCGCCCGGGATCGAACCGGGGACCTTCTGCGTGTTAGGCAGACGTGATAACCGCTACACCACGGAAACTGTTTGTGTGCACCTTACTTCACAGACAACTTGTAGTGATGTTGCCATCGTAACTAAAAAATTCAATAAATGTGGTACTTGCAAAACGAAGGGACATGCAGCAGATCCACACACGACGTGGCTCATTGGAGGACAATACGACATAGGCAGGAAAATACTGTTCCCGCCCGGGGTCGAACCGGGGACCTTCTGGGTGTAAAGCAGACGTGATAACCGCTACACTACGGAAACGACGGACCCGAGGAGTCCATCCTAGTTCACTCGAACTTGCCTCAGACTTTCTCTCGTCCGCGAATGCACACACGACAGTTCTTTTGTCAGCCTGGAACCCATCACAGCCGAGGGCTCAAGAAGTCTTCGGGGTGCTCGAGAGGGTGTCTGCCGTAGCACCCCTAACGAGATAGCGGCGTTTCGCGCAGTCGTTATTGCAAGTCATATCAGCAAAAGCAATCACTTTCTCAGCAGCAGGCAGTGCGATCCCAGCGGCAGCTCTACATGAAGGTACCAACAGCCCAGGAAGGCCGCCGACCGCAGAATTCGCGCCGCCCCCATCCCGCCAGCGTACACGAGACTTCCAGGGCACCCTGGACGACATCGAGGGACTTAAATAATTGGCATTCGCCGTGTCACAGGGCTCGTTGGTCTAGGGGTATGATTCCTGCTTAGGGTGCAGGAGGTCCCGGGTTCAAATCCCGGACGAGCCCTAGCGTTTTGTGCAAACTGATCGCACGTCAGTGGCTGAGTCAGCGCAAAAAGCTCGCCGTCAATATCAAATGAATTTCTTATTCGATGTGAGCAATTGACACTCGAGTCCGACGCGTGAAGGCGATTACGAAGGTTTCGGGTACAGATGGTAGCAGATGCATGTTGGTACGTCTTGCTTAAAGTGATGAAAAAGTGTTTCCGCCCGCGATCGAACCGGGGACCTTCTGCGTGTTAGGCAGACGTGATAACCGCTACACCACGGAAACTGCTTGTGTGCACCTTACTTCACAGACAACTTGTAGTGATGTTGCCATCGTAACTAAAAAATTCAATAAATGTGGTACTTGCAAAACGAAGGGACATGCAGCAGATCCACACACGACGTGGCTCATTGGAGGACAATACGACATAGGCAGGAAAATACTGTTCCCGCCCGGGATCGAACCGGGGACCTTCTGCGTGTGAAGCAGACGTGATAACCGCTACACTACGGAAACCACGGACCCGAGGAGTCCATCCTAGTTCACTCGAACTTGCCTCAGACTTTCTCTCGTCCGCGAATGCACACACGACAGTTCTTTTGTCAGCCTGGAACCCATCACAGCCGAGGGCTCAAGAAGTCTTCGGGGTGCTCGAGAGGGTGTCTGCCGTAGCACCCCTAACGAGATAGCGGCGTTTCGCGCAGTCGTTATTGCAAGTCATATCAGCAAAAGCAATCACTTTCTTAGCAGCAGGCAGTGCGAGCCCAGCGGGCACCTTCTGCGTGTTAGGCTGTGTGCACCTTACTTCACAGACAACTTGTAGTGATGTTGCCATCGTAACTAAAAAATTCAATAAATGTGGTACTTGCAAAACGAAGGGACATGCGGCAGATCCACACCCGAAGTGGCTCATTGGAGGACAATACGACATAGGCAGGAAAATACTGTTCCCGCCCGGGATCGAACCGGGGACCTTCTGCGTGTGAAGCAGACGTGATAACCGCTACACTACGGAAACGACGGACACGACGAGTCCATCCTTGTTCACTCAAACTTGCCTCAGCCTTTCTCTCGTCAGCGAATGCACACACGACAGTTCTTTTGTCAGCCTGGAACCCATCACAGCCGAGGGCTCAAGAAGTCTTCGGGGTGCTCGAGAGGGTGTCTGCCGTAGCACCCCTAACGAGATAGCGGCGTTTCGCGCAGTCGTTATTGCAAGTCATATCAGCAAAAGCAATCACTTTCTCAGCAGCAGGCAGTGCGAGCCCAGCGGCAGCTCTACATGAAGGTACCAATAGCCCAGGAAGTCCGCCGACCGCGGGAATTCGCGCCGCCCCCATCCCGCCAGCGTACACGAGACTTCCAGGGCACCCTGGACGAAATCGAGGGACTTCAATAATTGGCATTCGCTGTGTCACAGGGCTCGTTGGTCTAGGGGTATGATTCCTGCTTAGGGTGCAGGAGGTCGCCGGTTCAAATGCCGTACGAGCCCTAGCGTTTTGTGCAAACTGATCGCACGTCAGTGGCTGAGTCAGCGCAAAAAGCTCGCCGTCAATATCAAATGAATTTCTTATTCGATGTGAGCAATTGACACTCGAGTCCGACGCGTGAAGGCGATTACGAAGGTTTCGGGTACAGATGGTAGCAGATGCATGTTGGTACGTCTTGCTTAAAGTGATGAAAGAGTGTTTCCGCCCGCGATCGAACCGGGGACCTTCTGCGTGTTAGGCAGACGTGATAACCGCTACACCACGGAAACTGCTTGTGTGCACCTTACTTCACAGACAACTTGTAGTGATGTTGCCATCGTAACTAAATAATTCAATAAATGTGGTACTTGCAAAACGAAGGGAAATGCAGCAGATCCACACACGACGTGGCTCATTGGAGGACAATACGACATAGGCAGGAAAATACTGTTCCCGCCCGGGATCGAACCGGGGACCTTCTACGTGTTAGGCAGACGTGATAACCGCTACACCACGGAAACTGCTTGT
Source organism: Schistocerca piceifrons (assembly GCF_021461385.2). Taxonomy (NCBI): domain Eukaryota; kingdom Metazoa; phylum Arthropoda; class Insecta; order Orthoptera; family Acrididae; genus Schistocerca; species Schistocerca piceifrons. The sequence goes on along the minus strand of NW_025728776.1, from coordinate 152,417 downwards.
GTGCACCTTACTTCACAGACAACTTGTAGTGATGTTGCCATCGTAACTAAAAAATTCAATAAATGTGGTACTTGCAAAACGAAGGGACATGCAGCAGATCCACACACGACGTGGCTCATTGGAGGACAATACGACATAGGCAGGAAAATACTGTTCCCGCCCGGGATCGAACCGGGGACCTTCTGCGTGTGAAGCAGACGTGATAACCGCTACACTACGGAAACGACGGACCCGAGGAGTCCATCCTAGTTCACTCGAACTTGCCTCAGACTTTCTCTCGTCCGCGAATGCACACACGACAGTTCTTTTGTCAGCCTGGAACCCATCACAGCCGAGGGCTCAAGAAGTCTTCGGGGTGCTCGAGAGGGTGTCTGCCGTAGCACCCCTAACGAGATAGCGGCGTTTCGCGCAGTCGTTATTGCAAGTCATATCAGCAAAAGCAATCACTTTCTTAGCAGCAGGCAGTGCGAGCCCAGCGGCAGCTCTACATGAAGGTACCAATAGCCCAGGAAGGCCGCCGACCGCGGGAATTCGCGCCGCCCCCATCCCGCCAGCGTACACGAGACTTCCAGGGCACCCTGGACGACATCGAGGGACTGGAATAATTGGCAATCGCAGTGTCACAGGGCTCGTTGGTCTAGGGATATGATTCCTGCTTAGGGTGCAGGAGGTCCCGGGTTCAAATCCCGGACGAGCCCGAGCATTTTGTGCAAACTGATCGCACGTCAGTGGCTGAGTCAGCGCAAAAAGCTCGCCGTCAATATCAAATTAATTTCTTATTCGATGTGAGCAATTGACACTCTGGTCCGACGCGTGAAGGCGATTACGAAGGTTTCGGGTACAGATGGTAGCAGATGCATGTTAGTAAGTCTCGATTAAAGTGATGAAAAAGTGTTTCCGCCCGGGATCGAACCGGGGACCTTCTGCGTGTTAGGCAGACGTGATAACCGCTACACCACGGAAACTGTTTGTGTGCACCTTACTTCACAGACAACTTGTAGTGATGTTGCCATCGTAACTAAAAAATTCAATAAATGTGGTACTTGCAAAACGAAGGGACATGCGGCAGATCCACACCCGAAGTGGCTCATTGGAGGACAATACGACATAGGCAGGAAAATACTGTTCCCGCCCGGGATCGAACCGGGGACCTTCTGCGTGTGAAGCAGACGTGATAACCGCTACACTACGGAAACGACGGACACGACGAGTCCATCCTTGTTCACTCAAACTTGCCTCAGCCTTTCTCTCGTCAGCGAATGCACACACGACAGTTCTTTTGTCAGCCTGGAACCCATCACAGCCGAGGGCTCAAGAAGTCTTCGGGGTGCTCGAGAGGGTGTCTGCCGTAGCACCCCTAACGAGATAGCGGCGTTTCGCGCAGTCGTTATTGCAAGTCATATCAGCAAAAGCAATCACTTTCTTAGCAGCAGGCAGTGCGAGCCCAGCGCGCACCTTCTGCGTGTTAGGCTGTGTGCACCTTACTTCACAGACAACTTGTAGTGATGTTGCCATCGTAACTAAAAAATTCAATAAATGTGGTACTTGCAAAACGAAGGGACATGCGGCAGATCCACACCCGAAGTGGCTCATTGGAGGACAATACGACATAGGCAGGAAAATACTGTTCCCGCCCGGGATCGAACCGGGGACCTTCTGCGTGTGAAGCAGACGTGATAACCGCTACACTACGGAAACGACGGACACGACGAGTCCATCCTTGTTCACTCAAACTTGCCTCAGCCTTTCTCTCGTCAGCGAATGCACACACGACAGTTCTTTTGTCAGCCTGGAACCCATCACAGCCGAGGGCTCAAGAAGTCTTCGGGGTGCTCGAGAGGGTGTCTGCCGTAGCACCCCTAACGAGATAGCGGCGTTTCGCGCAGTCGTTATTGCAAGTCATATCAGCAAAAGCAATCACTTTCTCAGCAGCAGGCAGTGCGAGCCCAGCGGCAGCTCTACATGAAGGTACCAATAGCCCAGGAAGTCCGCCGACCGCGGGAATTCGCGCCGCCCCCATCCCGCCAGCGTACACGAGACTTCCAGGGCACCCTGGACGAAATCGAGGGACTTCAATAATTGGCATTCGCTGTGTCACAGGGCTCGTTGGTCTAGGGGTATGATTCCTGCTTAGGGTGCAGGAGGTCGCCGGTTCAAATGCCGTACGAGCCCTAGCGTTTTGTGCAAACTGATCGCACGTCAGTGGCTGAGTCAGCGCAAAAAGCTCGCCGTCAATATCAAATGAATTTCTTATTCGATGTGAGCAATTGACACTCGAGTCCGACGCGTGAAGGCGATTACGAAGGTTTCGGGTACAGATGGTAGCAGATGCATGTTGGTACGTCTTGCTTAAAGTGATGAAAGAGTGTTTCCGCCCGCGATCGAACCGGGGACCTTCTGCGTGTTAGGCAGACGTGATAACCGCTACACCACGGAAACTGCTTGTGTGCACCTTACTTCACAGACAACTTGTAGTGATGTTGCCATCGTAACTAAATAATTCAATAAATGTGGTACTTGCAAAACGAAGGGAAATGCAGCAGATCCACACACGACGTGGCTCATTGGAGGACAATACGACATAGGCAGGAAAATACTGTTCCCGCCCGGGATCGAACCGGGGACCTTCTGCGTGTTAGGCAGACGTGATAACCGCTACACCACGGAAACTGCTTGTGTGCACCTTACTTCACAGACAACTTGTAGTGATGTTGCCATCGTAACTAAAAAATTCAATAAATGTGGTACTTGCAAAACGAAGGGACATGCAGCAGATCCACACACGACGTGGCTCATTGGAGGACAATACGACATAGGCAGGAAAATACTGTTCCCGCCCGGGATCGAACCGGGGACCTTCTGCGTGTGAAGCAGACGTGATAACCGCTACACTACGGAAACGACGGACCCGAGGAGTCCATCCTAGTTCACTCGAACTTGCCTCAGACTTTCTCTCGTCCGCGAATGCACACACGACAGTTCCTTTGTCAGCCTGGAACCCATCACAGCCGAGGGCTCAAGAAGTCTTCGGGGTGCTCGAGAGGGTGTCTGCCGTAGCACCCCTAACGAGATAGCGGCGTTTCGCGCAGTCGTTATTGCAAGTCATATCAGCAAAAGCAATCACTTTCTCAGCAGCAGGCAGTGCGATCCCAGCGGCAGCTCTACATGAAGGTACCAATAGCCCAGGAAGGCCGCCGACCGCGGAAATTCGCGCCGCCCCCATCCCGCCAGCGTACACGAGACTTCCAGGGCACCCTGGACGACATCGAGTGACTTCAATAATTGGCATTCGCCGTGTCACAGGGCTCGTTGGTCTAGGGGTATGATTCCTGCTTAGGGTGCAGGAGGTCCCGGGTTCAAATCCCGGACGAGCCCTAGCGTTTTGTGCAAACTGATCGCACGTCAGTGGCTGAGTCAGCGCAAAAAACTGGCCGTCAATATCAAATGAATTTCTTATTCGATGTGAGCAATTGACACTCGAGTCCGACGCGTGAAGGCGATTACGAAGGTTTCGGGTACAGATGGTAGCAGATGCATGTTGGTACGTCTTGCTTAAAGTGATGAAAGAGTGTTTCCGCCCGCGATCGAACCGGGGACCTTCTGCGTGTTAGGCAGACGTGATAACCGCTACACCACGGAAACTGCTTGTGTGCACCTTACTTCACAGACAACTTGTAGTGATGTTGCCATCGTAACTAAAAAATTCAATAAATGTGGTACTTGCAAAACGAAGGGACATGCAGCAGATCCACACACGACGTGGCTCATTGGAGGACAATACGACATAGGCAGGAAAATACTGTTCCCGCCCGGGATCGAACCAGGGACCTTCTGCGTGTTAGGCAGACGTGATAACCGCTACACCACGGAAACTACTTGTGTGCACCTTACTTCACAGACAACTTGTAGTTATGTTGCCATCGTAACTAAAAAATTCAATAAATGTGGTACTTGCAAAACGAAGGGACATGCAGCAGATCCACACACGACGTGGCTCATTGGAGGACAATACGACATAGGCAGGAAAATACTGTTCCCGCCCGGGATCGAACCGGGGACCTTCTGCGTGTGAAGCAGACGTGATAACCGCTACACTACGGAAACGACGGACCCGAGGAGTCCATCCTAGTTCACTCGAACTTGCCTCAGACTTTCTCTCGTCCGCGAATGCACACACGACAGTTCTTTTGTCAGCCTGGAACCCATCACAGCCGAGGGCTCAAGAAGTCTTCGGGGTGCTCGAGAGGGTGTCTGCCGTAGCACCCCTAACGAGATAGCGGCGTTTCGCGCAGTCGTTATTGCAAGTCATATCAGCAAAAGCAATCACTTTCTCAGCAGCAGGCAGTGCGATCCCAGCGGCAGCTCTACAAGAAGGTACCAATAGCCCAGGAAGGCCGCCGACCGCGGGAATTCGCGCCGCCCCCATCCCGCCAGCGTACACGAGACTTCCAGGGCACCCTGGACGACATCGAGTGACTTCAATAATTGGCATTCGCCGTGTCACAGGGCTCGTTGGTCTAGGGGTATGATTCCTGCTTAGGGTGCAGGAGGTCCCGGGTTCAAATCCCGGACGAGCCCTAGCGTTTTGTGCAAACTGATCGCACGTCAGTGGCTGAGTCAGCGCAAAAAACTCGCCGTCAATATCAAATGAATTTCTTATTCGATGTGAGCAATTGGCACTCGGGTCCGACGCGTGAAGGCGATTACGAAGGTTTCGGGTACAGATGGTAGCAGATGCATGTCAGTACGTCTTGCTTAAAGTGATGAAAAAGTGTTTCCGCCCGGGATCGAACCGGGGACCTTCTGCGTGTTAGGCAGACGTGATAACCGCTACACCACGGAAAATGCTTGTGTGCACCTTACTTCACAGACAACTTGTAGTGATGTTGCCATCGTAACTAAAAAATTCAATAAATGTGGTACTTGCAAAACGAAGGGACATGCAGCAGATCCACACACGACGTGGCTCATTGGAGGACAATACGACAGAGGCAGGAAAATACTGTTCCCGCCCGGGATCGAACCGGGGACCTTCTGCGTGTGAAGCAGACGTGATAACCGCTACACTACGGAAACGACGGACCCGAGTAGTCCATCCTTGTTCACTCGAATTTGCCTCAGACTTTCTCTCGTCCGCGAATGCACACACGACAGTTCTTTTGTCAGCCTGGAACCCATCACAGCCGAGGGCTCAAGAAATCTTCGGGTTGCTCGAGAGGGTGTCTGCCGTAGCACCCCTAACGAGATAGCGGCGTTTCGCGCAGTCGTTATTGCAAGTCATATCAGCAAAAGCAATCACTTTCTCAGCAGCAGGCAGTGCGAGCCCAGCGGCAGCTCTACATGAAGGTACCAATAGCCCAGGAAGGCCGCCGACCGCGGGAATTCGCGCCGCCCCCATCCCGCCAGCGTACACGAGACTTCCAGGGCACCCTGGACGACATCGAGGGACTGGAATATTTGGCATTCGCCGTGTCACAGGGCTCGTTGGTCTAGGGATATGATTCCTGCTTAGGGTGCAGGAGGTCCCGGGTTCAAATCCCGGACGAGCCCTAGCGTTTTGTGCAAACTGCTCGCACGTCAGTGGCTGAGTCAGCGCAAAAAGCTCGCCGTCAATATCAAATGAATTTCTTATTCGATGTAAAAAAAAAAAAAAAAAAAAAGTGGCTAGGATACCTGGCTTTCAAAAAAAAAAAAAAAAAAAGGGGTATGATTCCTGCTTAGGGTGCGGGAGGTCCCGGGTTCAAATCCCGGACGAGCCCTAGCGTTTTGTGCAAACTGATCGCACGTCAGTGGCTGAGTCAGCGCAAAAAGCTCGCCGTCAATATCAAATGAATTTCTTATTCGATGTGAGCAATTGGCACTCGGGTCCGACGCGTGAAGGCGATTACGAAGGTTTCGGGTACAGATGGTAGCAGATGCACGTTAGTACGTCTTGCTTAAAGTGATGAAAAAGTGTTTCCGCCCGGGATCGAACCGGGGACCTTCTGCGTGTTAGGCAGACGTGATAACCGCTACACCACGGAAACTGCTTGTGTGCACCTTATTTCACAGACAACTTGTAGTGATGTTGCCATCGTAACTAAAAAATTCAATAAATGTGGTACTTGTAAAACGAAGGGACATGCAGCAGATCCACACACGACGTGGCTCATTGGAGGACAATACGACATAGGCAGGAAAATATTGTTCCCGCCCGGGATCGAACCGGGGACCTTCTGCGTGTGAAGCAGACGTGATAACCGCTACACTACGGAAACGACGGACCCGAGTAGTCCATCCTTGTTCACTCGAATTTGCCTCAGACTTTCTCTCGTCCGCGAATGCACACACGACAGTTCTTTTGTCAGCCTGTAACCCATCGCAGCCGAGGGCTCAAGAAGTCTTCGGGGTGCTCGAGAGGGTGTCTGCCGTAGCACCCCTAACGAGATAGCGGCGTTTCGCGCAGTCGTTATTGCAAGTCATATCAGCAAAAGCAATCACTTTCTCAGCAGCAGGCAGTGCGTGCCCAGCGGCAGCTCTACATGAAGGTACCAATAGCCCAGGAAGGCCGCCGACCGCGGGAATTCGCGCCGCCCCCATCCCGCCAGCGTACACGAGACTTCCAGGGCATCCTGGACGACATCGAGGGACTGGAATATTTGGCATTCGCCGTGTCACAGGGCTCGTTGATCTAGGGGCATGATTCCTGCTTAGGGTGCAGGAGGTCCCGGGTTCAAATCCCGGACGAGCCCTAGCGTTTTGTGCAAACTGATCGCACGTCAGTGGCTGAGTCAGCGCAAAAAGCTCGCCGTCAATATCAAATGAATTTCTTATTCGATGTGAGCAATTGGCACTCGGGTCCGACGCGTGAAGGCGATTACGAAGGTTTCGGGTACAGATGGTAGCAGATGCATGTCAGTACGTCTTGCTTAAAGTGATGAAAAAGTGTTTCCGCCCGGGATCGAACCGGGGACCTTCTGCGTGTGAAGCAGACGTGATAACCGCTACACTACGGAAACGACGGACCCGAGGAGTCCATCCTTGTTCACTCGAACTTGCCTCAGACTTTCTCTCGTCCGCGAATGCACACACGACAGTTCTTTTGTCAGCCTGGAACCCATCACAGCCGAGGGCTCAAGAAGTCTTCGGGTTGCTCGAGAGGGTGTCTGCCGTAGCACCCCTAACGAGATAGCGGCGTTTCGCGCAGTCGTTATTGCAAGTCATATCAGCAAAAGCAATCACTTTCTCAGCAGCAGGCAGTGCGAGCCCAGCGGCAGCTCTACATGAAGGTACCAATAGCCCAGGAAGGCCGCCGACCGCGGGAATTCGCGCCGCCCCCATCCCGCCAGCGTACACGAGACTTCCAGGGCACCCTGGACGACATCGAGGGACTGGAATATTTGGCATTCGCCGTGTCACAGGGCTCGTTGGTCTAGGGATATGATTCCTGCTTAGGGTGCAGGAGGTCCCGGGTTCAAATCCCGGACGAGCCCTAGCGTTTTGTGCAAACTGATCGCACGTCAGTGGCTGAGTCAGCGCAAAAAGCTCGCCGTCAATATCAAATGAATTTCTTATTCGATGTGAGCAATTGGCAGTCGGGTCCGACGCGTGAAGGCGATTACGAAGGTTTCGGGTACAGATGGAAGCAGATGCATGTTAGTACGTCTTGCTTAAAGTGATGAAAAAGTGTTTCCGCCCGGGATCGAACCGGGGACCTTCTGCGTGTGAAGCAGACGTGATAACCGCTACACTACGGAAACGACGGACCCGAGGAGTCCATCCTTGTTCACTCGAACTTGCCTCAGACTTTCTCTCGTCCGCGAATGCACACACGACAGTTCTTTTGTCAGCCTGGAACCCATCACAGCCGAGGGCTCAAGAAGTCTTCGGGTTGCTCGAGAGGGTGTCTGCCGTAGCACCCCTAACAAGATAGCGGCGTTTCGCGCAGTCGTTATTGCAAGTCATATCAGCAAAAGCAATCACTTTCTCAGCAGCAGGCAGTGCGAGCCCAGCGGCAGCTTTACATGAAGGTACCAATAGCCCAGGAAGGTGCCGACCGCGGGAATTCGCGCCGCCCCCATCCCGCCAGCGTACACGAGACTTCCAGGGCACCCTGGACGACATCGAGGGACTGGAATATTTGGCATTCGCCGTGTCACAGGGCTCGTTGGTCTAGGGGTATGATTCCTGCTTAGGGTGCAGGAGGTCCCGGGTTCAAATCCCGGACGAGCCCTAGCGTTTTGTGCAAACTGATCGCACGTCAGTGGCTGAGTCAGCGCAAAAAGCTCGCCGTCAATATCAAATGAATTTCTTATTCGATGTGAGCAATTGGCACTCGGGTCCGACGCGTGAAGGCGATTACGAAGGTTTCGGGTACAGATGGTAGCAGATGCACGTTAGTACGTCTTGCTTAAAGTGATGAAAAAGTGTTTCCGCCCGGGATCGAACCGGGGACCTTCTGCGTGTTAGGCAGACGTGATAACCGCTACACCACGGAAACTGCTTGTGTGCACCTTATTTCACAGACAACTTGTAGTGATGTTGCCATCGTAACTAAAAAATTCAATAAATGTGGTACTTGTAAAACTAAGGGACATGCAGCAGATCCACACACGACGTGGCTCATTGGAGGACAATACGACATAGGCAGGAAAATACTGTTCCCGCCCGGGATCGAACCGGGGACCTTCTGCGTGTGAAGCAGACGTGATAACCGCTATACTACGGAAACGACGGACCCGAGTAGTCCATCCTTGTTCACTCGAATTTGCCTCAGACTTTCTCTCGTCCGCGAATGCACACACGACAGTTCTTTTGTCAGCCTGGAACCCATCACAGCCGAGGGCTCAAGAAGTCTTCGGGTTGCTCGAGAGGGTGTCTGCCGTAGCACCCCTAACGAGATAGCGGCGTTTCGCGCAGTCGTTATTGCAAGTCATATCAGCAAAAGCAATCACTTTCTCAGCAGCAGGCAGTGCGAGCCCAGCGGCAGCTCTACATGAAGGTACCAATAGCCCAGGAAGGCCGCCGACCGCGGGAATTCGCGCCGCCCCCATCCCGCCAGCGTACACGAGACTTCCAGGGCACCCTGGACGACATCGAGGGACTGGAATATTTGGCATTCGCCGTGTCACAGGGCTCGTTGGTCTAGGGATATGATTCCTGCTTAGGGTGCAGGAGGTCCCGGGTTCAAATCCCGGACGAGCCCTAGCGTTTTGTGCAAACTGATCGCACGTCAGTGGCTGAGTCAGCGCAAAAAGCTCGCCGTCAATATCAAATGAATTTCTTATTCGATGTGAGCAATTGGCACTCGGGTCCGACGCGTGAAGGCGATTACGAAGGTTTCGGGTACAGATGGTAGCAGATGCATGTTAGTACGTCTTGCTTAAAGTGATGAAAAAGTGTTTCCGCCCGGGATCGAACCGGGGACCTTCTGCGTGTGAAGCAGACGTGATAACCGCTCCACTACGGAAACGACGGACCCGAGGAGTCCATCCTTGTTCACTCGAACTTGCCTCAGACTTTCTCTCGTCCGCGAATGCACACACGACAGTTCTTTTGTCAGCCTGGAACCCATCACAGCCGAGGGCTCAAGAAGTCTTCGGGTTGCTCGAGAGGGTGTCTGCCGTAGCACCCCTAACGAGATAGCGGCGTTTCGCGCAGTCGTTATTGCAAGTCATATCAGCAAAAGCAATCACTTTCTCAGCAGCAGGCAGTGCGAGCCCAGCGGCAGCTCTACATGAAGGTACCAATAGCCCAGGAAGGCCGCCGACCGCGGGAATTCGCGCCGCCCCCATCCCGCCAGCGTACACGAGACTTCCAGGGCACCCTGGACGACATCGAGGGACTGGAATATTTGGCATTCGCCGTGTCACAGGGCTCGTTGGTCTAGGGATATGATTCCTGCTTAGGGTGCAGGAGGTCCCGGGTTCAAATCCCGGACGAGCCCTAGCGTTTTGTGCAAACTGATCGCACGTCAGTGGCTGAGTCAGCGCAAAAAGCTCGCCGTCAATATCAAATGAATTTCTTATTCGATGTGAGCAATTGGCAGTCGGGTCCGACGCGTGAAGGCGATTACGAAGGTTTCGGGTACAGATGGAAGCAGATGCATGTTAGTACGTCTTGCTTAAAGTGATGAAAAAGTGTTTCCGCCCGGGATCGAACCGGGGACCTTCTGCGTGTGAAGCAGACGTGATAACCGCTACACTACGGAAACGACGGACCCGAGGAGTCCATCCTTGTTCACTCGAACTTGCCTCAGACTTTCTCTCGTCCGCGAATGCACACACGACAGTTCTTTTGTCAGCCTGGAACCCATCACAGCCGAGGGCTCAAGAAGTCTTCGGGTTGCTCGAGAGGGTGTCTGCCGTAGCACCCCTAACAAGATAGCGGCGTTTCGCGCAGTCGTTATTGCAAGTCATATCAGCAAAAGCAATCACTTTCTCAGCAGCAGGCAGTGCGAGCCCAGCGGCAGCTCTACATGAAGGTACCAATAGCCCAGGAAGGCCGCCGACCGCGGGAATTCGCGCCGCCCCCATCCCGCCAGCGTACACGAGACTTCCAGGGCACCCTGGACGACATCGAGGGACTGGAATATTTGGCATTCGCCGTGTCACAGGGCTCGTTGGTCTAGGGATATGATTCCTGCTTAGGGTGCAGGAGGTCCCGGGTTCAAATCCCGGACGAGCCCTAGCGTTTTGTGCAAACTGATCGCACGTCAGTGGCTGAGTCAGCGCAAAAAGCTCGCCGTCAATATCAAATGAATTTCTTATTCGATGTGAGCAATTGGCAGTCGGGTCCGACGCGTGAAGGCGATTACGAAGGTTTCGGGTACAGATGGAAGCAGATGCATGTTAGTACGTCTTGCTTAAAGTGATGAAAAAGTGTTTCCGCCCGGGATCGAACCGGGGACCTTCTGCGTGTGAAGCAGACGTGATAACCGCTACACTACGGAAACGACGGACCCGAGGAGTCCATCCTTGTTCACTCGAAATTGCCTCAGACTTTCTCTCGTCCGCGAATGCACACACGACAGTTCTTTTGTCAGCCTGGAACCCATCACAGCCGAGGGCTCAAGAAGTCTTCGGGTTGCTCGAGAGGGTGTCTGCCGTAGCACCCCTAACGAGATAGCGGCGTTTCGCGCAGTCGTTATTGCAAGTCATATCAGCAAAAGCAATCACTTTCTCAGCAGCAGGCAGTGCGAGCCCAGCGGCAGCTCTAAATGAAGGTACCAATAGCCCAGGAAGGCCGCCGACCGCGGGAATTCGCGCCGCCCCCATCCCGCCAGCGTACACGAGACTTCCAGGGCACCCTGGACGACATCGAGGGACTGGAATATTTGGCATTCGCCGTGTCACAGGGCTCGTTGGTCTAGGGGTATGATTCCTGCTTAGGGTGCAGGAGGTCCCGTGTTCAAATCACGGACGAGCCCTAGCGTTTTGTGAAAACTGATCGCACGTCAGTGGCTGAGTCAGCGCAAAAAGCTCGCCGTCAATATCAAATGAATTTCTTATTCGATGTGAGCAATTGGCACTCGGGTCCGACGCGTGAAGGCGATTACGAAGGTTTCGGGTACAGATGGTAGCAGATGCATGTTAGTACGTCTTGCTTAAAGTGATGTAAAAGTGTTTCCGCCCGGGATCGAACCGGGGACCTTCTGCGTGTTAGGCAGACGTGATAACCGCTACACCACGGAAACTGCTTGTGTGCACCTTACTTCACAGACAACTTGTAGTGATGTTGCCATCGTAACTAAAAAATTCAATAAATGTGGTACTTGCAAAACGAAGGGACATGCAGCAGATCCACACACGACGTGGCTCATTGGAGGACAATACGACATAGGCAGGAAAATACTGTTCCCGCCCGGGATCGAACCGGGGACCTTCTGCGTGTGAAGCAGACGTGATAACCGCTACACTACGGAAACGACGGACCCGAGGAGTCCATCCTTGTTCACTCGAACTTGCCTCAGACTTTCTCTCGTCCGCGAATGCACACACGACAGTTCTTTTGTCAGCCTGGAACCCATCACAGCCGAGGGCTCAAGAAGTCTTCGGGTTGCTCGAGAGGGTGTCTGCCGTAGCACCCCTAACGAGATAGCGGCGTTTCGCGCAGTCGTTATTGCAAGTCATATCAGCAAAAGCAATCACTTTCTCAGCAGCAGGCAGTGCGAGCCCAGCGGCAGCTCTAAATGAAGGTACCAATAGCCCAGGAAGGCCGCCGACCGCGGGAATTCGCGCCGCCCCCATCCCGCCAGCGTACACGAGACTTCCAGGGCACCCTGGACGACATCGAGGGACTGGAATATTTGGCATTCGCCGTGTCACAGGGCTCGTTGGTCTAGGGGTATGATTCCTGCTTAGGGTGCAGGAGGTCCCGTGTTCAAATCCCGGACGAGCCCTAGCGTTTTGTGAAAACTGATCGCACGTCAGTGGCTGAGTCAGCGCAAAAAGCTCGCCGTCAATATCAAATGAATTTCTTATTCGATGTGAGCAATTGGCACTCGGGTCCGACGCGTGAAGGCGATTACGAAGGTTTCGGGTACAGATGGTAGCAGATGCATGTTAGTACGTCTTGCTTAAAGTGATGTAAAAGTGTTTCCGCCCGGGATCGAACCGGGGACCTTCTGCGTGTTAGGCAGACGTGATAACCGCTACACCACGGAAACTGCTTGTGTGCACCTTACTTCACAGACAACTTGTAGTGATGTTGCCATCGTAACTAAAAAATTCAATAAATGTGGTACTTGCAAAACGAAGGGACATGCAGCAGATCCACACACGACGTGGCTCATTGGAGGACAATACGACATAGGCAGGAAAATACTGTTCCCGCCCGGGATCGAACCGGGGACCTTCTGCGTGTGAAGCAGACGTGATAACCGCTACACTACGGAAACGACGGACCCGAGTAGTCCATCCTTGTTCACTCGAATTTGCCTCAGACTTTCTCTCGTCCGCGAATGCACACACGACAGTTCTTTTGTCAGCCTGGAACCCATCACAGCCGAGGGCTCAAGAAGTCTTCGGGTTGCTCGAGAGGGTGTCTGCCGTAGCACCCCTAACGAGATAGCGGCGTTTCGCGCAGTCGTTATTGCAAGTCATATCAGCAAAAGCAATCACTTTCTCAGCAGCAGGCAGTGCGAGCCCAGCGGCAGCTCTACATGAAGGTACCAATAGCCCAGGAAGGCCGCCGACCGCGGGAATTCGCGCCGCCCCCATCCCGCCAGCGTACACGAGACTTCCAGGGCACCCTGGACGACATCGAGGGACTGGAATATTTGGCATTCGCCGTGTCACAGGGCTCGTTGGTCTAGGGATATGATTCCTGCTTAGGGTGCAGGAGGTCCCGGGTTCAAATCCCGGACGAGCCCTAGCGTTTTGTGCAAACTGATCGCACGTCAGTGGCTGAGTCAGCGCAAAAAGCTCGCCGTCAATATCAAATGAATTTCTTATTCGATGTGAGCAATTGGCACTCGGGTCCGACGCGTGAAGGCGATTACGAAGGTTTCGGGTACAGATGGTAGCAGATGCATGTTAGTACGTCTTGCTTAAAGTGATGAAAAAGTGTTTCCGCCCGGGATCGAACCGGGGACCTTCTGCGTGTGAAGCAGACGTGATAACCGCTCCACTACGGAAACGACGGACCCGAGGAGTCCATCCTTGTTCACTCGAACTTGCCTCAGACTTTCTCTCGTCCGCGAATGCACACACGACAGTTCTTTTGTCAGCCTGGAACCCATCACAGCCGAGGGCTCAAGAAGTCTTCGGGTTGCTCGAGAGGGTGTCTGCCGTAGCACCCCTAACGAGATAGCGGCGTTTCGCGCAGTCGTTATTGCAAGTCATATCAGCAAAAGCAATCACTTTCTCAGCAGCAGGCAGTGCGAGCCCAGCGGCAGCTCTACATGAAGGTACCAATAGCCCAGGAAGGCCGCCGACCGCGGGAATTCGCGCCGCCCCCATCCCGCCAGCGTACACGAGACTTCCAGGGCACCCTGGACGACATCGAGGGACTGGAATATTTGGCATTCGCCGTGTCACAGGGCTCGTTGGTCTAGGGGTATGATTCCTGCTTAGGGTGCAGGAGGTCCCGGGTTCAAATCCCGGACGAGCCCTAGCGTTTTGTGCAAACTGATCGCACGTCAGTGGCTGAGTCAGCGCAAAAAGCTCGCCGTCAATATCAAATGAATTTCTTATTCGATGTGTGCAATTGGCACTCGGGTCCGACGCGTGAAGGCGATTACGAAGGTTTCGGGTACAGATGGTACCAGATGCACGTTAGTACGTCTTGCTTAAAGTGATGAAAAAGTGTTTCCGCACGGGATCGAACCGGGGACCTTCTGCGTGTTAGGCAGACGTGATAACCGCTACACCACGGAAACTGCTTGTGTGCACCTTACTTCACAGACAACTTGTAGTGATGTTGCCATCGTAACTAAAAAATTCAATAAATGTGGTACTTGCAAAACGAAGGGACATGCAGCAGATCCACACACGACGTGGCTCATTGGAGGACAATACGACATAGGCAGGAAAATACTGTTCCCGCCCGGGATCGAACCGGGGACCTTCTGCGTGTGAAGCAGACGTGATAACCGCTACACTACGGAAACGACGGACCCGAGTAGTCCATCCTTGTTCACTCGAATTTGCCTCAGACTTTCTCTCGTCCGCGAATGCACACACGACAGTTCTTTTGTCAGCCTGGAACCCATCACAGCCGAGGGCTCAAGAAGTCTTCGGGTTGCTCGAGAGGGTGTCTGCCGTAGCACCCCTAACGAGATAGCGGCGTTTCGCGCAGTCGTTATTGCAAGTCATATCAGCAAAAGCAATCACTTTCTCAGCAGCAGGCAGTGCGAGCCCAGCGGCAGCTCTAAATGAAGGTACCAATAGCCCAGGAAGGCCGCCGACCGCGGGAATTCGCGCCGCCCCCATCCCGCCAGCGTACACGAGACTTCCAGGGCACCCTGGACGACATCGAGGGACTGGAATATTTGGAATTCGCCGTGTCACAGGGCTCGTTGGTCTAGGGGTATGATTCCTGCTTAGGGTGCAGGAGGTCCCGTGTTCAAATCCCGGACGAGCCCTAGCGTTTTGTGAAAACTGATCGCACGTCAGTGGCTGAGTCAGCGCAAAAAGCTCGCCGTCAATATCAAATGAATTTCTTATTCGATGTGAGCAATTGGCACTCGGGTCCGACGCATGAAGGCGATTACGAAGGTTTCGGGTACAGATGGTAGCAGATGCATGTTCGTACGTCTTGCTTAAAGTGATGTAAAAGTGTTTCCGCCCGGGATCGAACCGGGGACCTTCTGCGTGTTAGGCAGACGTGATAACCGCTACACCACGGAAACTGCTTGTGTGCACCTTACTTCACAGACAACTTGTAGTGATGTTGCCATCGTAACTAAAAAATTCAATAAATGTGGTACTTGCAAAACGAAGGGACATGCAGCAGATCCACACACGACGTGGCTCATTGGAGGACAATACGACATAGGCAGGAAAATACTGTTCCCGCCCGGGATCGAACCGGGGACCTTCTGCGTGTGAAGCAGACGTGATAACCGCTACACTACGGAAACGACGGACCCGAGGAGTCCATCTTTGTTCACTCGAACTTGCCTCAGACTTTCTCTCGTCCGCGAATGCACACACGACAGTTCTTTTGTCAGCCTGGAACCCATCACAGCCGAGGGCTCAAGAAGTCTTCGGGTTGCTCGAGAGGGTGTCTGCCGTAGCACCCCTAACGAGATAGCGGCGTTTCGCGCAGTCGTTATTGCAAGTCATATCAGCAAAAGCAATCACTTTCTCAGCAGCAGGCAGTGCGAGCCCAGCGGCAGCTCTACATGAAGGTACCAATAGCCCAGGAAGGCCGCCGACCGCGGGAATTCGCGCCGCCCCCATCCCGCCAGCGTACACGAGACTTCCAGGGCACCCTGGACGACATCGAGGGACTGGAATATTTGGCATTCGCCGTATCACAGGGCTCGTTGGTCTAGGGGTATGATTCCTGCTTAGGGTGCAGGAGGTCCCGGGTTCAAATGCCGGACGAGCCCTAGCGTTTTGTGCAAGCTGATCGCACGTCAGTGGCTGAGTCAGCGCAAAAAGCTCGCCGTCAATATCAAATGAATTTCTTATTCGATGTGAGCAATTGGCACTCGGGTCCGACGCGTGAAGGCGATTACGAAGGTTTCGGGTACAGATGGTAGCAGATGCATGTTAGTACGTCTTGCTTAAAGTGATGTAAAAGTGTTTCCGCCCGGGATCGAACCGGGGACCTTCTGCGTGTTAGGCAGACGTGATAACCGCTACACCACGGAAACTGCTTGTGTGCACCTTACTTCACAGACAACTTGTAGTGATGTTGCCATCGTAACTAAAAAATTCAATAAATGTGGTACTTGCAAAACGAAGGGACATGCAGCAGATCCACACACGACGTGGCTCATTGGAGGACAATACGACATAGGCAGGAAAATACTGTTCCCGCCCGGGATCGAACCGGGGACCTTCTGCGTGTGAAGCAGACGTGATAACCGCTCCACTACGGAAACGACGGACCCGAGGAGTCCATCTTTGTTCACTCGAACTTGCCTCAGACTTTCTCTCGTCCGCGAATGCACACACGACAGTTCTTTTGTCAGCCTGGAACCCATCACAGCCGAGGGCTCAAGAAGTCTTCGGGTTGCTCGAGAGGGTGTCTGCCGTAGCACCCCTAACGAGATAGCGGCGTTTCGCGCAGTCGTTATTGCAAGTCATATCAGCAAAAGCAATCACTTTCTCAGCAGCAGGCAGTGCGAGCCCAGCGGCAGCTCTACATGAAGGTACCAATAGCCCAGGAAGGCCGCCGACCGCGGGAATTCGCGCCGCCCCCATCCCGCCAGCGTACACGAGACTTCCAGGGCACCCTGGACGACATCGAGGGACTGGAATATTTGGCATTCGCCGTGTCACAGGGCTCGTTGGTCTAGGGGTATGATTCCTGCTTAGGGTGCAGGAGGTCCCGGGTTCAAATGCCGGACGAGCCCTAGCGTTTTGTGCAAACTGATCGCACGTCAGTGGCTGAGTCAGCGCAAAAAGCTCGCCGTCAATATCAAATGAATTTCTTATTCGATGTGAGCAATTGGCACTCGGGTCCGACGCGTGAAGGCGATTACGAAGGTTTCGGGTACAGATGGTAGCAGATGCACGTTAGTACGTCTTGCTTAAAGTGATGAAAAAGTGTTTCCGCCCGGGATCGAACCGTGAACCTTCTGCGTGTTAGGCAGACGTGATAACCGCTACACCACGGAAACTGCTTGTGTGCACCTTATTTCACAGACAACTTGTAGTGATGTTGCCATCGTAACTAAAAAATTCAATAAATGTGGTACTTGCAAAACGAAGGGACATGCAGCAGATCCACACACGACGTGGCTCATTGGAGGACAATACGACATAGGCAGGAAAATACTGTTCCCGCCCGGGATCGAACCGGGGACCTTCTGCGTGTGAAGCAGACGTGATAACCGCTCCACTACGGAAACGACGGACCCGAGGAGTCCATCTTTGTTCACTCGAACTTGCCTCAGACTTTCTCTCGTCCGCGAATGCACACACGACAGTTCTTTTGTCAGCCTGGAACCCATCACAGCCGAGGGCTCAAGAAGTCTTCGGGTTGCTCGAGGGGGTGTCTGCCGTAGCACCCCTAACGAGATAGCGGCGTTTCGCGCAGTCGTTATTGCAAGTCATATCAGCAAAAGCAATCACTTTCTCAGCAGCAGGCAGTGCGAGCCCAGCGGCAGCTCTACATGAAGGTACCAATAGCCCAGGAAGGCCGCCGACCGCGGGAATTCGCGCCGCCCCCATCCCGCCAGCGTACACGAGACTTCCAGGGCACCCTGGACGACATCGAGGGACTGGAATATTTGGCATTCGCCGTATCACAGGGCTCGTTGGTCTAGGGGTATGATTCCTGCTTAGGGTGCAGGAGGTCCCGGGTTCAAATGCCGGACGAGCCCTAGCGTTTTGTGCAAACTGATCGCACGTCAGTGGCTGAGTCAGCGCAAAAAGCTCGCCGTCAATATCAAATGAATTTCTTATTCGATGTGAGCAATTGGCACTCGGGTCCGACGCGTGAAGGCGATTACGAAGGTTTCGGGTACAGATGGTAGCAGATGCACGTTAGTACGTCTTGCTTAAAGTGATGAAAAAGTGTTTCCGCCCGGGATCGAACCGGGAACCTTCTGCGTGTTAGGCAGACGTGATAACCGCTACACCACGGAAACTGCTTGTGTGCACCTTACTTCACAGACAACTTGTAGTGATGTTGCCATCGTAACTAAAAAATTCAATAAATGTGGTACTTGCAAAACGAAGGGACATGCAGCAGATCCACACACGACGTGGCTCATTGGAGGACAATACGACATAGGCAGGAAAATACTGTTCCCGCCCGGGATCGAACCGGGGACCTTCTGCGTGTGAAGCAGACGTGATAACCGCTACACTACGGAAACGACGGACCCGAGTAGTCCATCCTTGTTCACTCGAATTTGCCTCAGACTTTCTCTCGTCCGCGAATGCACACACGACAGTTCTTTTGTCAGCCTGGAACCCATCACAGCCGAGGGCTCAAGAAGTCTTCGGGTTGCTCGAGAGGGTGTCTGCCGTAGCACCCCTAACGAGATAGCGGCGTTTCGCGCAGTCGTTATTGCAAGTCATATCAGCAAAAGCAATCACTTTCTCAGCAGCAGGCAGTGCGAGCCCAGCGGCAGCTCTAAATGAAGGTACCAATAGCCCAGGAAGGCCGCCGACCGCGGGAATTCGCGCCGCCCCCATCCCGCCAGCGTACACGAGACTTCCAGGGCACCCTGGACGACATCGAGGGACTGGAATATTTGGAATTCGCCGTGTCACAGGGCTCGTTGGTCTAGGGGTATGATTCCTGCTTAGGGTGCAGGAGGTCCCGTGTTCAAATCCCGGACGAGCCCTAGCGTTTTGTGAAAACTGATCGCACGTCAGTGGCTGAGTCAGCGCAAAAAGCTCGCCGTCAATATCAAATGAATTTCTTATTCGATGTGAGCAATTGGCACTCGGGTCCGACGCATGAAGGCGATTACGAAGGTTTCGGGTACAGATGGTAGCAGATGCATGTTCGTACGTCTTGCTTAAAGTGATGTAAAAGTGTTTCCGCCCGGGATCGAACCGGGGACCTTCTGCGTGTTAGGCAGACGTGATAACCGCTACACCACGGAAACTGCTTGTGTGCACCTTACTTCACAGACAACTTGTAGTGATGTTGCCATCGTAACTAAAAAATTCAATAAATGTGGTACTTGCAAAACGAAGGGACATGCAGCAGATCCACACACGACGTGGCTCATTGGAGGACAATATGACATAGGCAGGAAAATACTGTTCCCGCCCGGGATCGAACCGGGGACCTTCTGCGTGTGAAGCAGACGTGATAACCGCTACACTACGGAAACGACGGACCCGAGGAGTCCATCTTTGTTCACTCGAACTTGCCTCAGACTTTCTCTCGTCCGCGAATGCACACACGACAGTTCTTTTGTCAGCCTGGAACCCATCACAGCCGAGGGCTCAAGAAGTCTTCGGGTTGCTCGAGAGGGTGTCTGCCGTAGCACCCCTAACGAGATAGCGGCGTTTCGCGCAGTCGTTATTGCAAGTCATATCAGCAAAAGCAATCACTTTCTCAGCAGCAGGCAGTGCGAGCCCAGCGGCAGCTCTACATGAAGGTACCAATAGCCCAGGAAGGCCGCCGACCGCGGGAATTCGCGCCGCCCCCATCCCGCCAGCGTACACGAGACTTCCAGGGCACCCTGGACGACATCGAGGGACTGGAATATTTGGCATTCGCCGTATCACAGGGCTCGTTGGTCTAGGGGTATGATTCCTGCTTAGGGTGCAGGAGGTCCCGGGTTCAAATGCCGGACGAGCCCTAGCGTTTTGTGCAAGCTGATCGCACGTCAGTGGCTGAGTCAGCGCAAAAAGCTCGCCGTCAATATCAAATGAATTTCTTATTCGATGTGAGCAATTGGCACTCGGGTCCGACGCGTGAAGGCGATTACGAAGGTTTCGGGTACAGATGGTAGCAGATGCATGTTAGTACGTCTTGCTTAAAGTGATGTAAAAGTGTTTCCGCCCGGGATCGAACCGGGGACCTTCTGCGTGTTAGGCAGACGTGATAACCGCTACACCACGGAAACTGCTTGTGTGCACCTTACTTCACAGACAACTTGTAGTGATGTTGCCATCGTAACTAAAAAATTCAATAAATGTGGTACTTGCAAAACGAAGGGACATGCAGCAGATCCACACACGACGTGGCTCATTGGAGGACAATACGACATAGGCAGGAAAATACTGTTCCCGCCCGGGATCGAACCGGGGACCTTCTGCGTGTGAAGCAGACGTGATAACCGCTCCACTACGGAAACGACGGACCCGAGGAGTCCATCTTTGTTCACTCGAACTTGCCTCAGACTTTCTCTCGTCCGCGAATGCACACACGACAGTTCTTTTGTCAGCCTGGAACCCATCACAGCCGAGGGCTCAAGAAGTCTTCGGGTTGCTCGAGAGGGTGTCTGCCGTAGCACCCCTAACGAGATAGCGGCGTTTCGCGCAGTCGTTATTGCAAGTCATATCAGCAAAAGCAATCACTTTCTCAGCAGCAGGCAGTGCGAGCCCAGCGGCAGCTCTACATGAAGGTACCAATAGCCCAGGAAGGCCGCCGACCGCGGGAATTCGCGCCGCCCCCATCCCGCCAGCGTACACGAGACTTCCAGGGCACCCTGGACGACATCGAGGGACTGGAATATTTGGCATTCGCCGTGTCACAGGGCTCGTTGGTCTAGGGGTATGATTCCTGCTTAGGGTGCAGGAGGTCCCGGGTTCAAATGCCGGACGAGCCCTAGCGTTTTGTGCAAACTGATCGCACGTCAGTGGCTGAGTCAGCGCAAAAAGCTCGCCGTCAATATCAAATGAATTTCTTATTCGATGTGAGCAATTGGCACTCGGGTCCGACGCGTGAAGGCGATTACGAAGGTTTCGGGTACAGATGGTAGCAGATGCACGTTAGTACGTCTTGCTTAAAGTGATGAAAAAGTGTTTCCGCCCGGGATCGAACCGTGAACCTTCTGCGTGTTAGGCAGACGTGATAACCGCTACACCACGGAAACTGCTTGTGTGCACCTTATTTCACAGACAACTTGTAGTGATGTTGCCATCGTAACTAAAAAATTCAATAAATGTGGTACTTGCAAAACGAAGGGACATGCAGCAGATCCACACACGACGTGGCTCATTGGAGGACAATACGACATAGGCAGGAAAATACTGTTCCCGCCCGGGATCGAACCGGGGACCTTCTGCGTGTGAAGCAGACGTGATAACCGCTCCACTACGGAAACGACGGACCCGAGGAGTCCATCTTTGTTCACTCGAACTTGCCTCAGACTTTCTCTCGTCCGCGAATGCACACACGACAGTTCTTTTGTCAGCCTGGAACCCATCACAGCCGAGGGCTCAAGAAGTCTTCGGGTTGCTCGAGGGGGTGTCTGCCGTAGCACCCCTAACGAGATAGCGGCGTTTCGCGCAGTCGTTATTGCAAGTCATATCAGCAAAAGCAATCACTTTCTCAGCAGCAGGCAGTGCGAGCCCAGCGGCAGCTCTACATGAAGGTACCAATAGCCCAGGAAGGCCGCCGACCGCGGGAATTCGCGCCGCCCCCATCCCGCCAGCGTACACGAGACTTCCAGGGCACCCTGGACGACATCGAGGGACTGGAATATTTGGCATTCGCCGTATCACAGGGCTCGTTGGTCTAGGGGTATGATTCCTGCTTAGGGTGCAGGAGGTCCCGGGTTCAAATGCCGGACGAGCCCTAGCGTTTTGTGCAAACTGATCGCACGTCAGTGGCTGAGTCAGCGCAAAAAGCTCGCCGTCAATATCAAATGAATTTCTTATTCGATGTGAGCAATTGGCACTCGGGTCCGACGCGTGAAGGCGATTACGAAGGTTTCGGGTACAGATGGTAGCAGATGCACGTTAGTACGTCTTGCTTAAAGTGATGAAAAAGTGTTTCCGCCCGGGATCGAACCGGGAACCTTCTGCGTGTTAGGCAGACGTGATAACCGCTACACCACGGAAACTGCTTGTGTGCACCTTATTTCACAGACAACTTGTAGTGATGTTGCCATCGTAACTAAAAAATTCAATAAATGTGGTACTTGTAAAACGAAGGGACATGCAGCAGATCCACACACGACGTGGTTCATTGGAGGACAATACGACATAGGCAGGAAAATACTGTTCCCGCCCGGGATCGAACCGGGGACCTTCTGCGTGTGAAGCAGACGTGATAACCGCTCCACTACGGAAACGACGGACCCGAGGAGTCTATCTTTGTTCACTCGAACTTGCCTCAGACTTTCTCTCGTCCGCGAATGCACACACGACAGTTCTTTTGTCAGCCTGGAACCCATCACAGCCGAGGGCTCAAGAAGTCTTCGGGTTGCTCGAGAGGGTGTCTGCCGTAGCACCCCTAACGAGATAGCGGCGTTTCGCGCAGTCGTTATTGCAAGTCATATCAGCAAAAGCAATCACTTTCTCAGCAGCAGGCAGTGCGAGCCCAGCGGCAGCTCTACATGAAGGTACCAATAGCCCAGGAAGGCCGCCGGCCGCGGGAATTCGCGCCGCCCCCATCCCGCCAGCGTACACGAGACTTCCAGGGCACCCTGGACGACATCGAGGGACTGGAATATTTGGCATTCGCCGTGTCACAGGGCTTGTTGGTCTAGGGGTATGATTCCTGCTTAGGGTGCAGGAGGTCCCGGGTTCAAATGCCGGACGAGCCCTAGCGTTTTGTGCAAACTGGTCGCACGTCAGTGGCTGAGTCAGCGCAAAAAGCTCGCCGTCAATATCAAATGAATTTCTTATTCGATGTGAGCAATTGGCACTCGGGTCCGACGCGTGAAGGCGATTACGAAGGTTTCGGGTACAGATGGTAGCAGATGCACGTTAGTACGTCTTGCTTAAAGTGATGAAAAAGTGTTTCCGCCCGGGATCGAACCGGGGACCTTCTGCGTGTTAGGCAGACGTGATAACCGCTACACCACGGAAACTGCTTGTGTGCACCTTATTTCACAGACAACTTGTAGTGATGTTGCCATCGTAACTAAAAAATTCAATAAATGTGGTACTTGTAAAACGAAGGGACATGCAGCAGATCCACACACGACGTGGCTCATTGGAGGACAATACGACATAGGCAGGAAAATACTGTTCCCGCCCGGGATCGAACCGGGGACCTTCTGCGTGTGAAGCAGACGTGATAACCGCTACACTACGGAAACGACGGACCCGAGGAGTCCATCCTTGTTCACTCGAACTTGCCTCAGACTTTCTCTCGTCCGCGAATGCACACACGACAGTTCTTTTGTCAGCCTGGAACCCATCACAGCCGAGGGCTCAAGAAGTCTTCGGGTTGCTCGAGAGGGTGTCTGCCGTAGCACCCCTAACGAGATAGCGGCGTTTCGCGCAGTCGTTATTGCAAGTCATATCAGCAAAAGCAATCACTTTCTCAGCAGCAGGCAGTGCGAGCCCAGCGGCAGCTCTACATGAAGGTACCAATAGCCCAGGAAGGCCGCCGACCGCGGGAATTCGCGCCGCCCCCATCCCGCCAGCGTACACGAGACTTCCAGGGCACCCTGGACGACATCGAGGGACTGGAATATTTGGCATTCGCCGTATCACAGGGCTCGTTGGTCTAGGGGTATGATTCCTGCTTAGGGTGCAGGAGGTCCCGGGTTCAAATGCCGGACGAGCCCTAGCGTTTTGTGCAAACTGATCGCACGTCAGTGGCTGAGTCAGCGCAAAAAGCTCGCCGTCAATATCAAATGAATTTCTTATTCGATGTGAGCAATTGGCACTCGGGTCCGACGCGTGAAGGCGATTACGAAGGTTTCGGGTACAGATGGTAGCAGATGCACGTTAGTACGTCTTGCTTAAAGTGATGAAAAAGTGTTTCCGCCCGGGATCGAACCGGGAACCTTCTGCGTGTTAGGCAGACGTGATAACCGCTACACCACGGAAACTGCTTGTGTGCACCTTATTTCACAGACAACTTGTAGTGATGTTGCCATCGTAACTAAAAAATTCAATAAATGTGGTACTTGTAAAACGAAGGGACATGCAGCAGATCCACACACGACGTGGTTCATTGGAGGACAATACGACATAGGCAGGAAAATACTGTTCCCGCCCGGGATCGAACCGGGGACCTTCTGCGTGTGAAGCAGACGTGATAACCGCTCCACTACGGAAACGACGGACCCGAGGAGTCTATCTTTGTTCACTCGAACTTGCCTCAGACTTTCTCTCGTCCGCGAATGCACACACGACAGTTCTTTTGTCAGCCTGGAACCCATCACAGCCGAGGGCTCAAGAAGTCTTCGGGTTGCTCGAGAGGGTGTCTGCCGTAGCACCCCTAACGAGATAGCGGCGTTTCGCGCAGTCGTTATTGCAAGTCATATCAGCAAAAGCAATCACTTTCTCAGCAGCAGGCAGTGCGAGCCCAGCGGCAGCTCTACATGAAGGTACCAATAGCCCAGGAAGGCCGCCGGCCGCGGGAATTCGCGCCGCCCCCATCCCGCCAGCGTACACGAGACTTCCAGGGCACCCTGGACGACATCGAGGGACTGGAATATTTGGCATTCGCCGTGTCACAGGGCTTGTTGGTCTAGGGGTATGATTCCTGCTTAGGGTGCAGGAGGTCCCGGGTTCAAATGCCGGACGAGCCCTAGCGTTTTGTGCAAACTGGTCGCACGTCAGTGGCTGAGTCAGCGCAAAAAGCTCGCCGTCAATATCAAATGAATTTCTTATTCGATGTGAGCAATTGGCACTCGGGTCCGACGCGTGAAGGCGATTACGAAGGTTTCGGGTACAGATGGTAGCAGATGCACGTTAGTACGTCTTGCTTAAAGTGATGAAAAAGTGTTTCCGCCCGGGATCGAACCGGGGACCTTCTGCGTGTTAGGCAGACGTGATAACCGCTACACCACGGAAACTGCTTGTGTGCACCTTATTTCACAGACAACTTGTAGTGATGTTGCCATCGTAACTAAAAAATTCAATAAATGTGGTACTTGTAAAACGAAGGGACATGCAGCAGATCCACACACGACGTGGCTCATTGGAGGACAATACGACATAGGCAGGAAAATACTGTTCCCGCCCGGGATCGAACCGGGGACCTTCTGCGTGTGAAGCAGACGTGATAACCGCTACACTACGGAAACGACGGACCCGAGGAGTCCATCCTTGTTCACTCGAACTTGCCTCAGACTTTCTCTCGTCCGCGAATGCACACACGACAGTTCTTTTGTCAGCCTGGAACCCATCACAGCCGAGGGCTCAAGAAGTCTTCGGGTTGCTCGAGAGGGTGTCTGCCGTAGCACCCCTAACGAGATAGCGGCGTTTCGCGCAGTCGTTATTGCAAGTCATATCAGCAAAAGCAATCACTTTCTCAGCAGCAGGCAGTGCGAGCCCAGCGGCAGCTCTACATGAAGGTACCAATAGCCCAGGAAGGCCGCCGACCGCGGGAATTCGCGCCGCCCCCATCCCGCCAGCGTACACGAGACTTCCAGGGCACCCTGGACGACATCGAGGGACTGGAATATTTGGCATTCGCCGTGTCACAGGGCTCGTTGGTCTAGGGGTATGATTCCTGCTTAGGGTGCAGGAGGTCCCAGGTTCAAATCCCGGACGAGCCCTAGCGTTTTGTGCAAACTGATCGCACGTCAGTGGCTGAGTCAGCGCAAAAAGCTCGCCGTCAATATCAAATGAATTTCTTATTCGATGTGAGCAATTGGCACTCGGGTCCGACGCGTGAAGGCGATTACGAAGGTTTCGGGTACAGATGGTAGCAGATGCACGTTAGTACGTCTTGCTTAAAGTGATGAAAAAGTGTTTCCGCCCGGGATCGAACCGGGAACCTTCTGCGTGTTAGGCAGACGTGATAACCGCTACACCACGGAAACTGCTTGTGTGCACCTTATTTCACAGACAACTTGTAGTGATGTTGCCATCGTAACTAAAAAATTCAATAAATGTGGTACTTGTAAAACGAAGGGACATGCAGCAGATCCACACACGACGTGGCTCATTGGAGGACAATACGACATAGGCAGGAAAATACTGTTCCTGCCCGGGATCGAACCGGGGACCTTCTGCGTGTGAAGCAGACGTGATAACCGCTCCACTACGGAAACGACGGACCCGAGGAGTCCATCCTTGTTCACTCGAACTTGCCTCAGACTTTCTCTCGTCCGCGAATGCACACACGACAGTTCTTTTGTCAGCCTGGAACCCATCACAGCCGAGGGCTCAAGAAGTCTTCGGGTTGCTCGAGAGGGTGTCTGCCGTAGCACCCCTAACGAGATAGCGGCGTTTCGCGCAGTCGTTATTGCAAGTCATATCAGCAAAAGCAATCACTTTCTCAGCAGCAGGCAGTGCGAGCCCAGCGGCAGCTCTACATGAAGGTACCAATAGCCCAGGAAGGCCGCCGACCGCGGGAATTCGCGCCGCCCCCATCCCGCCAGCGTACACGAGACTTCCAGGGCACCCTGGACGACATCGAGGGACTGGAATATTTGGCATTCGCCGTGTCACAGGGCTCGTTGGTCTAGGGGTATGATTCCTGCTTAGGGTGCAGGAGGTCCCGGGTTCAAATGCCGGACGAGCCCTAGCGTTTTGTGCAAACTGATCGCACGTCAGTGGCTGAGTCAGCGCAAAAAGCTCGCCGTCAATATCAAATGAATTTCTTATTCGATGTGAGCAATTGGCACTCGGGTCCGACGCGTGAAGGCGATTACGAAGGTTTCGGGTACAGATGGTAGCAGATGCACGTTAGTACGTCTTGCTTAAAGTGATGAAAAAGTGTTTCCGCCCGGGATCGAACCGGGGACCTTCTGCGTGTTAGGCAGACGTGATAACCGCTACACCACGGAAACTGCTTGTGTGCACCTTATTTCACAGACAACTTGTAGTGACGTTGCCATCGTAACTAAAAAATTCAATAAATGTGGTACTTGTAAAACGAAGGGACATGCAGCAGATCCACACACGACGTGGCTCATTGGAGGACAATACGACATAGGCAGGAAAATACTGTTCCCGCCCGGGATCGAACCGGGGACCTTCTGCGTGTGAAGCAGACGTGATAACCGCTACACTACGGAAACGACGGACCCGAGTAGTCCATCCTTGTTCACTCGAACTTGCCTCAGACTTTCTCTCGTCCGCGAATGCACACACGACAGTTCTTTTGTCAGCCTGGAACCCATCACAGCCGAGGGCTCAAGAAGTCTTCGGGTTGCTCGAGAGGGTGTCTGCCGTAGCACCCCTAACGAGATAGCGGCGTTTCGCGCAGTCGTTATTGCAAGTCATATCAGCAAAAGCAATCACTTTCTCAGCAGCAGGCAGTGCGAGCCCAGCGGCAGCTCTACATGAAGGTACCAATAGCCCAGGAAGGCCGCCGACCGCGGGAATTCGCGCCGCCCCCATCCCGCCAGCGTACACGAGACTTCCAGGGCACCCTGGACGACATCGAGGGACTGGAATATTTGGCATTCGCCGTGTCACAGGGCTCGTTGGTGTAGGGGTATGATTCCTGCTTAGGGTGCAGGAGGTCCCGGGTTCAAATGCCGGACGAGCAATAGCGTTTTGTGCAAACTGATCGCACGTCAGTGGCTGAGTCAGCGCAAAAAGCTCGCCGTCAATATCAAATGAATTTCTTATTCGATGTGAGCAATTGGCACTCGGGTCCGACGCGTGAAGGCGATTACGAAGGTTTCGGGTACAGATGGTAGCAGATGCACGTTAGTACGTCTTGCTTAAAGTGATGAAAAAGTGTTTCCGCCCGGGATCGAACCGGGGACCTTCTGCGTGTTAGGCAGACGTGATAACCGCTACACCACGGAAACTGCTTGTGTGCACCTTATTTCACAGACAACTTGTAGTGACGTTGCCATCGTAACTAAAAAATTCAATAAATGTGGTACTTGTAAAACGAAGGGACATGCAGCAGATCCACACACGACGTGGCTCATTGGAGGACAATACGACATAGGCATGAAAATACTGTTCCCGCCCGGGATCGAACCGGGGACCTTCTGCGTGTGAAGCAGACGTGATAACCGCTACACTACGGAAACGACGGACCCGAGTAGTCCATCCTTGTTCACTCGAACTTGCCTCAGACTTTCTCTCGTCCGCGAATGCACACACGACAGTTCTTTTGTCAGCCTGGAACCCATCACAGCCGAGGGCTCAAGAAGTCTTCGGGTTGCTCGAGAGGGTGTCTGCCGTAGCACCCCTAACGAGATAGCGGCGTTTCGCGCAGTCGTTATTGCAAGTCATATCAGCAAAAGCAATCACTTTCTCAGCAGCAGGCAGTGCGAGCCCAGCGGCAGCTCTACATGAAGGTACCAATAGCCCAGGAAGGCCGCCGACCGCGGGAATTCGCGCCGCCCCCATCCCGCCAGC
This sequence comes from Schistocerca piceifrons, assembly GCF_021461385.2. NCBI lineage: Eukaryota > Metazoa > Arthropoda > Insecta > Orthoptera > Acrididae > Schistocerca > Schistocerca piceifrons. Next base: position 123,888 of record NW_025728776.1, on the reverse strand, counting down.
GTACACGAGACTTCCAGGGCACCCTGGACGACATCGAGGGACTGGAATATTTGGAATTCGCCGTGTCACAGGGCTCGTTGGTCTAGGGGTATGATTCCTGCTTAGGGTGCAGGAGGTCCCGGGTTCAAATCCCGGACGAGCCCTAGCGTTTTGTGCAAACTGATCGCACGTCAGTGGCTGAGTCAGCGCAAAAAGCTCGCCGTCAATATCAAATGAATTTCTTATTCGATGTGAGCAATTGGCACTCGGGTCCGACGCGTGAAGGCGATTACGAAGGTTTCGGGTACAGATGGTAGCAGATGCACGTTAGTACGTCTTGCTTAAAGTGATGAAAAAGTGTTTCCGCCCGGGATCGAACCGGGAACCTTCTGCGTATTAGGCAGACGTGATAACCGCTACACCACGGAAACTGCTTGTGTGCACCTTATTTCACAGACAACTTGTAGTGATGTTGCCATCGTAACTAAAAAATTCAATAAATGTGGTACTTGTAAAACGAAGGGACATGCAGCAGATCCACACACGACGTGGCTCATTGGAGGACAATACGACATAGGCAGGAAAATACTGTTCCTGCCCGGGATCGAACCGGGGACCTTCTGCGTGTGAAGCAGACGTGATAACCGCTCCACTACGGAAACGACGGACCCGAGGAGTCCATCCTTGTTCACTCGAACTTGCCTCAGACTTTCTCTCGTCCGCGAATGCACACACGACAGTTCTTTTGTCAGCCTGGAACCCATCACAGCCGAGGGCTCAAGAAGTCTTCGGGTTGCTCGAGAGGGTGTCTGCCGTAGCACCCCTAACGAGATAGCGGCGTTTCGCGCAGTCGTTATTGCAAGTCATATCAGCAAAAGCAATCACTTTCTCAGCAGCAGGCAGTGCGAGCCCAGCGGCAGCTCTACATGAAGGTACCAATAGCCCAGGAAGGCCGCCGACCGCGGGAATTCGCGCCGCCCCCATCCCGCCAGCGTACACGAGACTTCCAGGGCACCCTGGACGACATCGAGGGACTGGAATATTTGGCATTCGCCGTGTCACAGGGCTCGTTGGTCTAGGGGTATGATTCCTGCTTAGGGTGCAGGAGGTCCCGTGTTCAAATCCCGGACGAGCCCTAGCGTTTTGTGCAAACTGATCGCACGTCAGTGGCTGAGTCAGCGCAAAAAGCTCGCCGTCAATATCAAATGAATTTCTTATTCGATGTGAGCAATTGGCACTCGGGTCCGACGCGTGAAGGCGATTACGAAGGTTTCGGGTACAGATGGTAGCAGATGCACGTTAGTACGTCTTGCTTAAAGTGATGAAAAAGTGTTTCCGCCCGGGATCGAACCGGGGACCTTCTGCGTGTTAGGCAGTCGTGATAACCGCTACACCACGGAAACTGCTTGTGTGCACCTTATTTCACAGACAACTTGTAGTGACGTTGCCATCGTAACTAAAAAATTCAATAAATGTGGTACTTGTAAAACGAAGGGACATGCAGCAGATCCACACACGACGTGGCTCATTGGAGGACAATACGACATAGGCAGGAAAATACTGTTCCCGCCCGGGATCGAACCGGGGACCTTCTGCGTGTTAGGCAGACGTGATAACCGCTACACCACGGAAACTGTTTGTGTGCACCTTACTTCACAGACAACTTGTAGTGATGTTGCCATCGTAACTAAAAAATTCAATAAATGTGGTACTTGCAAAACGAAGGGACATGCAGCAGATCCACACACGACGTGGCTCATTGGAGGACAATACGACATAGGCAGGAAAATACTGTTCCCGCCCGGGGTCGAACCGGGGACCTTCTGGGTGTAAAGCAGACGTGATAACCGCTACACTACGGAAACGACGGACCCGAGGAGTCCATCCTAGTTCACTCGAACTTGCCTCAGACTTTCTCTCGTCCGCGAATGCACACACGACAGTTCTTTTGTCAGCCTGGAACCCATCACAGCCGAGGGCTCAAGAAGTCTTCGGGGTGCTCGAGAGGGTGTCTGCCGTAGCACCCCTAACGAGATAGCGGCGTTTCGCGCAGTCGTTATTGCAAGTCATATCAGCAAAAGCAATCACTTTCTCAGCAGCAGGCAGTGCGATCCCAGCGGCAGCTCTACATGAAGGTACCAACAGCCCAGGAAGGCCGCCGACCGCAGAATTCGCGCCGCCCCCATCCCGCCAGCGTACACGAGACTTCCAGGGCACCCTGGACGACATCGAGGGACTTAAATAATTGGCATTCGCCGTGTCACAGGGCTCGTTGGTCTAGGGGTATGATTCCTGCTTAGGGTGCAGGAGGTCCCGGGTTCAAATCCCGGACGAGCCCTAGCGTTTTGTGCAAACTGATCGCACGTCAGTGGCTGAGTCAGCGCAAAAAGCTCGCCGTCAATATCAAATGAATTTCTTATTCGATGTGAGCAATTGACACTCGAGTCCGACGCGTGAAGGCGATTACGAAGGTTTCGGGTACAGATGGTAGCAGATGCATGTTGGTACGTCTTGCTTAAAGTGATGAAAAAGTGTTTCCGCCCGCGATCGAACCGGGGACCTTCTGCGTGTTAGGCAGACGTGATAACCGCTACACCACGGAAACTGCTTGTGTGCACCTTACTTCACAGACAACTTGTAGTGATGTTGCCATCGTAACTAAAAAATTCAATAAATGTGGTACTTGCAAAACGAAGGGACATGCAGCAGATCCACACACGACGTGGCTCATTGGAGGACAATACGACATAGGCAGGAAAATACTGTTCCCGCCCGGGATCGAACCGGGGACCTTCTGCGTGTGAAGCAGACGTGATAACCGCTACACTACGGAAACCACGGACCCGAGGAGTCCATCCTAGTTCACTCGAACTTGCCACAGACTTTCTCTCGTCCGCGAATGCACACACGACAGTTCTTTTGTCAGCCTGGAACCCATCACAGCCGAGGGCTCAAGAAGTCTTCGGGGTGCTCGAGAGGGTGTCTGCCGTAGCACCCCTAACGAGATAGCGGCGTTTCGCGCAGTCGTTATTGCAAGTCATATCAGCAAAAGCAATCACTTTCTTAGCAGCAGGCAGTGCGAGCCCAGCGGGCACCTTCTGCGTGTTAGGCTGTGTGCACCTTACTTCACAGACAACTTGTAGTGATGTTGCCATCGTAACTAAAAAATTCAATAAATGTGGTACTTGCAAAACGAAGGGACATGCGGCAGATCCACACCCGAAGTGGCTCATTGGAGGACAATACGACATAGGCAGGAAAATACTGTTCCCGCCCGGGATCGAACCGGGGACCTTCTGCGTGTGAAGCAGACGTGATAACCGCTACACTACGGAAACGACGGACACGACGAGTCCATCCTTGTTCACTCAAACTTGCCTCAGCCTTTCTCTCGTCAGCGAATGCACACACGACAGTTCTTTTGACAGCCTGGAACCCATCACAGCCGAGGGCTCAAGAAGTCTTCGGGGTGCTCGAGAGGGTGTCTGCCGTAGCACCCCTAACGAGATAGCGGCGTTTCGCGCAGTCGTTATTGCAAGTCATATCAGCAAAAGCAATCACTTTCTCAGCAGCAGGCAGTGCGAGCCCAGCGGCAGCTCTACATGAAGGTACCAATAGCCCAGGAAGTCCGCCGACCGCGGGAATTCGCGCCGCCCCCATCCCGCCAGCGTACACGAGACTTCCAGGGCACCCTGGACGAAATCGAGGGACTTCAATAATTGGCATTCGCTGTGTCACAGGGCTCGTTGGTCTAGGGGTATGATTCCTGCTTAGGGTGCAGGAGGTCGCCGGTTCAAATGCCGTACGAGCCCTAGCGTTTTGTGCAAACTGATCGCACGTCAGTGGCTGAGTCAGCGCAAAAAGCTCGCCGTCAATATCAAATGAATTTCTTATTCGATGTGAGCAATTGACACTCGAGTCCGACGCGTGAAGGCGATTACGAAGGTTTCGGGTACAGATGGTAGCAGATGCATGTTGGTACGTCTTGCTTAAAGTGATGAAAAAGTGTTTCCGCCCGCGATCGAACCGGGGACCTTCTGCGTGTTAGGCAGACGTGATAACCGCTACACCACGGAAACTGCTTGTGTGCACCTTACTTCACAGACAACTTGTAGTGATGTTGCCATCGTAACTAAAAAATTCAATAAATGTGGTACTTGCAAAACGAAGGGACATGCAGCAGATCCACACACGACGTGGCTCATTGGAGGACAATACGACATAGGCAGGAAAATACTGTTTCCGCCCGCGATCGAACCGGGGACCTTCTGCGTGTTAGGCAGACGTGATAACCGCTACACCACGGAAACTGCTTGTGTGCACCTTACTTCACAGACAACTTGTAGTGATGTTGCCATCGTAACTAAATAATTCAATAAATGTGGTACTTGCAAAACGAAGGGAAATGCAGCAGATCCACACACGACGTGGCTCATTGGAGGACAATACGACATAGGCAGGAAAATACTGTTCCCGCCCGGGATCGAACCGGGGACCTTCTACGTGTTAGGCAGACGTGATAACCGCTACACCACGGAAACTGCTTGTGTGCACCTTACTTCACAGACAACTTGTAGTGATGTTGCCATCGTAACTAAAAAATTCAATAAATGTGGTACTTGCAAAACGAAGGGACATGCAGCAGATCCACACACGACGTGGCTCATTGGAGGACAATACGACATAGGCAGGAAAATACTGTTCCCGCCCGGGATCGAACCGGGGACCTTCTGCGTGTGAAGCAGACGTGATAACCGCTACACTACGGAAACGACGGACCCGAGGAGTCCATCCTAGTTCACTCGAACTTGCCTCAGACTTTCTCTCGTCCGCGAATGCACACACGACAGTTCTTTTGTCAGCCTGGAACCCATCACAGCCGAGGGCTCAAGAAGTCTTCGGGGTGCTCGAGAGGGTGTCTGCCGTAGCACCCCTAACGAGATAGCGGCGTTTCGCGCAGTCGTTATTGCAAGTCATATCAGCAAAAGCAATCACTTTCTTAGCAGCAGGCAGTGCGAGCCCAGCGGCAGCTCTACATGAAGGTACCAATAGCCCAGGAAGGCCGCCGACCGCGGGAATTCGCGCCGCCCCCATCCCGCCAGCGTACACGAGACTTCCAGGGCACCCTGGACGACATCGAGGGACTGGAATAATTGGCAATCGCCGTGTCACAGGGCTCGTTGGTCTAGGGATATGATTCCTGCTTAGGGTGCAGGAGGTCCCGGGTTCAAATCCCGGACGAGCCCGAGCATTTTGTGCAAACTGATCGCACGTCAGTGGCTGAGTCAGCGCAAAAAGCTCGCCGTCAATATCAAATTAATTTCTTATTCGATGTGAGCAATTGACACTCTGGTCCGACGCGTGAAGGCGATTACGAAGGTTTCGGGTACAGATGGTAGCAGATGCATGTTAGTAAGTCTCGATTAAAGTGATGAAAAAGTGTTTCCGCCCGGGATCGAACCGGGGACCTTCTGCGTGTTAGGCAGACGTGATAACCGCTACACCACGGAAACTGTTTGTGTGCACCTTACTTCACAGACAACTTGTAGTGATGTTGCCATCGTAACTAAAAAATTCAATAAATGTGGTACTTGCAAAACGAAGGGACATGCGGCAGATCCACACCCGAAGTGGCTCATTGGAGGACAATACGACATAGGCAGGAAAATACTGTTCCCGCCCGGGATCGAACCGGGGACCTTCTGCGTGTGAAGCAGACGTGATAACCGCTACACTACGGAAACGACGGACACGACGAGTCCATCCTTGTTCACTCAAACTTGCCTCAGCCTTTCTCTCGTCAGCGAATGCACACACGACAGTTCTTTTGTCAGCCTGGAACCCATCACAGCCGAGGGCTCAAGAAGTCTTCGGGGTGCTCGAGAGGGTGTCTGCCGTAGCACCCCTAACGAGATAGCGGCGTTTCGCGCAGTCGTTATTGCAAGTCATATCAGCAAAAGCAATCACTTTCTTAGCAGCAGGCAGTGCGAGCCCAGCGCGCACCTTCTGCGTGTTAGGCTGTGTGCACCTTACTTCACAGACAACTTGTAGTGATGTTGCCATCGTAACTAAAAAATTCAATAAATGTGGTACTTGCAAAACGAAGGGACATGCGGCAGATCCACACCCGAAGTGGCTCATTGGAGGACAATACGACATAGGCAGGAAAATACTGTTCCCGCCCGGGATCGAACCGGGGACCTTCTGCGTGTGAAGCAGACGTGATAACCGCTACACTACGGAAACGACGGACACGACGAGTCCATCCTTGTTCACTCAAACTTGCCTCAGCCTTTCTCTCGTCAGCGAATGCACACACGACAGTTCTTTTGTCAGCCTGGAACCCATCACAGCCGAGGGCTCAAGAAGTCTTCGGGGTGCTCGAGAGGGTGTCTGCCGTAGCACCCCTAACGAGATAGCGGCGTTTCGCGCAGTCGTTATTGCAAGTCATATCAGCAAAAGCAATCACTTTCTCAGCAGCAGGCAGTGCGAGCCCAGCGGCAGCTCTACATGAAGGTACCAATAGCCCAGGAAGTCCGCCGACCGCGGGAATTCGCGCCGCCCCCATCCCGCCAGCGTACACGAGACTTCCAGGGCACCCTGGACGAAATCGAGGGACTTCAATAATTGGCATTCGCTGTGTCACAGGGCTCGTTGGTCTAGGGGTATGATTCCTGCTTAGGGTGCAGGAGGTCGCCGGTTCAAATGCCGTACGAGCCCTAGCGTTTTGTGCAAACTGATCGCACGTCAGTGGCTGAGTCAGCGCAAAAAGCTCGCCGTCAATATCAAATGAATTTCTTATTCGATGTGAGCAATTGACACTCGAGTCCGACGCGTGAAGGCGATTACGAAGGTTTCGGGTACAGATGGTAGCAGATGCATGTTGGTACGTCTTGCTTAAAGTGATGAAAGAGTGTTTCCGCCCGCGATCGAACCGGGGACCTTCTGCGTGTTAGGCAGACGTGATAACCGCTACACCACGGAAACTGCTTGTGTGCACCTTACTTCACAGACAACTTGTAGTGATGTTGCTATCGTAACTAAATAATTCAATAAATGTGGTACTTGCAAAACGAAGGGAAATGCAGCAGATCCACACACGACGTGGCTCATTGGAGGACAATACGACATAGGCAGGAAAATACTGTTCCCGCCCGGGATCGAACCGGGGACCTTCTGCGTGTTAGGCAGACGTGATAACCGCTACACCACGGAAACTGCTTGTGTGCACCTTACTTCACAGACAACTTGTAGTGATGTTGCCATCGTAACTAAAAAATTCAATAAATGTGGTACTTGCAAAACGAAGGGACATGCAGCAGATCCACACACGACGTGGCTCATTGGAGGACAATACGACATAGGCAGGAAAATACTGTTCCCGCCCGGGATCGAACCGGGGACCTTCTGCGTGTGAAGCAGACGTGATAACCGCTACACTACGGAAACGACGGACCCGAGGAGTCCATCCTAGTTCACTCGAACTTGCCTCAGACTTTCTCTCGTCCGCGAATGCACACACGACAGTTCTTTTGTCAGCCTGGAACCCATCACAGCCGAGGGCTCAAGAAGTCTTCGGGGTGCTCGAGAGGGTGTCTGCCGTAGCACCCCTAACGAGATAGCGGCGTTTCGCGCAGTCGTTATTGCAAGTCATATCAGCAAAAGCAATCACTTTCTCAGCAGCAGGCAGTGCGATCCCAGCGGCAGCTCTACATGAAGGTACCAATAGCCCAGGAAGGCCGCCGACCGCGGGAATTCGCGCCGCCCCCATCCCGCCAGCGTACACGAGACTTCCAGGGCACCCTGGACGACATCGAGTGACTTCAATAATTGGCATTCGCCGTGTCACAGGGCTCGTTGGTCTAGGGGTATGATTCCTGCTTAGGGTGCAGGAGGTCCCGGGTTCAAATCCCGGACGAGCCCTAGCGTTTTGTGCAAACTGATCGCACGTCAGTGGCTGAGTCAGCGCAAAAAACTGGCCGTCAATATCAAATGAATTTCTTATTCGATGTGAGCAATTGACACTCGAGTCCGACGCGTGAAGGCGATTACGAAGGTTTCGGGTACAGATGGTAGCAGATGCATGTTGGTACGTCTTGCTTAAAGTGATGAAAGAGTGTTTCCGCCCGCGATCGAACCGGGGACCTTCTGCGTGTTAGGCAGACGTGATAACCGCTACACCACGGAAACTGCTTGTGTGCACCTTACTTCACAGACAACTTGTAGTGATGTTGCCATCGTAACTAAAAAATTCAATAAATGTGGTACTTGCAAAACGAAGGGACATGCAGCAGATCCACACACGACGTGGCTCATTGGAGGACAATACGACATAGGCAGGAAAATACTGTTCCCGCCCGGGATCGAACCAGGGACCTTCTGCGTGTTAGGCAGACGTGATAACCGCTACACCACGGAAACTACTTGTGTGCACCTTACTTCACAGACAACTTGTAGTTATGTTGCCATCGTAACTAAAAAATTCAATAAATGTGGTACTTGCAAAACGAAGGGACATGCAGCAGATCCACACACGACGTGGCTCATTGGAGGACAATACGACATAGGCAGGAAAATACTGTTCCCGCCCGGGATCGAACCGGGGACCTTCTGCGTGTGAAGCAGACGTGATAACCGCTACACTACGGAAACCACGGACCCGAGGAGTCCATCCTAGTTCACTCGAACTTGCCTCAGACTTTCTCTCGTCCGCGAATGCACACACGACAGTTCTTTTGTCAGCCTGGAACCCATCACAGCCGAGGGCTCAAGAAGTCTTCGGGGTGCTCGAGAGGGTGTCTGCCGTAGCACCCCTAACGAGATAGCGGCGTTTCGCGCAGTCGTTATTGCAAGTCATATCAGCAAAAGCAATCACTTTCTCAGCAGCAGGCAGTGCGATCCCAGCGGCAGCTCTACATGAAGGTACCAATAGCCCAGGAAGGCCGCCGACCGCGGGAATTCGCGCCGCCCCCATCCCGCCAGCGTACACGAGACTTCCAGGGCACCCTGGACGACATCGAGTGACTTCAATAATTGGCATTCGCCGTGTCACAGGGCTCGTTGGTCTAGGGGTATGATTCCTGCTTAGGGTGTAGGAGGTCCCGGGTTCAAATCCCGGACGAGCCCTAGCGTTTTGTGCAAACTGATCGCACGTCAGTGGCTGAGTCAGCGCAAAAAACTCGCCGTCAATATCAAATGAATTTCTTATTCGATGTGAGCAATTGACACTCGAGTCCGACGCGTGAAGGCGATTACGAAGGTTTCGGGTACAGATGGTAGCAGATGCATGTTGGTACGTCTTGCTTAAAGTGATGAAAGAGTGTTTCCGCCCGCGATCGAACCGGGGACCTTCTGCGTGTTAGGCAGACGTGATAACCGCTACACCACGGAAACTGCTTGTGTGCACCTTACTTCACAGACAACTTGTAGTGATGTTGCCATCGTAACTAAAAAATTCAATAAATGTGGTACTTGCAAATCGAAGGGACATGCAGCAGATCCACACACGACGTGGCTCATTGGAGGACAATACGACATAGGCAGGAAAATACTGTTCCCGCCCGGGATCGAACCAGGGACCTTCTGCGTGTTAGGCAGACGTGATAACCGCTACACCACGGAAACTACTTGTGTGCACCTTACTTCACAGACAACTTGTAGTTATGTTGCCATCGTAACTAAAAAATTCAATAAATGTGGTACTTGCAAAACGAAGGGACATGCAGCAGATCCACACACGACGTGGCTCATTGGAGGACAATACGACATAGGCAGGAAAATACTGTTCCCGCCCGGGATCGAACCGGGGACCTTCTGCGTGTGAAGCAGACGTGATAACCGCTACACTACGGAAACGACGGACCGGAGGAGTCCATCCTAGTTCACTCGAACTTGCCTCAGACTTTCTCTCGTCCGCGAATGCACACACGACAGTTCTTTTGTCAGCCTGGAACCCATCACAGCCGAGGGCTCAAGAAGTCTTCGGGGTGCTCGAGAGGGTGTCTGCCGTAGCACCCCTAACGAGATAGCGGCGTTTCGCGCAGTCGTTATTGCAAGTCATATCAGCAAAAGCAATCACTTTCTTAGCAGCAGGCAGTGCGAGCCCAGCGGCAGCTCTACATGAAGGTACCAATAGCCCAGGAAGGCCGCCGACCGCGGGAATTCGCGCCGCCCCCATCCCGCCAGCGTACACGAGACTTCCAGGGCACCCTGGACGACATCGAGGGACTGGAATAATTGGCAATCGCCGTGTCACAGGGCTCGTTGGTCTAGGGATATGATTCCTGCTTAGGGTGCAGGAGGTCCCGGGTTCAAATCCCGGACGAGCCCGAGCATTTTGTGCAAACTGATCGCACGTCAGTGGCTGAGTCAGCGCAAAAAGCTCGCCGTCAATATCAAATTAATTTCTTATTCGATGTGAGCAATTGACACTCTGGTCCGACGCGTGAAGGCGATTACGAAGGTTTCGGGTACAGATGGTAGCAGATGCATGTTAGTAAGTCTCGATTAAAGTGATGAAAAAGTGTTTCCGCCCGGGATCGAACCGGGGACCTTCTGCGTGTTAGGCAGACGTGATAACCGCTACACCACGGAAACTGTTTGTGTGCACCTTACTTCACAGACAACTTGTAGTGATGTTGCCATCGTAACTAAAAAATTCAATAAATGTGGTACTTGCAAAACGAAGGGACATGCGGCAGATCCACACCCGAAGTGGCTCATTGGAGGACAATACGACATAGGCAGGAAAATACTGTTCCCGCCCGGGATCGAACCGGGGACCTTCTGCGTGTGAAGCAGACGTGATAACCGCTACACTACGGAAACGACGGACACGACGAGTCCTTCCTTGTTCACTCAAACTTGCCTCAGCCTTTCTCTCGTCAGCGAATGCACACACGACAGTCCTTTTGTCAGCCTGGAACCCATCACAGCCGAGGGCTCAAGAAGTCTTCGGGGTGCTCGAGAGGGTGTCTGCCGTAGCACCCCTAACGAGATAGCGGCGTTTCGCGCAGTCGTTATTGCAAGTCATATCAGCAAAAGCAATCACTTTCTTAGCAGCAGGCAGTGCGAGCCCAGCGGGCACCTTCTGCGTGTTAGGCTGTGTGCACCTTACTTCACAGACAACTTGTAGTGATGTTGCCATCGTAACTAAAAAATTCAATAAATGTGGTACTTGCAAAACGAAGGGACATGCGGCAGATCCACACCCGAAGTGGCTCATTGGAGGACAATACGACATAGGCAGGAAAATACTGTTCCCGCCCGGGATCGAACCGGGGACCTTCTGCGTGTGAAGCAGACGTGATAACCGCTACACTACGGAAACGACGGACACGACGAGTCCATCCTTGTTCACTCAAACTTGCCTCAGCCTTTCTCTCGTCAGCGAATGCACACACGACAGTTCTTTTGTCAGCCTGGAACCCATCACAGCCGAGGGCTCAAGAAGTCTTCGGGGTGCTCGAGAGGGTGTCTGCCGTAGCACCCCTAACGAGATAGCGGCGTTTCGCGCAGTCGTTATTGCAAGTCATATCAGCAAAAGCAATCACTTTCTCAGCAGCAGGCAGTGCGAGCCCAGCGGCAGCTCTACATGAAGGTACCAATAGCCCAGGAAGTCCGCCGACCGCGGGAATTCGCGCCGCCCCCATCCCGCCAGCGTACACGAGACTTCCAGGGCACCCTGGACGAAATCGAGGGACTTCAATAATTGGCATTCGCTGTGTCACAGGGCTCGTTGGTCTAGGGGTATGATTCCTGCTTAGGGTGCAGTAGGTCGCCGGTTCAAATGCCGTACGAGCCCTAGCGTTTTGTGCAAACTGATCGCACGTCAGTGGCTGAGTCAGCGCAAAAAGCTCGCCGTCAATATCAAATGAATTTCTTATTCGATGTGAGCAATTGACACTCGAGTCCGACGCGTGAAGGCGATTACGAAGGTTTCGGGTACAGATGGTAGCAGATGCATGTTGGTACGTCTTGCTTAAAGTGATGAAAGAGTGTTTCCGCCCGCGATCGAACCGGGGACCTTCTGCGTGTTAGGCAGACGTGATAACCGCTACACCACGGAAACTGCTTGTGTGCACCTTACTTCACAGACAACTTGTAGTGATGTTGCCATCGTAACTAAATAATTCAATAAATGTGGTACTTGCAAAACGAAGGGAAATGCAGCAGATCCACACACGACGTGGCTCATTGGAGGACAATACGACATAGGCAGGAAAATACTGTTCCCGCCCGGGATCGAACCGGGGACCTTCTGCGTGTTAGGCAGTCGTGATAACCGCTACACCACGGAAACTGCTTGTGTGCACCTTACTTCACAGACAACTTGTAGTGATGTTGCCATCGTAACTAAAAAATTCAATAAATGTGGTACTTGCAAAACGAAGGGACATGCAGCAGATCCACACACGACGTGGCTCATTGGAGGACAATACGACATAGGCAGGAAAATACTGTTCCCGCCCGGGATCGAACCGGGGACCTTCTGCGTGTGAAGCAGACGTGATAACCGCTACACTACGGAAACGACGGACCCGAGGAGTCCATCCTAGTTCACTCGAACTTGCCTCAGACTTTCTCTCGTCCGCGAATGCACACACGACAGTTCTTTTGTCAGCCTGGAACCCATCACAGCCGAGGGCTCAAGAAGTCTTCGGGGTGCTCGAGAGGGTGTCTGCCGTAGCACCCCTAACGAGATAGCGGCGTTTCGCGCAGTCGTTATTGCAAGTCATATCAGCAAAAGCAATCACTTTCTTAGCAGCAGGCAGTGCGAGCCCAGCGGGCACCTTCTGCGTGTTAGGCTGTGTGCACCTTACTTCACAGACAACTTGTAGTGATGTTGCCATCGTAACTAAAAAATTCAATAAATGTGGTACTTGCAAAACGAAGGGACATGCGGCAGATCCACACCCGAAGTGGCTCATTGGAGGACAATACGACATAGGCAGGAAAATACTGTTCCCGCCCGGGATCGAACCGGGGACCTTCTGCGTGTGAAGCAGACGTGATAACCGCTACACTACGGAAACGACGGACACGACGAGTCCATCCTTGTTCACTCAAACTTGCCTCAGCCTTTCTCTCGTCAGCGAATGCACACACGACAGTTCTTTTGTCAGCCTGGAACCCATCACAGCCGAGGGCTCAAGAAGTCTTCGGGGTGCTCGAGAGGGTGTCTGCCGTAGCACCCCTAACGAGATAGCGGCGTTTCGCGCAGTCGTTATTGCAAGTCATATCAGCAAAAGCAATCACTTTCTCAGCAGCAGGCAGTGCGAGCCCAGCGGCAGCTCTACATGAAGGTACCAATAGCCCAGGAAGTCCGCCGACCGCGGGAATTCGCGCCGCCCCCATCCCGCCAGCGTACACGAGACTTCCAGGGCACCCTGGACGAAATCGAGGGACTTCAATAATTGGCATTCGCTGTGTCACAGGGCTCGTTGGTCTAGGGGTATGATTCCTGCTTAGGGTGCAGGAGGTCGCCGGTTCAAATGCCGTACGAGCCCTAGCGTTTTGTGCAAACTGATCGCACGTCAGTGGCTGAGTCAGCGCAAAAAGCTCGCCGTCAATATCAAATGAATTTCTTATTCGATGTGAGCAATTGACACTCGAGTCCGACGCGTGAAGGCGATTACGAAGGTTTCGGGTACAGATGGTAGCAGATGCATGTTGGTACGTCTTGCTTAAAGTGATGAAAGAGTGTTTCCGCCCGCGATCGAACCGGGGACCTTCTGCGTGTTAGGCAGACGTGATAACCGCTACACCACGGAAACTGCTTGTGTGCACCTTACTTCACAGACAACTTGTAGTGATGTTGCCATCGTAACTAAAAAATTCAATAAATGTGGTACTTGCAAAACGAAGGGACATGCAGCAGATCCACACACGACGTGGCTCATTGGAGGACAATACGACATAGGCAGGAAAATACTGTTCCCGCCCGGGATCGAACCAGGGACCTTCTGCGTGTTAGGCAGACGTGATAACCGCTACACCACGGAAACTACTTGTGTGCACCTTACTTCACAGACAACTTGTAGTTATGTTGCCATCGTAACTAAAAAATTCAATAAATGTGGTACTTGCAAAACGAAGGGACATGCAGCAGATCCACACACGACGTGGCTCATTGGAGGACAATACGACATAGGCAGGAAAATACTGTTCCCGCCCGGGATCGAACCGGGGACCTTCTGCGTGTGAAGCAGACGTGATAACCGCTACACTACGGAAACCACGGACCCGAGGAGTCCATCCTAGTTCACTCGAACTTGCCTCAGACTTTCTCTCGTCCGCGAATGCACACACGACAGTTCTTTTGTCAGCCTGGAACCCATCACAGCCGAGGGCTCAAGAAGTCTTCGGGGTGCTCGAGAGGGTGTCTGCCGTAGCACCCCTAACGAGATAGCGGCGTTTCGCGCAGTCGTTATTGCAAGTCATATCAGAAAAAGCAATCACTTTCTCAGCAGCAGGCAGTGCGATCCCAGCGGCAGCTCTACATGAAGGTACCAATAGCCCAGGAAGGCCGCCGACCGCGGGAATTCGCGCCGCCCCCATCCCGCCAGCGTACACGAGACTTCCAGGGCACCCTGGACGACATCGAGTGACTTCAATAATTGGCATTCGCCGTGTCACAGGGCTCGTTGGTCTAGGGGTAAGTTCCGCTTTAGACGCCGTGCAGTGTGGACGTGCCTAGTCTTCCGCTCCGCCGTAGCGTTACGTATAGTGGACTATCCTTTTTGTTTACGTGTTGTGTTGCAACTTCTGTGAGTGTTTCTCCGTCGTTGTTTCGTACCTTGTGTTTTTTTTTCTGTCCTTATTTCAGTGTTTTTTGTGTAGCGGTTTCGACCGCATATTTTGAAAATGTCGTCCCAGGTTATTCCTCGTCAGGCTACAGTTAGTTTTGCTTTTGACAAGTCAACCCGCCATGTGCAACCTAGTTCTCTTGAGATTCATGATTGGTTGGTGGATACCTTTGGTGTTCATTCGGATCAGGTGCACACTGCTTATTTTGATACCGAACTGTATGTTTTCTTTGTTAAGTTTATGGACCCACTTCAGGTTGATAAAATTCTTTCTAAATATGGTCATCAAGTTCTCTTTCGGCATCGGGATGATTCTGTAAGTACCGTGCTGCTTTCCAATGCTTCCATCACGTATACCAATGTTCGTGTTTACAACCTTCCACCGGAGGTGGATAATGTCTATCTTAAGGAGGGTCTACAGAAGTATGGTGATGTAAAGAGCATTCGCCTTGAACGCTGGTCAAGCCAACATCGCCTGCAATGTTACAGTGGTATTCGTTCAGTCGAAATGCACGTTAAGCAGAATATTCCATCTCACCTGCAGATCGGTGGATATCGTGTCCATGTAACATATAGTGGTCAGGTTGGCACCTGTTTTTTGTGCAATGAAAGTGGTCACGTGCGTACCGACTGTCCGCGGAGAGTTTTTGTTTTAAAAAATTCTCTCGAACAGCGTCGCAAGTTAACGGTCGCTGACCTCGTTGCAGGTGGTTCTGCTCTTGGTGTAGCACAGTCCAGTGGTAGTAGCGCCCCGCCACAGGTTTTGCGCACCCCTGATACAGAATTTCCTCCTTTGCGTGCTAAATCTGATGTTGTTCCGTCTGTCCCTCAGGTGGGTGTGCCACTTTTGAATAATAAGAGGCGTCGCCCACACGATGGAAATAGTACGGATGAGGATCTCCCTGAGATTCCCCAGTCCGAGCGACCGGCATCCTCCGAGCCACTGTGTACTGTAGCTGCTCCCTGCCCTCCTGAGGTAGCGGTTCCGGTGGCGGCTGCTGGCGCCCCTCCGGCCTCCGACGCAGCTTCTCTCGAGTCGGGTCGTCGGTCGGGCCTGTTGGCGCCGTCTTCCGAACCGACTTCGATGTCACAACAAGTGGAGCCGCGACAACTTCCTGCTTCGCTGCCCCATACCTCTGCCAGCGGAGCTGCTCCGCTTCCTTCCAACTCTGCGGCCTCGGACCTTCCTGCTCACGTTTCGCCTCCGTGCAGTCCATGTTTGCCGGAAGCTAGTGCAGGTGTTGACCATTCCGTTTTGTCGGATGTTTCCCCCGCGACCCCGGATCCCGCATGTGGACCGGCGCGGGTGGTGTCGGATACAGAACTTGACCCTCCTACGTCACCGGCGGCTGAAGTTTCCTTGCCCGTCAGCCGACGCAAGTTACGCGTTCAGCCGAACGTTAATGCTGTTCGTAAAAAACCGAAACGTAAGGGATCCGCGGAACGGGGTAGCAGTCCCCCTCCCTCGGATGCCTCCGTCACCCCTGCTATGGACTGTGACGCTGGTGCGTCGGTGTAGGTGATTTGTTTTCTCGCTTTTCTCTCTATGGTTCAAGCATACACCTTTCTTACCTTAAATGTTAACCGTATTGAGTCCGACGTTCGCATTGCCTCTTTGCGGCAGTTTATTTACGACGCCTGTGCGGACGTAGTGTTTTTGCAGGAAGTGTTGTTTTCTGATCTCTCTCTACCTGGATTTCAAACTGTTTTTAATGTCGCGCCGGAATATTCAACAGGAACTGCTCTTTTCTTTCGAGAGGGCATTCCTATTACTGACATTGAATTCCTTGACTCTGGCCGTGGGATTGGTTGTCGTCTTTTTGATCTCCGCCTCGTTGTTTTGTATGCCCCCTCTGGTTCGGGTCACACTGTGGCTCGATCGCGCTTTTATAAAGAAGAGCTTATTTATCTTTTGCGCCAGAGTCCTCGGAGTCTCCTGCTCGGAGGCGATTTTAATTGTGTTTTACGCCCTGCAGACCAGTCCCCCAATTTTAATTATTGCCGTGATTTACATGACTTAGTTCGTACGATGCATCTGCGTGATGTTTGGGAACACAAATATCCAACCCTGGTGAAATATACGTTTTTTTACCGCGTCCTCATGCAGTAGACTCGACAGATTCTATTTATCTGATTTTTTATGTGATAAAATTCTTTCTGTCGATATTATTCCTACTAGTTTTTCTGACCATTGTGCTTTTACTGCCACTGTAAATCTTAGTCGCCAACCTGCAAAACTTTATCGTTCCCAGTGGATGTTAAATGTTTCCCACCTTGCCGACAGTGCTATGGATGATGTTATAAGTGGCGTGTGGGAGCGATGTCTTCGCTCTGTCCCGCGATACCCCTCCTTGCTGGTTTGGTGGACTGCGTTTGCCAAGCCCAAGATTCGTCAGACTTTGATTTTCTACTGTGCTGCTAGGACGCGTGATTTTAAGAACACGTATGAATATTACTACTCTGTCCTGCGTGAACTATATGACGCGGCGGGTACCTCTCCACTGCGGATCCATGATGTTCGTCGTATTAAAGCCAAGCTCTTGAGCCTTAAACGACGACAGATGGATGGTCTGTGAGTTAAGTCGAAACCTCACTCTCTTGTTGAAGGTGAACTGACATCCTTGTACCACCTGCTACGGCATCAGACTCGTCGTCGTCGCTCCTTCATCTCTTCTCTTACGGTGGATGATGGGCGACAGCTTATTGCACAGGAGGAAATGGTTCGTGCTCTTCATCAGTATTACACTAGTCTATATTCTGCCGATGATTCTGGTGAGTCTCTTTCGGAGGATGTCTTTGGGGATCTAACTGCGACGATCGCGCCTGACGCGAACGGCGAATTTCTCCGGGAGTTCCAGGTAGATGATGTTTTCGATTTTATTGCTCGCTCTCCGTCCAGTAAATCGCCGGGTCCAGACGGCCTGCCTAAAGAATTTTATCTCCGTTTTTGGCCTCTTTTGGGTGGCATTTTTACGCAGATTTTAAATGAGATTGTCAGGGGGATGGATGTGCCTGCCGATTTTAAAGTAGGGAAAATTGTTTTAATCCCGAAGTCCTCTGGTCGTTTATCTGCTGCCAATCTTCGTCCGCTCACATTGCTGAATTTTGACTATAAGACAGCTGCTAGAGCGCTCAATAGCCGGTAGTCTTCTCTGCTTCGGGGTGTGATTGGTGCACATCAATGTTGTTTTCATGATCGATCTATTCTGACACCAGTAGCCGAATATCGGGATGTTGTCTCGGTTGCGGCGGTTACAAACGTACATTGTGCCTTTGCCTTCCTAGATTTTTATAAGGCTTTTGATCACGTCAGTCATGTGTTTTTAGATCGTGTTTTAGGTACAATAGGTTTTAACGCTTCATCATGTGGTGTTCTTGGCAATTTGTAATAAAAAAAAAAAAAAGGGGTATGATTCCTGCTTAGGGTGCAGGAGGTCCCGGGTTCAAATCCCGGACGAGCCCTAGCGTTTTGTGCAAACTGATCGCACGTCAGTGGCTGAGTCAGCGCAAAAAACTCGCCGTCAATATCAAATGAATTTCTTATTCGATGTGAGCAATTGACACTCGAGTCCGACGCGTGAAGGCGATTACGAAGGTTTCGGGTACAGATGGTAGCAGATGCATGTTGGTACGTCTTGCTTAAAGTGATGAAAGAGTGTTTCCGCCCGCGATCGAACCGGGGACCTTCTGCGTGTTAGGCAGACGTGATAACCGCTACACCACGGAAACTGCTTGTGTGCACCTTACTTCACAGACAACTTGTAGTGATGTTGCCATCGTAACTAAAAAATTCAATAAATGTGGTACTTGCAAAACGAAGGGACATGCAGCAGATCCACACACGACGTGGCTCATTGGAGGACAATACGACATAGGCAGGAAAATACTGTTCCCGCCCGGGATCGAACCAGGGACCTTCTGCGTGTTAGGCAGACGTGATAACCGCTACACCACGGAAACTACTTGTGTGCACCTTACTTCACAGACAACTTGTAGTTATGTTGCCATCGTAACTAAAAAATTCAATAAATGTGGCACTTGCAAAACGAAGGGACATGCAGCAGATCCACACACGACGTGGCTCATTGGAGGACAATACGACATAGGCAGGAAAATACTGTTCCCGCCCGGGATCGAACCGGGGACCTTCTGCGTGTGAAGCAGACGTGATAACCGCTACACTACGGAAACGACGGACACGACGAGTCCATCCTAGTTCACTCGAACTTGCCTCAGACTTTCTCTCGTCCGCGAATGCACACACGACAGTTCTTTTGTCAGCCTGGAACCCATCACAGCCGAGGGCTCAAGAAGTCTTCGGGGTGCTCGAGAGGGTGTCTGCCGTAGCACCCCTAACGAGATAGCGGCGTTTCGCGCAGTCGTTATTGCAAGTCATATCAGCAAAAGCAATCACTTTCTCAGCAGCAGGCAGTGCGAGCCCAGCGGCAGCTCTACATGAAGGTACCAATAGCCCAGGAAGTCCGCCGACCGCGGGAATTCACGCCGCCCCCATCCCGCCAGCGTACACGAGACTTCCAGGGCACCCTGGACGACATCGAGGGACTGGAATAATTGGCAATCGCCGTGTCACAGGGCTCGTTGGTCTAGGGATATGATTCCTGCTTGGGGTGCAGGAGGTCCCGGGTTCAAATCCCGGACGAGCCCGGGCATTTTGTGCAAACTGATCGCACGTCAGTGGCTGAGTCAGCGCAAAAAGCTCGCCGTCAATATCAAATTAATTTCTTATTCGATGTGAGCAATTGACACTCTGGTCCGACGCGTGAAGGCGATTACGAAGGTTTCGGGTACAGATGGTAGCAGATGCATGTTAGTAAGTCTCGATTAAAGTGATGAAAAAGTGTTTCCGCCCGGGATCGAACCGGGGACCTTCTGCGTGTTAGGCAGACGTGATAACCGCTACACCACGGAAACTGTTTGTGTGCACCTTACTTCACAGACAACTTGTAGTGATGTTGCCATCGTAACTAAAAAATTCAATAAATGTGGTACTTGCAAAACGAAGGGACATGCGGCAGATCCACACCCGAAGTGGCTCATTGGAGGACAATACGACATAGGCAGGAAAATACTGTTCCCGCCCGGGATCGAACCGGGGACCTTCTGCGTGTGAAGCAGACGTGATAACCGCTACACTACGGAAACGACGGACACGACGAGTCCATCCTTGTTCACTCAAACTTGCCTCAGCCTTTCTCTCGTCAGCGAATGCACACACGACAGTTCTTTTGTCAGCCTGGAACCCATCACAGCCGAGGGCTCAAGAAGTCTTCGGGGTGCTCGAGAGGGTGTCTGCCGTAGCACCCCTAACGAGATAGCGGCGTTTCGCGCAGTCGTTATTGCAAGTCATATCAGCAAAAGCAATCACTTTCTTAGCAGCAGGCAGTGCGAGCCCAGCGGGCACCTTCTGCGTGTTAGGCTGTGTGCACCTTACTTCACAGACAACTTGTAGTGATGTTGCCATCGTAACTAAAAAATTCAATAAATGTGGTACTTGCAAAACGAAGGGACATGCGGCAGATCCACACCCGAAGTGGCTCATTGGAGGACAATACGACATAGGCAGGAAAATACTGTTCCCGCCCGGGATCGAACCGGGGACCTTCTGCGTGTGAAGCAGACGTGATAACCGCTACACTACGGAAACGACGGACACGACGAGTCCATCCTTGTTCACTCAAACTTGCCTCAGCCTTTCTCTCGTCAGCGAATGCACACACGACAGTTCTTTTGTCAGCCTGGAACCCATCACAGCCGAGGGCTCAAGAAGTCTTCGGGGTGCTCGAGAGGGTGTCTGCCGTAGCACCCCTAACGAGATAGCGGCGTTTCGCGCAGTCGTTATTGCAAGTCATATCAGCAAAAGCAATCACTTTCTCAGCAGCAGGCAGTGCGAGCCCAGCGGCAGCTCTACATGTAGGTACCAATAGCCCAGGAAGTCCGCCGACCGCGGGAATTCACGCCGCCCCCATCCCGCCAGCGTACACGAGACTTCCAGGGCACCCTGGACGAAATCGAGGGACTTCAATAATTGGCATTCGCTGTGTCACAGGGCTCGTTGGTCTAGGGGTATGATTCCTGCTTAGGGTGCAGGAGGTCGCCGGTTCAAATGCCGTACGAGCCCTAGCGTTTTGTGCAAACTGATCGCACGTCAGTGGCTGAGTCAGCGCAAAAAGCTCGCCGTCAATATCAAATGAATTTCTTATTCGATGTGAGCAATTGACACTCGAGTCCGACGCGTGAAGGCGATTACGAAGGTTTCGGGTACAGATGGTAGCAGATGCATGTTGGTACGTCTTGCTTAAAGTGATGAAAGAGTGTTTCCGCCCGCGATCGAACCGGGGACCTTCTGCGTGTTAGGCAGACGTGATAACCGCTACACCACGGAAACTGCTTGTGTGCACCTTACTTCACAGACAACTTGTAGTGATGTTGCCATCGTAACTAAATAATTCAATAAATGTGGTACTTGCAAAACGAAGGGAAATGCAGCAGATCCACACACGACGTGGCTCATTGGAGGACAATACGACATAGGCAGGAAAATACTGTTCCCGCCCGGGATCGAACCGGGGACCTTCTGCGTGTTAGGCAGACGTGATAACCGCTACACCACGGAAACTGCTTGTGTGCACCTTACTTCACAGACAACTTGTAGTGATGTTGCCATCGTAACTAAAAAATTCAATAAATGTGGTACTTGCAAAACGAAGGGACATGCAGCAGATCCACACACGACGTGGCTCATTGGAGGACAATACGACATAGGCAGGAAAATACTGTTCCCGCCCGGGATCGAACCGGGGACCTTCTGCGTGTGAAGCAGACGTGATAACCGCTACACTACGGAAACGACGGACCCGAGGAGTCCATCCTAGTTCACTCGAACTTGCCTCAGACTTTCTCTCGTCCGCGAATGCACACACGACAGTTCTTTTGTCAGCCTGGAACCCATCACAGCCGAGGGCTCAAGAAGTCTTCGGGGTGCTCGAGAGGGTGTCTGCCGTAGCACCCCTAACGAGATAGCGGCGTTTCGCGCAGTCGTTATTGCAAGTCATATCAGCAAAAGCAATCACTTTCTCAGCAGCAGGCAGTGCGATCCCAGCGGCAGCTCTACATGAAGGTACCAATAGCCCAGGAAGGCCGCCGACCGCGGGAATTCGCGCCGCCCCCATCCCGCCAGCGTACACGAGACTTCCAGGGCACCCTGGACGACATCGAGTGACTTCAATAATTGGCATTCGCCGTGTCACAGGGCTCGTTGGTCTAGGGGTATGATTCCTGCTTAGGGTGCAGGAGGTCCCGGGTTCAAATCCCGGACGAGCCCTAGCGTTTTGTGCAAACTGATCGCACGTCAGTGGCTGAGTCAGCGCAAAAAACTCGCCGTCAATATCAAATGAATTTCTTATTCGATGTGAGCAATTGACACTCGAGTCCGACGCGTGAAGGCGATTACGAAGGTTTCGGGTACAGATGGTAGCAGATGCATGTTGGTACGTCTTGCTTAAAGTGATGAAAGAGTGTTTCCGCCCGCGATCGAACCGGGGACCTTCTGCGTGTTAGGCAGACGTGATAACCGCTACACCACGGAAACTGCTTGTGTGCACCTTACTTCACAGACAACTTGTAGTGATGTTGCCATCGTAACTAAAAAATTCAATAAATGTGGTACTTGCAAAACGAAGGGACATGCAGCAGATCCACACACGACGTGGCTCATTGGAGGACAATACGACATAGGCAGGAAAATACTGTTCCCGCCCGGGATCGAACCAGGGACCTTCTGCGTGTTAGGCAGACGTGATAACCGCTACACCACGGAAACTACTTGTGTGCACCTTACTTCACAGACAACTTGTAGTTATGTTGCCATCGTAACTAAAAAATTCAATAAATGTGGTACTTGCAAAACGAAGGGACATGCAGCAGATCCACACACGACGTGGCTCATTGGAGGACAATACGACATAGGCAGGAAAATACTGTTCCCGCCCGGGATCGAACCGGGGACCTTCTGCGTGTGAAGCAGACGTGATAACCGCTACACTACGGAAACGACGGACCCGAGGAGTCCATCCTAGTTCACTCGAACTTGCCTCAGACTTTCTCTCGTCCGCGAATGCACACACGACAGTTCTTTTGTCAGCCTGGAACCCATCACAGCCGAGGGCTCAAGAAGTCTTCGGGGTGCTCGAGAGGGTGTCTGCCGTAGCACCCCTAACGAGATAGCGGCGTTTCGCGCAGTCGTTATTGCAAGTCATATCAGCAAAAGCAATCACTTTCTTAGCAGCAGGCAGTGCGAGCCCAGCGGCAGCTCTACATGAAGGTACCAATAGCCCAGGAAGGCCGCCGACCGCGGGAATTCGCGCCGCCCCCATCCCGCCAGCGTACACGAGACTTCCAGGGCACCCTGGACGACATCGAGGGACTGGAATAATTGGCAATCGCCGTGTCACAGGGCTCGTTGGTCTAGGGATATGATTCCTGCTTAGGGTGCAGGAGGTCCCGGGTTCAAATCCCGGACGAGCCCGAGCATTTTGTGCAAACTGATCGCACGTCAGTGGCTGAGTCAGCGCAAAAAGCTCGCCGTCAATATCAAATTAATTTCTTATTCGATGTGAGCAATTGACACTCTGGTCCGACGCGTGAAGGCGATTACGAAGGTTTCGGGTACAGATGGTAGCAGATGCATGTTAGTAAGTCTCGATTAAAGTGATGAAAAAGTGTTTCCGCCCGGGATCGAACCGGGGACCTTCTGCGTGTTAGGCAGACGTGATAACCGCTACACCACGGAAACTGTTTGTGTGCACCTTACTTCACAGACAACTTGTAGTTATGTTGCCATCGTAACTAAAAAATTCAATAAATGTGGTACTTGCAAAACGAAGGGACATGCGGCAGATCCACACCCGAAGTGGCTCATTGGAGGACAATACGACATAGGCAGGAAAATACTGTTCCCGCCCGGGATCGAACCGGGGACCTTCTGCGTGTGAAGCAGACGTGATAACCGCTACACTACGGAAACGACGGACACGACGAGTCCATCCTTGTTCACTCAAACTTGCCTCAGCCTTTCTCTCGTCAGCGAATGCACACACGACAGTTCTTTTGTCAGCCTGGAACCCATCACAGCCGAGGGCTCAAGAAGTCTTCGGGGTGCTCGAGAGGGTGTCTGCCGTAGCACCCCTAACGAGATAGCGGCGTTTCGCGCAGTCGTTATTGCAAGTCATATCAGCAAAAGCAATCACTTTCTTAGCAGCAGGCAGTGCGAGCCCAGCGGGCACCTTCTGCGTGTTAGGCTGTGTGCACCTTACTTCACAGACAACTTGTAGTGATGTTGCCATCGTAACTAAAAAATTCAATAAATGTGGTACTTGCAAAACGAAGGGACATGCGGCAGATCCACACCCGAAGTGGCTCATTGGAGGACAATACGACATAGGCAGGAAAATACTGTTCCCGCCCGGGATCGAACCGGGGACCTTCTGCGTGTGAAGCAGACGTGATAACCGCTACACTACGGAAACGACGGACACGACGAGTCCATCCTTGTTCACTCAAACTTGCCTCAGCCTTTCTCTCGTCAGCGAATGCACACACGACAGTTCTTTTGTCAGCCTGGAACCCATCACAGCCGAGGGCTCAAGAAGTCTTCGGGGTGCTCGAGAGGGTGTCTGCCGTAGCACCCCTAACGAGATAGCGGCGTTTCGCGCAGTCGTTATTGCAAGTCATATCAGCAAAAGCAATCACTTTATCAGCAGCAGGCAGTGCGAGCCCAGCGGCAGCTCTACATGAAGGTACCAATAGCCCAGGAAGTCCGCCGACCGCGGGAATTCGCGCCGCCCCCATCCCGCCAGCGTACACGAGACTTCCAGGGCACCCTGGACGAAATCGAGGGACTTCAATAATTGGCATTCGCTGTGTCACAGGGCTCGTTGGTCTAGGGGTATGATTCCTGCTTAGGGTGCAGGAGGTCCCGGGTTCAAATCCCGGACGAGCCCTAGCGTTTTGTGCAAACTGATCGCACGTCAGTGGCTGAGTCAGCGCAAAAAACTCGCCGTCAATATCAAATGAATTTCTTATTCGATGTGAGCAATTGACACTCGAGTCCGACGCGTGAAGGCGATTACGAAGGTTTCGGGTACAGATGGTAGCAGATGCATGTTGGTACGTCTTGCTTAAAGTGATGAAAGAGTGTTTCCGCCCGCGATCGAACCGGGGACCTTCTGCGTGTTAGGCAGACGTGATAACCGCTACACCACGGAAACTGCTTGTGTGCACCTTACTTCACAGACAACTTGTAGTGATGTTGCCATCGTAACTAAAAAATTCAATAAATGTGGTACTTGCAAAACGAAGGGACATGCAGCAGATCCACACACGACGTGGCTCATTGGAGGACAATACGACATAGGCAGGAAAATACTGTTCCCGCCCGGGATCGAACCAGGGACCTTCTGCGTGTTAGGCAGACGTGATAACCGCTACACCACGGAAACTACTTGTGTGCACCTTACTTCACAGACAACTTGTAGTTATGTTGCCATCGTAACTAAAAAATTCAATAAATGTGGTACTTGCAAAACGAAGGGACATGCAGCAGATCCACACACGACGTGGCTCATTGGAGGACAATACGACATAGGCAGGAAAATACTGTTCCCGCCCGGGATCGAACCGCGGACCTTCTGCGTGTGAAGCAGACGTGATAACCGCTACACTACGGAAACGACGGACCCGAGGAGTCCATCCTAGTTCACTCGAACTTGCCTCAGACTTTCTCTCGTCCGCGAATGCACACACGACAGTTCTTTTGTCAGCCTGGAACCCATCACAGCCGAGGGCTCAAGAAGTCTTCGGGGTGCTCGAGAGGGTGTCTGCCGTAGCACCCCTAACGAGATAGCGGCGTTTCGCGCAGTCGTTATTGCAAGTCATATCAGCAAAAGCAATCACTTTCTTAGCAGCAGGCAGTGCGAGCCCAGCGGCAGCTCTACATGAAGGTACCAATAGCCCAGGAAGGCCGCCGACCGCGGGAATTCGCGCCGCCCCCATCCCGCCAGCGTACACGAGACTTCCAGGGCACCCTGGACGACATCGAGGGACTGGAATAATTGGCAATCGCCGTGTCACAGGGCTCGTTGGTCTAGGGATATGATTCCTGCTTAGGGTGCAGGAGGTCCCGGGTTCAAATCCCGGACGAGCCCGAGCATTTTGTGCAAACTGATCGCACGTCAGTGGCTGAGTCAGCGCAAAAAGCTCGCCGTCAATATCAAATTAATTTCTTATTCGATGTGAGCAATTGACACTCTGGTCCGACGCGTGAAGGCGATTACGAAGGTTTCGGGTACAGATGGTAGCAGATGCATGTTAGTAAGTCTCGATTAAAGTGATGAAAAAGTGTTTCCGCCCGGGATCGAACCGGGGACCTTCTGCGTGTTAGGCAGACGTGATAACCGCTACACCACGGAAACTGTTTGTGTGCACCTTACTTCACAGACAACTTGTAGTGATGTTGCCATCGTAACTAAAAAATTCAATAAATGTGGTACTTGCAAAACGAAGGGACATGCGGCAGATCCACACCCGAAGTGGCTCATTGGAGGACAATACGACATAGGCAGGAAAATACTGTTCCCGCCCGGGATCGAACCGGGGACCTTCTGCGTGTGAAGCAGACGTGATAACCGCTACACTACGGAAACGACGGACACGACGAGTCCATCCTTGTTCACTCAAACTTGCCTCAGCCTTTCTCTCGTCAGCGAATGCACACACGACAGTTCTTTTGTCAGCCTGGAACCCATCACAGCCGAGGGCTCAAGAAGTCTTCGGGGTGCTCGAGAGGGTGTCTGCCGTAGCACCCCTAACGAGATAGCGGCGTTTCGCGCAGTCGTTATTGCAAGTCATATCAGCAAAAGCAATCACTTTCTCAGCAGCAGGCAGTGCGAGCCCAGCGGCAGCTCTACATGAAGGTACCAATAGCCCAGGAAGTCCGCCGACCGCGGGAATTCGCGCCGCCCCCATCCCGCCAGCGTACACGAGACTTCCAGGGCACCCTGGACGAAATCGAGGGACTTCAATAATTGGCATTCGCTGTGTCACAGGGCTCGTTGGTCTAGGGGTATGATTCCTGCTTAGGGTGCAGGAGGTCGCCGGTTCAAATGCCGTACGAGCCCTAGCGTTTTGTGCAAACTGATCGCACGTCAGTGGCTGAGTCAGCGCAAAAAGCTCGCCGTCAATATCAAATGAATTTCTTATTCGATGTGAGCA
The DNA here is from genome assembly GCF_021461385.2 of Schistocerca piceifrons. Taxonomy (NCBI): domain Eukaryota; kingdom Metazoa; phylum Arthropoda; class Insecta; order Orthoptera; family Acrididae; genus Schistocerca; species Schistocerca piceifrons. The sequence goes on along the minus strand of NW_025728776.1, from coordinate 96,814 downwards.
ATTGACACTCGAGTCCGACGCGTGAAGGCGATTACGAAGGTTTCGGGTACAGATGGTAGCAGATGCATGTTGGTACGTCTTGCTTAAAGTGATGAAAGAGTGTTTCCGCCCGCGATCGAACCGGGGACCTTCTGCGTGTTAGGCAGACGTGATAACCGCTACACCACGGAAACTGCTTGTGTGCACCTTACTTCACAGACAACTTGTAGTGATGTTGCCATCGTAACTAAATAATTCAATAAATGTGGTACTTGCAAAACGAAGGGAAATGCAGCAGATCCACACACGACGTGGCTCATTGGAGGACAATACGACATAGGCAGGAAAATACTGTTCCCGCCCGGGATCGAACCGGGGACCTTCTGCGTGTTAGGCAGACGTGATAACCGCTACACCACGGAAACTGCTTGTGTGCACCTTACTTCACAGACAACTTGTAGTGATGTTGCCATCGTAACTAAAAAATTCAATAAATGTGGTACTTGCAAAACGAAGGGACATGCAGCAGATCCACACACGACGTGGCTCATTGGAGGACAATACGACATAGGCAGGAAAATACTGTTCCCGCCCGGGATCGAACCAGGGACCTTCTGCGTGTTAGGCAGACGTGATAACCGCTACACCACGGAAACTACTTGTGTGCACCTTACTTCACAGACAACTTGTAGTTATGTTGCCATCGTAACTAAAAAATTCAATAAATGTGGTACTTGCAAAACGAAGGGACATGCAGCAGATCCACACACGACGTGGCTCATTGGAGGACAATACGACATAGGCAGGAAAATACTGTTCCCGCCCGGGATCGAACCGGGGACCTTCTGCGTGTGAAGCAGACGTGATAACCGCTATACTACGGAAACGACGGACCCGAGGAGTCCATCCTAGTTCACTCGAACTTGCCTCAGACTTTCTCTCGTCCGCGAATGCACACACGACAGTTCTTTTGTCAGCCTGGAACCCATCACAGCCGAGGGCTCAAGAAGTCTTCGGGGTGCTCGAGAGGGTGTCTGCCGTAGCACCCCTAACGAGATAGCGGCGTTTCGCGCAGTCGTTATTGCAAGTCATATCAGCAAAAGCAATCACTTTCTTAGCAGCAGGCAGTGCGAGCCCAGCGGCAGCTCTACATGAAGGTACCAATAGCCCAGGAAGGCCGCCGACCGCGGGAATTCGCGCCGCCCCCATCCCGCCAGCGTACACGAGACTTCCAGGGCACCCTGGACGACATCGAGGGACTGGAATAATTGGCAATCTCCGTGTCACAGGGCTCGTTGGTCTAGGGATATGATTCCTGCTTAGGGTGCAGGAGGTCCCGGGTTCAAATCCCGGACGAGCCCGAGCATTTTGTGCAAACTGATCGCACGTCAGTGGCTGAGTCAGCGCAAAAAGCTCGCCGTCAATATCAAATTAATTTCTTATTCGATGTGAGCAATTGACACTCTGGTCCGACGCGTGAAGGCGATTACGAAGGTTTCGGGTACAGATGGTAGCAGATGCATGTTAGTAAGTCTCGATTAAAGTGATGAAAAAGTGTTTCCGCCCGGGATCGAACCGGGGACCTTCTGCGTGTTAGGCAGACGTGATAACCGCTACACCACGGAAACTGTTTGTGTGCACCTTACTTCACAGACAACTTGTAGTGATGTTGCCATCGTAACTAAAAAATTCAATAAATGTGGTACTTGCAAAACGAAGGGACATGCGGCAGATCCACACCCGAAGTGGCTCATTGGAGGACAATACGACATAGGCAGGAAAATACTGTTCCCGCCCGGGATCGAACCGGGGACCTTCTGCGTGTGAAGCAGACGTGATAACCGCTACACTACGGAAACGACGGACACGACGAGTCCATCTTTGTTCACTCAAACTTGCCTCAGCCTTTCTCTCGTCAGCGAATGCACACACGACAGTTCTTTTGTCAGCCTGGAACCCATCACAGCCGAGGGCTCAAGAAGTCTTCGGGGTGCTCGAGAGGGTGTCTGCCGTAGCACCCCTAACGAGATAGCGGCGTTTCGCGCAGTCGTTATTGCAAGTCATATCAGCAAAAGCAATCACTTTCTTAGCAGCAGGCAGTGCGAGCCCAGCGGGCACCTTCTGCGTGTTAGGCAGACGTGATAACCGCTACACCACGGAAGCTGTTTGTGTGCACCTTACTTCACAGACAACTTGTAGTGATGTTGCCATCGTAACTAAAAAATTCAATAAATGTGGTACTTGCAAAACGAAGGGACATGCGGCAGATCCACACCCGAAGTGGCTCATTGGAGGACAATACGACATAGGCAGGAAAATACTGTTCCCGCCCGGGATCGAACCGGGGACCTTCTGGGTGTGAAGCAGACGTGATAACCGCTACACTACGGAAACGACGGACACGACGAGTCCATCCTTGTTCACTCAAACTTGCCTCAGCCTTTCTCTCGTCAGCGAATGCACACACGACAGTTCTTTTGTCAGCCTGGAACCCATCACAGCCGAGGGCTCAAGAAGTCTTCGGGGTGCTCGAGAGGGTGTCTGCCGTAGCACCCCTAACGAGATAGCGGCGTTTCGCGCAGTCGTTATTGCAAGTCATATCAGCAAAAGCAATCACTTTCTCAGCAGCAGGCAGTGCGAGCCCAGCGGCAGCTCTACATGAAGGTACCAATAGCCCAGGAAGTCCGCCGACCGCGGGAATTCGCGCCGCCCCCATCCCGCCAGCGTACACGAGACTTCCAGGGCACCCTGGACGAAATCGAGGGACTTCAATAATTGGCATTCGCTGTGTCACAGGGCTCGTTGGTCTAGGGGTATGATTCCTGCTTAGGGTGCAGGAGGTCGCCGGTTCAAATGCCGTACGAGCCCTAGCGTTTTGTGCAAACTGATCGCACGTCAGTGGCTGAGTCAGCGCAAAAAGCTCGCCGTCAATATCAAATGAATTTCTTATTCGATGTGAGCAATTGACACTCGAGTCCGACGCGTGAAGGCGATTACGAAGGTTTCGGGTACAGATGGTAGCAGATGCATGTTGGTACGTCTTGCTTAAAGTGATGAAAGAGTGTTTCCGCCCGCGATCGAACCGGGGACCTTCTGCGTGTTAGGCAGACGTGATAACCGCTACACCACGGAAACTGCTTGTGTGCACCTTACTTCACAGACAACTTGTAGTGATGTTGCCATCGTAACTAAATAATTCAATAAATGTGGTACTTGCAAAACGAAGGGAAATGCAGCAGATCCACACACGACGTGGCTCATTGGAGGACAATACGACATAGGCAGGAAAATACTGTTCCCGCCCGGGATCGAACCGGGGACCTTCTGCGTGTTAGGCAGACGTGATAACCGCTACACCACGGAAACTGCTTGTGCGCACCTTACTTCACAGACAACTTGTAGTGATGTTGCCATCGTAACTAAAAAATTCAATAAATGTGGTACTTGCAAAACGAAGGGACATGCAGCAGATCCACACACGACGTTGCTCATTGGAGGACAATACGACATAGGCAGGAAAATACTGTTCCCGCCCGCGATCGAACCGGGGACCTTCTGCGTGTGAAGCAGACGTGATAACCGCTACACTACGGAAACGACGGACCCGAGGAGTCCATCCTAGTTCACTCGAACTTGCCTCAGACTTTCTCTCGTCCGCGAATGCACACACGACAGTTCTTTTGTCAGCCTGGAACCCATCACAGCCGAGGGCTCAAGAAGTCTTCGGGGTGCTCGAGAGGGTGTCTGCCGTAGCACCCCTAACGAGATAGCGGCGTTTCGCGCAGTCGTTATTGCAAGTCATATCTGCAAAGCAATCACTTTCTTAGCAGCAGGCAGTGCGAGCCCGGCGGCAGCTCTACATGAAGGTACCAATAGCCCAGGAAGGCCGCCGACCGCGGGAATTCGCGCCGCCCCCATCCCGCCAGCGTACACGAGACTTCCAGGGCACCCTGGACGACATCGAGGGACTGGAATAATTGGCAATCGCCGTGTCACAGGGCTCGTTGGTCTAGGGATATGATTCCTGCTTAGGGTGCAGGAGGTCCCGGGTTCAAATCCCGGACGAGCCCGAGCATTTTGTGCAAACTGATCGCACGTCAGTGGCTGAGTCAGCGCAAAAAGCTCGCCGTCAATATCAAATTAATTTCTTATTCGATGTGAGCAATTGACACTCTGGTCCGACGCGTGAAGGCGATTACGAAGGTTTCGGGTACAGATGGTAGCAGATGCATGTTAGTAAGTCTCGATTAAAGTGATGAAAAAGTGTTTCCGCCCGGGATCGAACCGGGGACCTTCTGCGTGTTAGGCAGACGTGATAACCGCTACACCACGGAAACTGTTTGTGTGCACCTTACTTCACAGACAACTTGTAGTGATGTTGCCATCGTAACTAAAAAATTCAATAAATGTGGTACTTGCAAAACGAAGGGACATGCGGCAGATCCACACCCGAAGTGGCTCATTGGAGGACAATACGACATAGGCAGGAAAATACTGTTCCCGCCCGGGATCGAACCGGGGACCTTCTGCGTGTGAAGCAGACGTGATAACCGCTACACTACGGAAACGACGGACACGACGAGTCCATCCTTGTTCACTCAAACTTGCCTCAGCCTTTCTCTCGTCAGCGAATGCACACACGACAGTTCTTTTGTCAGCCTGGAACCCATCACAGCCGAGGGCTCAAGAAGTCTTCGGGGTGCTCGAGAGGGTGTCTGCCGTAGCACCCCTAACGAGATAGCGGCGTTTCGCGCAGTCGTTATTGCAAGTCATATCAGCAAAAGCAATCACTTTCTTAGCAGCAGGCAGTGCGAGCCCAGCGGGCACCTTCTGCGTGTTAGGCAGACGTGATAACCGCTACACCACGGAAGCTGTTTGTGTGCACCTTACTTCACAGACAACTTGTAGTGATGTTGCCATCGTAACTAAAAAATTCAATAAATGTGGTACTTGCAAAACGAAGGGACATGCGGCAGATCCACACCCGAAGTGGCTCATTGGAGGACAATACGACATAGGCAGGAAAATACTGTTCCCGCCCGGGATCGAACCGGGGACCTTCTGCGTGTGAAGCAGACGTGATAACCGCTACACTACGGAAACGACGGACACGACGAGTCCATCCTTGTTCACTCAAACTTGCCTCAGCCTTTCTCTCGTCAGCGAATGCACACACGACAGTTCTTTTGTCAGCCTGGAACCCATCACAGCCGAGGGCTCAAGAAGTCTTCGGGGTGCTCGAGAGGGTGTCTGCCGTAGCACCCCTAACGAGATAGCGGCGTTTCGCGCAGTCGTTATTGCAAGTCATATCAGCAAAAGCAATCACTTTCTCAGCAGCAGGCAGTGCGAGCCCAGCGGCAGCTCTACATGAAGGTACCAATAGCCCAGGAAGTCCGCCGACCGCGGGAATTCGCGCCGCCCCCATCCCGCCAGCGTACACGAGACTTCCAGGGCACCCTGGACGAAATCGAGGGACTTCAATAATTGGCATTCGCTGTGTCACAGGGCTCGTTGGTCTAGGGGTATGATTCCTGCTTAGGGTGCAGGAGGTCGCCGGTTCAAATGCCGTACGAGCCCTAGCGTTTTGTGCAAACTGATCGCACGTCAGTGGCTGAGTCAGCGCAAAAAGCTCGCCGTCAATATCAAATGAATTTCTTATTCGATGTGAGCAATTGACACTCGAGTCCGACGCGTGAAGGCGATTACGAAGGTTTCGGGTACAGATGGTAGCAGATGCATGTTGGTACGTCTTGCTTAAAGTGATGAAAGAGTGTTTCCGCCCGCGATCGAACCGGGGACCTTCTGCGTGTTAGGCAGACGTGATAACCGCTACACCACGGAAACTGCTTGTGTGCACCTTACTTCACAGACAACTTGTAGTGATGTTGCCATCGTAACTAAATAATTCAATAAATGTGGTACTTGCAAAACGAAGGGAAATGCAGCAGATCCACACACGACGTGGCTCATTGGAGGACAATACGACATAGGCAGGAAAATACTGTTCCCGCCCGGGATCGAACCGGGGACCTTCTGCGTGTTAGGCAGACGTGATAACCGCTACACCACGGAAACTGCTTGTGTGCACCTTACTTCACAGACAACTTGTAGTGATGTTGCCATCGTAACTAAAAAATTCAATAAATGTGGTACTTGCAAAACGAAGGGACATGCAGCAGATCCACACACGACGTGGCTCATTGGAGGACAATACGACATAGGCAGGAAAATACTGTTCCCGCCCGGGATCGAACCGGGGACCTTCTGCGTGTGAAGCAGACGTGATAACCGCTACACTACGGAAACGACGGACCCGAGGAGTCCATCCTAGTTCACTCGAACTTGCCTCAGACTTTCTCTCGTCCGCGAATGCACACACGACAGTTCTTTTGTCAGCCTGGAACCCATCACAGCCGAGGGCTCAAGAAGTCTTCGGGGTGCTCGAGAGGGTGTCTGCCGTAGCACCCCTAACGAGATAGCGGCGTTTCGCGCAGTCGTTATTGCAAGTCATATCAGCAAAAGCAATCACTTTCTTAGCAGCAGGCAGTGCGAGCCCAGCGGCAGCTCTACATGAAGGTACCAATAGCCCAGGAAGGCCGCCGACCGCGGGAATTCGCGCCGCCCCCATCCCGCCAGCGTACACGAGACTTCCAGGGCACCCTGGACGACATCGAGGGACTGGAATAATTGGCAATCGCCGTGTCACAGGGCTCGTTGGTCTAGGGGTATGATTCCTGCTTAGGGTGCAGGAGGTCCCGGGTTCAAATCCCGGACGAGCCCTAGCGTTTTGTGCAAACTGATCGCACGTCAGTGGCTGAGTCAGCGCAAAAAGCTCGCCGTCAATATCAAATGAATTTCTTATTCGATGTGAGCAATTGACACTCTGGTCCGACGCGTGAAGGCGATTACGAAGGTTTCGGGTACAGATGGTAGCAGATGCATGTTAGTAAGTCTCGATTAAAGTGATGAAAAAGTGTTTCCGCCCGGGATCGAACCGGGGACCTTCTGCGTGTTAGGCAGACGTGATAACCGCTACACCACGGAAACTGCTTGTGTGCACCTTACTTCACAGACAACTTGTAGTGATGTTGCCATCGTAACTAAAAAATTCAATAAATGTGGTACTTGCAAAACGAAGGGACATGCAGCAGATCCACACACGACGTGGCTCATTGGAGGACAATACGACATAGGCAGGAAAATACTGTTCCCGCCCGGGATCGAACCAGGGACCTTCTGCGTGTTAGGCAGACGTGATAACCGCTACACCACGGAAACTACTTGTGTGCACCTTACTTCACAGACAACTTGTAGTTATGTTGCCATCGTAACTAAAAAATTCAATAAATGTGGTACTTGCAAAACGAAGGGACATGCAGCAGATCCACACACGACGTGGCTCATTGGAGGACAATACGACATAGGCAGGAAAATACTGTTCCCGCCCGGGATCGAACCGGGGACCTTCTGCGTGTGAAGCAGACGTGATAACCGCTACACTACGGAAACGACGGACCCGAGGAGTCCATCCTAGTTCACTCGAACTTGCCTCAGACTTTCTCTCGTCCGCGAATGCACACACGACAGTTCTTTTGTCAGCCTGGAACCCATCACAGCCGAGGGCTCAAGAAGTCTTCGGGGTGCTCGAGAGGGTGTCTGCCGTAGCACCCCTAACGAGATAGCGGCGTTTCGCGCAGTCGTTATTGCAAGTCATATCAGCAAAAGCAATCACTTTCTTAGCAGCAGGCAGTGCGAGCCCAGCGGCAGCTCTACATGAAGGTACCAATAGCCCAGGAAGGCCGCCGACCGCGGGAATTCGCGCCGCCCCCATCCCGCCAGCGTACACGAGACTTCCAGGGCACCCTGGACGACATCGAGGTACTGGAATAATTGGCAATCGCCGTGTCACAGGGCTCGTTGGTCTAGGGATATGATTCCTGCTTAGGGTGCAGGAGGTCCCGGGTTCAAATCCCGGACGAGCCCGAGCATTTTGTGCAAACTGATCGCACGTCAGTGGCTGAGTCAGCGCAAAAAGCTCGCCGTCAATATCAAATGAATTTCTTATTCGATGTGAGCAATTGACACTCTGGTCCGACGCGTGAAGGCGATTACGAAGGTTTCGGGTACAGATGGTAGCAGATGCATGTTAGTAAGTCTCGATTAAAGTGATGAAAAAGTGTTTCCGCCCGGGATCGAACCGGGGACCTTCTGCGTGTTAGGCAGACGTGATAACCGCTACACCACGGAAACTGTTTGTGTGCACCTTACTTCACAGACAACTTGTAGTGATGTTGCCATCGTAACTAAAAAATTCAATAAATGTGGTACTTGCAAAACGAAGGGACATGCGGCAGATCCACACCCGAAGTGGCTCATTGGAGGACAATACGACATAGGCAGGAAAATACTGTTCCCGCCCGGGATCGAACCGGGGACCTTCTGCGTGTGAAGCAGACGTGATAACCGCTACACTACGGAAACGACGGACACGACGAGTCCATCCTTGTTCACTCAAACTTGCCTCAGCCTTTCTCTCGTCAGCGAATGCACACACGACAGTTCTTTTGTCAGCCTGGAACCCATCACAGCCGAGGGCTCAAGAAGTCTTCGGGGTGCTCGAGAGGGTGTCTGCCGTAGCACCCCTAACGAGATAGCGGCGTTTCGCGCAGTCGTTATTGCAAGTCATATCAGCAAAAGCAATCACTTTCTCAGCAGCAGGCAGTGCGAGCCCAGCGGCAGCTCTACATGAAGGTACCAATAGCCCAGGAAGTCCGCCGACCGCGGGAATTCGCGCCGCCCCCATCCCGCCAGCGTACACGAGAATTCCAGGGCACCCTGGACGAAATCGAGGGACTTCAATAATTGGCATTCGCTGTGTCACAGGGCTCGTTGGTCTAGGGGTATGATTCCTGCTTAGGGTGCAGGAGGTCGCCGGTTCAAATGCCGTACGAGCCCTAGCGTTTTGTGCAAACTGATCGCACGTCAGTGGCTGAGTCAGCGCAAAAAGCTCGCCGTCAATATCAAATGAATTTCTTATTCGATGTGAGCAATTGACACTCGAGTCCGACGCGTGAAGGCGATTACGATGGTTTCGGGTACAGATGGTAGCAGATGCATGTTGGTACGTCTTGCTTAAAGTGATGAAAGAGTGTTTCCGCCCGCGATCGAACCGGGGACCTTCTGCGTGTTAGGCAGACGTGATAACCGCTACACCACGGAAACTGCTTGTGTGCACCTTACTTCACAGACAACTTGTAGTGATGTTGCCATCGTAACTAAATAATTCAATAAATGTGGTACTTGCAAAACGAAGGGAAATGCAGCAGATCCACACACGACGTGGCTCATTGGAGGACAATACGACATAGGCAGGAAAATACTGTTCCCGCCCGGGATCGAACCGGGGACCTTCTGCGTGTTAGGCAGACGTGATAACCGCTACACCACGGAAACTGCTTGTGTGCACCTTACTTCACAGACAACTTGTAGTGATGTTGCCATCGTAACTAAAAAATTCAATAAATGTGGTACTTGCAAAACGAAGGGACATGCAGCAGATCCACACACGACGTGGCTCATTGGAGGACAATACGACATAGGCAGGAAAATACTGTTCCCGCCCGGGATCGAACCGGGGACCTTCTGCGTGTGAAGCAGACGTGATAACCGCTACACTACGGAAACGACGGACCCGAGGAGTCCATCCTAGTTCACTCGAACTTGCCTCAGACTTTCTCTCGTCCGCGAATGCACACACGACAGTTCTTTTGTCAGCCTGGAACCCATCACAGCCGAGGGCTCAAGAAGTCTTCGGGGTGCTCGAGAGGGTGTCTGCCGTAGCACCCCTAACGAGATAGCGGCGTTTCGCGCAGTCGTTATTGCAAGTCATATCAGCAAAAGCAATCACTTTCTTAGCAGCAGGCAGTGCGAGCCCAGCGGCAGCTCTACATGAAGGTACCAATAGCCCAGGAAGGCCGCCGACCGCGGGAATTCGCGCCGCCCCCATCCCGCCAGCGTACACGAGACTTCCAGGGCACCCTGGACGACATCGAGGGACTGGAATAATTGGCAATCGCCGTGTCACAGGGCTCGTTGGTCTAGGGGTATGATTCCTGCTTAGGGTGCAGGAGGTCCCGGGTTCAAATCCCGGACGAGCCCGAGCGTTTTGTGCAAACTGATCGCACGTCAGTGGCTGAGTCAGCGCAAAAAGCTCGCCGTCAATATCAAATGAATTTCTTATTCGATGTGAGCAATTGACACTCTGGTCCGACGCGTGAAGGCGATTACGAAGGTTTCGGGTACAGATGGTAGCAGATGCATGTTAGTAAGTCTCGATTAAAGTGATGAAAAAGTGTTTCCGCCCGGGATCGAACCGGGGACCTTCTGCGTGTTAGGCAGACGTGATAACCGCTACACCACGGAAACTGCTTGTGTGCACCTTACTTCACAGACAACTTGTAGTGATGTTGCCATCGTAACTAAAAAATTCAATAAATGTGGTACTTGCAAAACGAAGGGACATGCAGCAGATCCACACACGACGTGGCTCATTGGTGGACAATACGACATAGGCAGGAAAATACTGTTCCCGCCCGGGATCGAACCGGGGACCTTCTGCGTGTGAAGCAGACGTGATAACCGCTACACTACGGAAACGACGGACCCGAGGAGTCCATCCTAGTTCACTCGAACTTGCCTCAGACTTTCTCTCGTCCGCGAATGCACACACGACAGTTCTTTTGTCAGCCTGGAACCCATCACAGCCGAGGGCTCAAGAAGTCTTCGGGGTGCTCGAGAGGGTGTCTGCCGTAGCACCCCTAACGAGATAGCGGCGTTTCGCGCAGTCGTTATTGCAAGTCATATCAGCAAAAGCAATCACTTTCTTAGCAGCAGGCAGTGCGAGCCCAGCGGCAGCTCTACATGAAGGTACCAATAGCCCAGGAAGGCCGCCGACCGCGGGAATTCGCGCCGCCCCCATCCCGCCAGCGTACACGAGACTTCCAGGGCACCCTGGACGACATCGAGGGACTGGAATAATTGGCAATCGCCGTGTCACAGGGCTCGTTGGTCTAGGGGTATGATTCCTGCTTAGGGTGCAGGAGGTCCCGGGTTCAAATCCCGGACGAGCCCGAGCGTTTTGTGCAAACTGATCGCACGTCAGTGGCTGAGTCAGCGCAAAAAGCTCGCCGTCAATATCAAATGAATTTCTTATTCGATGTCAGCAATTGACACTCTGGTCCGACGCGTGAAGGCGATTACGAAGGTTTCGGGTACAGATGGTAGCAGATGCATGTTAGTAAGTCTCGATTAAAGTGATGAAAAAGTGTTTCCGCCCGGGATCGAACCGGGGACCTTCTGCGTGTTAGGCAGACGTGATAACCGCTACACCACGGAAACTGCTTGTGTGCACCTTACTTCACAGACAACTTGTAGTGATGTTGCCATCGTAACTAAAAAATTCAATAAATGTGGTACTTGCAAAACGAAGGGACATGCAGCAGATCCACACACGACGTGGCTCATTGGAGGACAATACGACATAGGCAGGAAAATACTGTTCCCGCCCGGGATCGAACCGGGGACCTTCTGCGTGTGAAGCAGACGTGATAACCGCTACACTACGGAAACGACGGACCCGAGGAGTCCATCCTAGTTCACTCGAACTTGCCTCAGACTTTCTCTCGTCCGCGAATGCACACACGACAGTTCTTTTGTCAGCCTGGAACCCATCACAGCCGAGGGCTCAAGAAGTCTTCGGGGTGCTCGAGAGGGTGTCTGCCGTAGCACCCCTAACGAGATAGCGGCGTTTCGCGCAGTCGTTATTGCAAGTCATATCAGCAAAAGCAATCACTTTCTTAGCAGCAGGCAGTGCGAGCCCAGCGGCAGCTCTACATGAAGGTACCAATAGCCCAGGAAGGCCGCCGACCGCGGGAATTCGCGCCGCCCCCATCCCGCCAGCGTACACGAGACTTCCAGGGCACCCTGGACGACATCGAGGGACTGGAATAATTGGCAATCGCCGTGTCACAGGGCTCGTTGGTCTAGGGGCATGATTCCTGCTTAGGGTGCAGGAGGTCCCGGGTTCAAATCCCGGACGAGCCCGAGCGTTTTGTGCAAACTGATCGCACGTCAGTGGCTGAGTCAGCGCAAAAAGCTCGCCGTCAATATCAAATGAATTTCTTATTCGATGTGAGCAATTGACACTCTGGTCCGACGCGTGAAGGCGATTACGAAGGTTTCGGGTACAGATGGTAGCAGATGCATGTTAGTAAGTCTCGATTAAAGTGATGAAAAAGTGTTTCCGCCCGGGATCGAACAGGGGACCTTCTGCGTGTTAGGCAGACGTGATAACCGCTACACAACGGAAACTATTTGTGTGCACCTTACTTCACAGACAACTTGTAGTGATGTTGCCATCGTAACTAAAAAATTCAATAAATGTGGTACTTGCAAAACGAAGGGACATGCAGCAGATCCACACACGACGTGGCTCATTGGAGGACAATACGACATAGGCAGGAAAATACTGTTCCCGCCCGGGATCGAACCGGGGACCTTCTGCGTGTGAAGCAGACGTTATAACCGCTACACTACGGAAACGACGGACCCGAGGAGTCCATCCTAGTTCACTCGAACTTGCCTCAGACTTTCTCTCGTCCGCGAATGCACACACGACAGTTCTTTTGTCAGCCTGGAACCCATCACAGCCGAGGGCTCAAGAAGTCTTCGGGGTGCTCGAGAGGGTGTCTGCCGTAGCACCCCTAACGAGATAGCGGCGTTTCGCGCAGTCGTTATTGCAAGTCATATCAGCAAAAGCAATCACTTTCTCAGCAGCAGGCAGTGCGAGCCCAGCGGCAGCTCTACATGAAGGTACCAATAGCCCAGGAAGGCCGCCGACCGCGGGAATTCGCGCCGCCCCCATCCCGCCAGCGTACACGAGACTTCCAGGGCACCCTGGACGACATCGAGGGACTGGAATATTTGGAATTCGCCGTGTCACAGGGCTCGTTGGTCTAGGGGTATGATTCCTGCTTAGGGTGCAGGAGGTCCCGGGTTCAAATCCCGGACGAGCCCGAGCGTTTTGTGCAAACTGATCGCACGTCAGTGGCTGAGTCAGCGCAAAAAGCTCGCCGTCAATATCAAATGAATTTCTTATTCGATGTGAGCAATTGACACTCTGGTCCGACGCGTGAAGGCGATTACGAAGGTTTCGGGTACAGATGGTAGCAGATGCATGTTAGTAAGTCTCGATTAAAGTGATGAAAAAGTGTTTCCGCCCGGGATCGAACCGGGGACCTTCTGCGTGTTAGGCAGACGTGATAACCGCTACACCACGGAAACTGCTTGTGTGCACCTTACTTCACAGACAACTTGTAGTGATGTTGCCATCGTAACTAAAAAATTCAATAAATGTGGTACTTGCAAAACGAAGGGACATGCAGCAGATCCACACACGACGTGGCTCATTGGAGGACAATACGACATAGGCAGGAAAATACTGTTCCCGCCCGGGATCGAACCGGGGACCTTCTGCGTGTGAAGCAGACGTGATAACCGCTACACTACGGAAACGACGGACCCGAGGAGTCCATCCTAGTTCACTCGAACTTGCCTCAGACTTTCTCTCGTCCGCGAATGCACACACGACAGTTCTTTTGTCAGCCTGGAACCCATCACAGCCGAGGGCTCAAGAAGTCTTCGGGGTGCTCGAGAGGGTGTCTGCCGTAGCACCCCTAACGAGATAGCGGCGTTTCGCGCAGTCGTTATTGCAAGTCATATCAGCAAAAGCAATCACTTTCTTAGCAGCAGGCAGTGCGAGCCCAGCGGCAGCTCTACATGAAGGTACCAATAGCCCAGGAAGGCCGCCGACCGCGGGAATTCGCGCCGCCCCCATCCCGCCAGCGTACACGAGACTTCCAGGGCACCCTGGACGACATCGAGGGACTGGAATAATTGGCAATCGCCGTGTCACAGGGCTCGTTGGTCTAGGGGTATGATTCCTGCTTAGGGTGCAGGAGGTCCCGGGTTCAAATCCCGGACGAGCCCGAGCGTTTTGTGCAAACTGATCGCACGTCAGTGGCTGAGTCAGCGCAAAAAGCTCGCCGTCAATATCAAATGAATTTCTTATTCGTTGTGAGCAATTGACACTCTGGTCCGACGCGTGAAGGCGATTACGAAGGTTTCGGGTACAGATGGTAGCAGATGCATGTTGGTACGTCTTGCTTAAAGTGATGAAAGAGTGTTTCCGCCCGCGATCGAACCGGGGACCTTCTGCGTGTTAGGCAGACGTGATAACCGCTACACCACGGAAACTGCTTGTGTGCACCTTACTTCACAGACAACTTGTAGTGATGTTGCCATCGTAACTAAAAAATTCAATAAATGTGGTACTTGCAAAACGAAGGGACATGCAGCAGATCCACACACGACGTGGCTCATTGGAGGACAATACGACATAGGCAGGAAAATACTGTTCCCGCCCGGGATCGAACCGGGGACCTTCTGCGTGTTAGGCAGACGTGATAACCGCTACACCACGGAAACTACTTGTGTGCACCTTACTTCACAGACAACTTGTAGTTATGTTGCCATCGTAACTAAAAAAATCAATAAATGTGGTACTTGCAAAACGAAGGGACATGCAGCAGATCCACACACGACGTGGCTCATTGGAGGACAATACGACATAGGCAGGAAAATACTGTTCCCGCCCGGGATCGAACCGGGGACCTTCTGCGTGTGAAGCAGACGTGATAACCGCTATACCACGGAAACTACTTGTGTGCACCTTACTTCACAGACAACTTGTAGTTATGTTGCCATCGTAACTAAAAAATTCAATAAATGTGGTACTTGCAAAACGAAGGGACATGCGGCAGATCCACACCCGAAGTGGCTCATTGGAGGACAATACGACATAGGCAGGAAAATACTGTTCCCGCCCGGGATCGAACCGGGGACCTTCTGCGTGTGAAGCGGACGTGATAACCGCTACACTACGGAAACGACGGACACGACGAGTCCATCCTTGTTCACTCAAACTTGCCTCAGCCTTTCTCTCGTCAGCGAATGCACACACGACAGTTCTTTTGTCAGCCTGGAACCCATCACAGCCGAGGGCTCAAGAAGTCATCGGGGTGCTCGAGAGGGTGTCTGCCGTAGCACCCCTAACGAGATAGCGGCGTTTCGCGCAGTCGTTATTGCAAGTCATATCAGCAAAAGCAATCACTTTCTTAGCAGCAGGCAGTGCGAGCCCAGCGGGGACCTTCTGCGTGTTAGGCAGACGTGATAACCGCTACACCACGGAAACTGTTTGTGTGCACCTTACTTCACAGACAACTTGTAGTGATGTTGCCATCGTAACTAAAAAATTCAATAAATGTGGTACTTGCAAAACGAAGGGACATGCGGCAGATCCACACCCGAAGTGGCTCATTGGAGGACAATACGACATAGGCAGGAAAATACTGTTCCCGCCCGGGATCGAACCGGGGACCTTCTGCGTGTGAAGCAGACGTGATAACCGCTACACTACGGAAACGACGGACACGACGAGTCCATCCTTGTTCACTCAAACTTGCCTCAGCCTTTCTCTCGTCAGCGAATGCACACACGACAGTTCTTTTGTCAGCCTGGAACCCATCACAGCCGAGGGCTCAAGAAGTCTTCGGGGTGCTCGAGAGGGTGTCTGCCGTAGCACCCCTAACGAGATAGCGGCGTTTCGCGCAGTCGTTATTGCAAGTCATATCAGCAAAAGCAATCACTTTCTCAGCAGCAGGCAGTGCGATCCCAGCGGCAGCTCTACATGAAGGTACCAATAGCCCAGGAAGTCCGCCGACCGCGGGAATTCGCGCCGCCCCCATCCCGCCAGCGTACACGAGACTTCCAGGGCACCCTGGACGACATCGAGGGACTTCAATAATTGGCATTCGCCGTGTCACAGGGCTCGTTGGTCTAGGGGTATGATTCCTGCTTAGGGTGCAGGAGGTCGCGGGTTCAAATCCCTTACGAGCCCTAGCGTTTTGTGCAAACTGATCGCACGTCAGTGGCAGAGTCAGCGCAAAAAGCTCGCCGTCAATATCAAATGAATTTCTTATTCGATGTGAGCAATTGACACTCTGGTCCGACGCGTGAAGGCGATTACGAAGGTTTCGGGTACAGATGGTAGCAGATGCATGTTAGTAAGTCTCGATTAAAGTGATGAAAAAGTGTTTCCGCCCGGGATCGAACCGGGGACCTTCTGCGTGTTAGGCAGACGTGATAACCGCTACACCACGGAAACTGCTTGTGTGCACCTTACTTCACAGACAACTTGTAGTGATGTTGCCATCGTAACTAAAAAATTCAATAAATGTGGTACTTGCAAAACGAAGGGACATGCAGCAGATCCACACACGACGTGCCTCATTGGAGGACAATACGACATAGGCAGGAAAATACTGTTCCCGCCCGGGATCGAACCGGGGACCTTCTGCGTGTGAAGCAGACGTGATAACCGCTACACTACGGAAACGACGGACCCGAAGAGTCCATCCTAGTTCACTCGAACTTGCCTCAGACTTTCTCTCGTCCGCGAATGCACACACGACAGTTCTTTTGTCAGCCTGGAACCCATCACAGCCGAGGGCTCAAGAAGTCTTCGGGGTGCTCGAGAGGGTGTCTGCCGTAGCACAGCTAACGAGATAGCGGCGTTTCGCGCAGTCGTTATTGCAAGTCATATCAGCAAAAGCAATCACTTTCTTAGCAGCAGGCAGTGCGAGCCCAGCGGCAGCTCTACATGAAGGTACCAATAGCCCAGGAAGGCCGCCGACCGCGGGAATTCGCGCCGCCCCCATCCCGCCAGCGTACACGAGACTTCCAGGGCACCCTGGACGACATCGAGGGACTGGAATAATTGGCAATCGCCGTGTCACAGGGCTCGTTGGTCTAGGGGTATGATTCCTGCTTAGGGTGCAGGAGGTCCCGGGTTCAAATCCCGGACGAGCCCGAGCGTTTTGTGCAAACTGATCGCACGTCAGTGGCTGAGTCAGCGCAAAAAGCTCGCCGTCAATATCAAATGAATTTCTTATTCGATGTGAGCAATTGACACTCTGGTCCGACGCGTGAAGGCGATTACGAAGGTTTCGGGTACAGATGGTAGCAGATGCATGTTAGTAAGTCTCGATTAAAGTGATGAAAAAGTGTTTCCGCCCGGGATCGAACCGGGGACCTTCTGCGTGTTAGGCAGACGTGATAACCGCTACACCACGGAAACTGCTTGTGTGCACCTTACTTCACAGACAACTTGTAGTGATGTTGCCATCGTAACTAAAAAATTCAATAAATGTGGTACTTGCAAAACGAAGGGACATGCAGCAGATCCACACACGACGTGGCTCATTGGAGGACAATACGACATAGGCAGGAAAATACTGTTCCCGCCCGGGATCGAACCGGGGACCTTCTGCGTGTGAAGCAGACGTGATAACCGCTACACTACGGAAACGACGGACCCGAGGAGTCCATCCTAGTTCACTCGAACTTGCCTCAGACTTTCTCTCGTCCGCGAATGCACACACGACAGTTCTTTTGTCAGCCTGGAACCCATCACAGCCGAGGGCTCAAGAAGTCTTCGGGGTGCTCGAGAGGGTGTCTGCCGTAGCACCCCTAACGAGATAGCGGCGTTTCGCGCAGTCGTTATTGCAAGTCATATCAGCAAAAGCAATCACTTTCTTAGCAGCAGGCAGTGCGAGCCCAGCGGCAGCTCTACATGAAGGTACCAATAGCCCAGGAAGGCCGCCGACCGCGGGAATTCGCGCCGCCCCCATCCCGCCAGCGTACACGAGACTTCCAGGGCACCCTGGACGACATCGAGGGACTGGAATAATTGGCAATCGCCGTGTCACAGGGCTCGTTGGTCTAGGGGTATGA
Source organism: Schistocerca piceifrons (assembly GCF_021461385.2). Taxonomy (NCBI): domain Eukaryota; kingdom Metazoa; phylum Arthropoda; class Insecta; order Orthoptera; family Acrididae; genus Schistocerca; species Schistocerca piceifrons. Next base: position 78,925 of record NW_025728776.1, on the reverse strand, counting down.
TTCCTGCTTAGGGTGCAGGAGGTCCCGGGTTCAAATCCCGGACGAGCCCGAGCGTTTTGTGCAAACTGATCGCACGTCAGTGGCTGAGTCAGCGCAAAAAGCTCGCCGTCAATATCAAATGAATTTCTTATTCGATGTGAGCAATTGACACTCTGGTCCGACGCGTGAAGGCGATTACGAAGGTTTCGGGTACAGATGGTAGCAGATGCATGTTAGTAAGTCTCGATTAAAGTGATGAAAAAGTGTTTCCGCCCGGGATCGAACAGGGGACCTTCTGCGTGTTAGGCAGACGTGATAACCGCTACACCACGGAAACTATTTGTGTGCACCTTACTTCACAGACAACTTGTAGTGATGTTGCCATCGTAACTAAAAAATTCAATAAATGTGGTACTTGCAAAACGAAGGGACATGCAGCAGATCCACACACGACGTGGCTCATTGGAGGACAATACGACATAGGCAGGAAAATACTGTTCCCGCCCGGGATCGAACCGGGGACCTTCTGCGTGTGAAGCAGACGTTATAACCGCTACAACACGGAAACTACTTGTGTGCACCTTACTTCACAGACAACTTGTAGTTATGTTGCCATCGTAACTAAAAAATTCAATAAATGTGGTACTTGCAAAACGAAGGGACATGCAGCAGATCCACACACGACGTGGCTCATTGGAGGACAATACGACATAGGCAGGAAAATACTGTTCCCGCCCGGGATCGAACCGGGGACCTTCTGCGTGTGAAGCAGACGTGATAACCGCTATACCACGGAAACTACTTGTGTGCACCTTACTTCACAGACAACTTGTAGTTATGTTGCCATCGTAACTAAAAAATTCAATAAATGTGGTACTTGCAAAACAAAGGGACATGCGGCAGATCCACACCCGAAGTGGCTCATTGGAGGACAATACGACATAGACAGGAAAATACTGTTCCCGCCCGGGATCGAACCGGGGACCTTCTGCGTGTGAAGCGGACGTGATAACCGCTACACTACGGAAACGACGGACACGACGAGTCCATCCTTGTTCACTCAAACTTGCCTCAGCCTTTCTCTCGTCAGCGAATGCACACACGACAGTTCTTTTGTCAGCCTGGAACCCATCACAGCCGAGGGCTCAAGAAGTCATCGGGGTGCTCGAGAGGGTGTCTGCCGTAGCACCCCTAACGAGATAGCGGCGTTTCGCGCAGTCGTTATTGCAAGTCATATCAGCAAAAGCAATCACTTTCTCAGCAGCAGGCAGTGCGATCCCAGCGGCAGCTCTACATGAAGGTACCAATAGCCCAGGAAGTCCGCCGACCGCGGGAATTCGCGCCGCCCCCATCCCGCCAGCGTACACGAGACTTCCAGGGCACCCTGGACGACATCGAGGGACTTCAATAATTGGCATTCGCCGTGTCACAGGGCTCGTTGGTCTAGGGGTATGATTCCTGCTTAGGGTGCAGGAGGTCGCGGGTTCAAATCCCTTACGAGCCCTAGCGTTTTGTGCAAACTGATCGCACGTCAGTGGCAGAGTCAGCGCAAAAAGCTCGCCGTCAATATCAAATGAATTTCTTATTCGATGTGAGCAATTGACACTCGAGTCCGACGCGTGAAGGCGATTACGAAGGTTTCGGGTACAGATGGTAGCAGATGCATGTTGGTACGTCTTGCTTAAAGTGATGAAAGAGTGTTTCCGCCCGCGATCGAACCGGGGACCTTCTGCGTGTTAGGCAGACGTGATAACCGCTACACCACGGAAACTGCTTGTGTGCACCTTACTTCACAGACAACTTGTAGTGATGTTGCCATCGTAACTAAATAATTCAATAAATGTGGTACTTGCAAAACGAAGGGAAATGTAGCAGATCCACACACGACGTGGCTCATTGGAGGACAATACGACATAGGCAGGAAAATACTGTTCCCTCCCGGGATCGAACCGGGGACCTTCTGCGTGTTAGGCAGACGTGATAACCGCTACACCACGGAAACTGCTTGTGTGCACCTTACTTCACAGACAACTTGTAGTGATGTTGCCATTGTAACTAAAAAATTCAATAAATGTGGTACTTGCAAAACGAAGGGACATGCAGCAGATCCACACACGACGTGGCTCATTGGAGGACAATACGACATAGGCAGGAAAATACTGTTCCCGCCCGGGATCGAACCGGGGACCTTCTGCGTGTGAAGCAGACGTGATAACCGCTACACTACGGAAACGACGGACCCGAGGAGTCCATCCTAGTTCACTCGAACTTGCCTCAGACTTTCTCTCGTCCGCGAATGCACACACGACAGTTCTTTTGTCAGCCTGGAACCCATCACAGCCGAGGGCTCAAGAAGTCTTCGGGGTGCTCGAGAGGGTGTCTGCCGTAGCACCCCTAACGAGATAGCGGCGTTTCGCGCAGTCGTTATTGCAAGTCATATCAGCAAAAGCAAACACTTTCTCAGCAGCAGGCAGTGCGATCCCAGCGGCAGCTCTACATGAAGGTACCAATAGCCCAGGAAGTCCGCCGACCGCGGGAATTCGCGCCGCCCCCATCCCGCCAGCGTACACGAGACTTCCAGGGCACCCTGGACGACATCGAGGGACTTCAATAATTGGCATTCGCCGTGTCACAGGGCTCGTTGGTCTAGGGGTATGATTCCTGCTTAGGGTGCAGGAGGTCGCGGGTTCAAATCCCTTACGAGCCCTAGCGTTTTGTGCAAACTGATCGCACGTCAGTGGCTGAGTCAGCGCAAAAAGCTCGCCGTCAATATCAAATGAATTTCTTATTCGATGTGAGCAATTGACACTCGAGTCCGACGCGTGAAGGCGATTACGAAGGTTTCGGGTACAGATGGTAGCAGATGCATGTTGGTACGTCTTGCTTAAAGTGATGAAAGAGTGTTTCCGCCCGCGATCGAACCGGGGACCTTCTGCGTGTTAGGCAGACGTGATAACCGCTACACCACGGAAACTGCTTGTGTGCACCTTACTTCACAGACAACTTGTAGTGATGTTGCCATCGTAACTAAATAATTCAATAAATGTGGTACTTGCAAAACGAAGGGAAATGTAGCAGATCCACACACGACGTGGCTCATTGGAGGACAATACGACATAGGCAGGAAAATACTGTTCCCGCCCGGGATCGAACCGGGGACCGTCTGCGTGTTAGGCAGACGTGATAACCGCTACACCACGGAAACTGCTTGTGTGCACCTTACTTCACAGACAACTTGTAGTGATGTTGCCATCGTAACTAAAAAATTCAATAAATGTGGTACTTGCAAAACGAAGGGACATGCAGCAGATCCACACACGACGTGGCTCATTGGAGGACAATACGACATAGGCAGGAAAATACTGTTCCCGCCCGGGATCGAACCGGGGACCTTCTGCGTGTGAAGCAGACGTGATAACCGCTATACCACGGAAACTACTTGTGTGCACCTTACTTCACAGACAACTTGTAGTTATGTTGCCATCGTAACTAAAAAATTCAATAAATGTGGTACTTGCAAAACAAAGGGACATGCGGCAGATCCACACCCGAAGTGGCTCATTGGAGGACAATACGACATAGGCAGGAAAATACTGTTCCCGCCCGGGATCGAACCGGGGACCTTCTGCGTGTGAAGCGGACGTGATAACCGCTACACTACGGAAACGACGGACACGACGAGTCCATCCTTGTTCACTCAAACTTGCCTCAGCCTTTCTCTCGTCAGCGAATGCACACACGACAGTTCTTTTGTCAGCCTGGAACCCATCACAGCCGAGGGCTCAAGAAGTCATCGGGGTGCTCGAGAGGGTGTCTGCCGTAGCACCCCTAACGAGATAGCGGCGTTTCGCGCAGTCGTTATTGCAAGTCATATCAGCAAAAGCAATCACTTTCTTAGCAGCAGGCAGTGCGAGCCCAGCGGGGACCTTCTGCGTGTTAGGCAGACGTGATAACCGCTACACCACGGAAACTGTTTGTGTGCACCTTACTTCACAGACAACTTGTAGTGATGTTGCCATCGTAACTAAATAATTCAATAAATGTGGTACTTGCAAAACGAAGGGAAATGTAGCAGATCCACACACGACGTGGCTCATTGGAGGACAATACGACATAGGCAGGAAAATACTGTTCCCTCCCGGGATCGAACCGGGGACCTTCTGCGTGTTAGGCAGACGTGATAACCGCTACACCACGGAAACTGCTTGTGTGCACCTTACTTCACAGACAACTTGTAGTGATGTTGCCATTGTAACTAAAAAATTCAATAAATGTGGTACTTGCAAAACGAAGGGACATGCAGCAGATCCACACACGACGTGGCTCATTGGAGGACAATACGACATAGGCAGGAAAATACTGTTCCCGCCCGGGATCGAACCGGGGACCTTCTGCGTGTGAAGCAGACGTGATAACCGCTACACTACGGAAACGACGGACCCGAGGAGTCCATCCTAGTTCACTCGAACTTGCCTCAGACTTTCTCTCGTCCGCGAATGCACACACGACAGTTCTTTTGTCAGCCTGGAACCCATCACAGCCGAGGGCTCAAGAAGTCTTCGGGGTGCTCGAGAGGGTGTCTGCCGTAGCACCCCTAACGAGATAGCGGCGTTTCGCGCAGTCGTTATTGCAAGTCATATCAGCAAAAGCAAACACTTTCTCAGCAGCAGGCAGTGCGATCCCAGCGGCAGCTCTACATGAAGGTACCAATAGCCCAGGAAGTCCGCCGACCGCGGGAATTCGCGCCGCCCCCATCCCGCCAGCGTACACGAGACTTCCAGGGCACCCTGGACGACATCGAGGGACTTCAATAATTGGCATTCGCCGTGTCACAGGGCTCGTTGGTCTAGGGGTATGATTCCTGCTTAGGGTGCAGGAGGTCGCGGGTTCAAATCCCTTACGAGCCCTAGCGTTTTGTGCAAACTGATCGCACGTCAGTGGCTGAGTCAGCGCAAAAAGCTCGCCGTCAATATCAAATGAATTTCTTATTCGATGTGAGCAATTGACACTCGAGTCCGACGCGTGAAGGCGATTACGAAGGTTTCGGGTACAGATGGTAGCAGATGCATGTTGGTACGTCTTGCTTAAAGTGATGAAAGAGTGTTTCCGCCCGCGATCGAACCGGGGACCTTCTGCGTGTTAGGCAGACGTGATAACCGCTACACCACGGAAACTGCTTGTGTGCACCTTACTTCACAGACAACTTGTAGTGATGTTGCCATCGTAACTAAATAATTCAATAAATGTGGTACTTGCAAAACGAAGGGAAATGTAGCAGATCCACACACGACGTGGCTCATTGGAGGACAATACGACATAGGCAGGAAAATACTGTTCCCGCCCGGGATCGAACCGGGGACCGTCTGCGTGTTAGGCAGACGTGATAACCGCTACACCACGGAAACTGCTTGTGTGCACCTTACTTCACAGACAACTTGTAGTGATGTTGCCATCGTAACTAAAAAATTCAATAAATGTGGTACTTGCAAAACGAAGGGACATGCAGCAGATCCACACACGACGTGGCTCATTGGAGGACAATACGACATAGGCAGGAAAATACTGTTCCCGCCCGGGATCGAACCGGGGACCTTCTGCGTGTGAAGCAGACGTGATAACCGCTATACCACGGAAACTACTTGTGTGCACCTTACTTCACAGACAACTTGTAGTTATGTTGCCATCGTAACTAAAAAATTCAATAAATGTGGTACTTGCAAAACAAAGGGACATGCGGCAGATCCACACCCGAAGTGGCTCATTGGAGGACAATACGACATAGGCAGGAAAATACTGTTCCCGCCCGGGATCGAACCGGGGACCTTCTGCGTGTGAAGCGGACGTGATAACCGCTACACTACGGAAACGACGGACACGACGAGTCCATCCTTGTTCACTCAAACTTGCCTCAGCCTTTCTCTCGTCAGCGAATGCACACACGACAGTTCTTTTGTCAGCCTGGAACCCATCACAGCCGAGGGCTCAAGAAGTCATCGGGGTGCTCGAGAGGGTGTCTGCCGTAGCACCCCTAACGAGATAGCGGCGTTTCGCGCAGTCGTTATTGCAAGTCATATCAGCAAAAGCAATCACTTTCTTAGCAGCAGGCAGTGCGAGCCCAGCGGGGACCTTCTGCGTGTTAGGCAGACGTGATAACCGCTACACCACGGAAACTGTTTGTGTGCACCTTACTTCACAGACAACTTGTAGTGATGTTGCCATCGTAACTAAAAAATTCAATAAATGTGGTACTTGCAAAACGAAGGGACGTGCGGCAGATCCACACCCGAAGTGGCTCATTGGAGGACAATACGACATAGGCAGGAAAATACTGTTCCCGCCCGGGATCGAACCGGGGACCTTCTGCGTGTGAAGCAGACGTGATAACCGCTACACTACAGAAACGACGGACACGACGAGTCCATCCTTGTTCACTCAAACTTGCCTCAGCCTTTCTCTCGTCAGCGAATGCACACACGACAGTTCTTTTGTCAGCCTGGAACCCATCACAGCCGAGGGCTCAAGAAGTCTTCGGGGTGCTCGAGAGGGTGTCTGCCGTAGCACCCCTAACGAGATAGCGGCGTTTCGCGCAGTCGTTATTGCAAGTCATATCAGCAAAAGCAATCACTTTCTCAGCAGCAGGCAGTGCGATCCCAGCGGCAGCTCTACATGAAGGTACCAATAGCCCAGGAAGTCCGCCGACCGCGGGAATTCGCGCCGCCCCCATCCCGCCAGCGTACACGAGACTTCCAGGGCACCCTGGACGACATCGAGGGACTTCAATAATTGGCATTCGCCGTGTCACAGGGCTCGTTGGTCTAGGGGTATGATTCCTGCTTAGGGTGCAGGAGGTCGCGGGTTCAAATCCCTTACGAGCCCTAGCGTTTTGTGCAAACTGATCGCACGTCAGTGGCAGAGTCAGCGCAAAAAGCTCGCCGTCAATATCAAATGAATTTCTTATTCGATGTGAGCAATTGACACTCGAGTCCGACGCGTGAAGGCGATTACGAAGGTTTCGGGTACAGATGGTAGCAGATGCATGTTGGTACGTCTTGCTTAAAGTGATGAAAGAGTGTTTCCGCCCGCGATCGAACCGGGGACCTTCTGCGTGTTAGGCAGACGTGATAACCGCTACACCACGGAAACTGCTTGTGTGCACCTTACTTCACAGACAACTTGTAGTGATGTTGCCATCGTAACTAAATAATTCAATAAATGTGGTACTTGCAAAACGAAGGGAAATGTAGCAGATCCACACACGACGTGGCTCATTGGAGGACAATACGACATAGGCAGGAAAATACTGTTCCCGCCCGGGATCGAACCGGGGACCTTCTGCGTGTTAGGCAGACGTGATAACCGCTACACCACGGAAACTGCTTGTGTGCACCTTACTTCACAGACAACTTGTAGTGATGTTGCCATTGTAACTAAAAAATTCAATAAATGTGGTACTTGCAAAACGAAGGGACATGCAGCAGATCCACACACGACGTGGCTCATTGGAGGACAATACGACATAGGCAGGAAAATACTGTTCCCGCCCGGGATCGAACCGGGGACCTTCTGCGTGTGAAGCAGACGTGATAACCGCTACACTACGGAAACGACGGACCCGAGGAGTCCATCCTAGTTCACTCGAACTTGCCTCAGACTTTCTCTCGTCCGCGAATGCACACACGACAGTTCTTTTGTCAGCCTGGAACCCATCACAGCCGAGGGCTCAAGAAGTCTTCGGGGTGCTCGAGAGGGTGTCTGCCGTAGCACCCCTAACGAGATAGCGGCGTTTCGCGCAGTCGTTATTGCAAGTCATATCAGCAAAAGCAAACACTTTCTCAGCAGCAGGCAGTGCGATCCCAGCGGCAGCTCTACATGAAGGTACCAATAGCCCAGGAAGTCCGCCGACCGCGGGAATTCGCGCCGCCCCCATCCCGCCAGCGTACACGAGACTTCCAGGGCACCCTGGACGACATCGAGGGACTTCAATAATTGGCATTCGCCGTGTCACAGGGCTCGTTGGTCTAGGGGTATGATTCCTGCTTAGGGTGCAGGAGGTCGCGGGTTCAAATCCCTTACGAGCCCTAGCGTTTTGTGCAAACTGATCGCACGTCAGTGGCTGAGTCAGCGCAAAAAGCTCGCCGTCAATATCAAATGAATTTCTTATTCGATGTGAGCAATTGACACTCGAGTCCGACGCGTGAAGGCGATTACGAAGGTTTCGGGTACAGATGGTAGCAGATGCATGTTGGTACGTCTTGCTTAAAGTGATGAAAGAGTGTTTCCGCCCGCGATCGAACCGGGGACCTTCTGCGTGTTAGGCAGACGTGATAACCGCTACACCACGGAAACTGCTTGTGTGCACCTTACTTCACAGACAACTTGTAGTGATGTTGCCATCGTAACTAAATAATTCAATAAATGTGGTACTTGCAAAACGAAGGGAAATGTAGCAGATCCACACACGACGTGGCTCATTGGAGGACAATACGACATAGGCAGGAAAATACTGTTCCCGCCCGGGATCGAACCGGGGACCTTCTGCGTGTTAGGCAGACGTGATAACCGCTACACCACGGAAACTGCTTGTGTGCACCTTACTTCACAGACAACTTGTAGTGATGTTGCCATCGTAACTAAATAATTCAATAAATGTGGTACTTGCAAAACGAAGGGAAATGTAGCAGATCCACACACGACGTGGCTCATTGGAGGACAATACGACATAGGCAGGAAAATACTGTTCCCTCCCGGGATCGAACCGGGGACCTTCTGCGTGTTAGGCAGACGTGATAACCGCTACACCACGGAAACTGCTTGTGTGCACCTTACTTCACAGACAACTTGTAGTGATGTTGCCATTGTAACTAAAAAATTCAATAAATGTGGTACTTGCAAAACGAAGGGACATGCAGCAGATCCACACACGACGTGGCTCATTGGAGGACAATACGACATAGGCAGGAAAATACTGTTCCCGCCCGGGATCGAACCGGGGACCTTCTGCGTGTGAAGCAGACGTGATAACCGCTACACTACGGAAACGACGGACCCGAGGAGTCCATCCTAGTTCACTCGAACTTGCCTCAGACTTTCTCTCGTCCGCGAATGCACACACGACAGTTCTTTTGTCAGCCTGGAACCCATCACAGCCGAGGGCTCAAGAAGTCTTCGGGGTGCTCGAGAGGGTGTCTGCCGTAGCACCCCTAACGAGATAGCGGCGTTTCGCGCAGTCGTTATTGCAAGTCATATCAGCAAAAGCAAACACTTTCTCAGCAGCAGGCAGTGCGATCCCAGCGGCAGCTCTACATGAAGGTACCAATAGCCCAGGAAGTCCGCCGACCGCGGGAATTCGCGCCGCCCCCATCCCGCCAGCGTACACGAGACTTCCAGGGCACCCTGGACGACATCGAGGGACTTCAATAATTGGCATTCGCCGTGTCACAGGGCTCGTTGGTCTAGGGGTATGATTCCTGCTTAGGGTGCAGGAGGTCGCGGGTTCAAATCCCTTACGAGCCCTAGCGTTTTGTGCAAACTGATCGCACGTCAGTGGCTGAGTCAGCGCAAAAAGCTCGCCGTCAATATCAAATGAATTTCTTATTCGATGTGAGCAATTGACACTCGAGTCCGACGCGTGAAGGCGATTACGAAGGTTTCGGGTACAGATGGTAGCAGATGCATGTTGGTACGTCTTGCTTAAAGTGATGAAAGAGTGTTTCCGCCCGCGATCGAACCGGGGACCTTCTGCGTGTTAGGCAGACGTGATAACCGCTACACCACGGAAACTGCTTGTGTGCACCTTACTTCACAGACAACTTGTAGTGATGTTGCCATCGTAACTAAATAATTCAATAAATGTGGTACTTGCAAAACGAAGGGAAATGTAGCAGATCCACACACGACGTGGCTCATTGGAGGACAATACGACATAGGCAGGAAAATACTGTTCCCGCCCGGGATCGAACCGGGGACCGTCTGCGTGTTAGGCAGACGTGATAACCGCTACACCACGGAAACTGCTTGTGTGCACCTTACTTCACAGACAACTTGTAGTGATGTTGCCATCGTAACTAAAAAATTCAATAAATGTGGTACTTGCAAAACGAAGGGACATGCAGCAGATCCACACACGACGTGGCTCATTGGAGGACAATACGACATAGGCAGGAAAATACTGTTCCCGCCCGGGATCGAACCGGGGACCTTCTGCGTGTGAAGCAGACGTGATAACCGCTATACCACGGAAACTACTTGTGTGCACCTTACTTCACAGACAACTTGTAGTTATGTTGCCATCGTAACTAAAAAATTCAATAAATGTGGTACTTGCAAAACAAAGGGACATGCGGCAGATCCACACCCGAAGTGGCTCATTGGAGGACAATACGACATAGGCAGGAAAATACTGTTCCCGCCCGGGATCGAACCGGGGACCTTCTGCGTGTGAAGCGGACGTGATAACCGCTACACTACGGAAACGACGGACACGACGAGTCCATCCTTGTTCACTCAAACTTGCCTCAGCCTTTCTCTCGTCAGCGAATGCACACACGACAGTTCTTTTGTCAGCCTGGAACCCATCACAGCCGAGGGCTCAAGAAGTCATCGGGGTGCTCGAGAGGGTGTCTGCCGTAGCACCCCTAACGAGATAGCGGCGTTTCGCGCAGTCGTTATTGCAAGTCATATCAGCAAAAGCAATCACTTTCTTAGCAGCAGGCAGTGCGAGCCCAGCGGGGACCTTCTGCGTGTTAGGCAGACGTGATAACCGCTACACCACGGAAACTGTTTGTGTGCACCTTACTTCACAGACAACTTGTAGTGATGTTGCCATCGTAACTAAAAAATTCAATAAATGTGGTACTTGCAAAACGAAGGGACGTGCGGCAGATCCACACCCGAAGTGGCTCATTGGAGGACAATACGACATAGGCAGGAAAATACTGTTCCCGCCCGGGATCGAACCGGGGACCTTCTGCGTGTGAAGCAGACGTGATAACCGCTACACTACAGAAACGACGGACACGACGAGTCCATCCTTGTTCACTCAAACTTGCCTCAGCCTTTCTCTCGTCAGCGAATGCACACACGACAGTTCTTTTGTCAGCCTGGAACCCATCACAGCCGAGGGCTCAAGAAGTCTTCGGGGTGCTCGAGAGGGTGTCTGCCGTAGCACCCCTAACGAGATAGCGGCGTTTCGCGCAGTCGTTATTGCAAGTCATATCAGCAAAAGCAATCACTTTCTCAGCAGCAGGCAGTGCGATCCCAGCGGCAGCTCTACATGAAGGTACCAATAGCCCAGGAAGTCCGCCGACCGCGGGAATTCGCGCCGCCCCCATCCCGCCAGCGTACACGAGACTTCCAGGGCACCCTGGACGACATCGAGGGACTTCAATAATTGGCATTCGCCGTGTCACAGGGCTCGTTGGTCTAGGGGTATGATTCCTGCTTAGGGTGCAGGAGGTCGCGGGTTCAAATCCCTTACGAGCCCTAGCGTTTTGTGCAAACTGATCGCACGTCAGTGGCAGAGTCAGCGCAAAAAGCTCGCCGTCAATATCAAATGAATTTCTTATTCGATGTGAGCAATTGACACTCGAGTCCGACGCGTGAAGGCGATTACGAAGGTTTCGGGTACAGATGGTAGCAGATGCATGTTGGTACGTCTTGCTTAAAGTGATGAAAGAGTGTTTCCGCCCGCGATCGAACCGGGGACCTTCTGCGTGTTAGGCAGACGTGATAACCGCTACACCACGGAAACTGCTTGTGTGCACCTTACTTCACAGACAACTTGTAGTGATGTTGCCATCGTAACTAAATAATTCAATAAATGTGGTACTTGCAAAACGAAGGGAAATGTAGCAGATCCACACACGACGTGGCTCATTGGAGGACAATACGACATAGGCAGGAAAATACTGTTCCCGCCCGGGATCGAACCGGGGACCTTCTGCGTGTTAGGCAGACGTGATAACCGCTACACCACGGAAACTGCTTGTGTGCACCTTACTTCACAGACAACTTGTAGTGATGTTGCCATTGTAACTAAAAAATTCAATAAATGTGGTACTTGCAAAACGAAGGGACATGCAGCAGATCCACACACGACGTGGCTCATTGGAGGACAATACGACATAGGCAGGAAAATACTGTTCCCGCCCGGGATCGAACCGGGGACCTTCTGCGTGTGAAGCAGACGTGATAACCGCTACACTACGGAAACGACGGACCCGAGGAGTCCATCCTAGTTCACTCGAACTTGCCTCAGACTTTCTCTCGTCCGCGAATGCACACACGACAGTTCTTTTGTCAGCCTGGAACCCATCACAGCCGAGGGCTCAAGAAGTCTTCGGGGTGCTCGAGAGGGTGTCTGCCGTAGCACCCCTAACGAGATAGCGGCGTTTCGCGCAGTCGTTATTGCAAGTCATATCAGCAAAAGCAAACACTTTCTCAGCAGCAGGCAGTGCGATCCCAGCGGCAGCTCTACATGAAGGTACCAATAGCCCAGGAAGTCCGCCGACCGCGGGAATTCGCGCCGCCCCCATCCCGCCAGCGTACACGAGACTTCCAGGGCACCCTGGACGACATCGAGGGACTTCAATAATTGGCATTCGCCGTGTCACAGGGCTCGTTGGTCTAGGGGTATGATTCCTGCTTAGGGTGCAGGAGGTCGCGGGTTCAAATCCCTTACGAGCCCTAGCGTTTTGTGCAAACTGATCGCACGTCAGTGGCTGAGTCAGCGCAAAAAGCTCGCCGTCAATATCAAATGAATTTCTTATTCGATGTGAGCAATTGACACTCGAGTCCGACGCGTGAAGGCGATTACGAAGGTTTCGGGTACAGATGGTAGCAGATGCATGTTGGTACGTCTTGCTTAAAGTGATGAAAGAGTGTTTCCGCCCGCGATCGAACCGGGGACCTTCTGCGTGTTAGGCAGACGTGATAACCGCTACACCACGGAAACTGCTTGTGTGCACCTTACTTCACAGACAACTTGTAGTGATGTTGCCATCGTAACTAAATAATTCAATAAATGTGGTACTTGCAAAACGAAGGGAAATGTAGCAGATCCACACACGACGTGGCTCATTGGAGGACAATACGACATAGGCAGGAAAATACTGTTCCCGCCCGGGATCGAACCGGGGACCTTCTGCGTGTTAGGCAGACGTGATAACCGCTACACCACGGAAACTGCTTGTGTGCACCTTACTTCACAGACAACTTGTAGTGATGTTGCCATCGTAACTAAAAAATTCAATAAATGTGGTACTTGCAAAACGAAGGGACATGCAGCAGATCCACACACGACGTGGCTCATTGGAGGACAATACGACATAGGCAGGAAAATACTGTTCCCGCCCGGGATCGAACCGGGGACCTTCTGCGTGTGAAGCAGACGTGATAACCGCTACACTACGGAAACGACGGACCCGAGGAGTCCATCCTAGTTCACTCGAACTTGCCTCAGACTTTCTCTCGTCCGCGAATGCACACACGACAGTTCTTTTGTCAGCCTGGAACCCATCACAGCCGAGGGCTCAAGAAGTCTTCGGGGTGCTCGAGAGGGTGTCTGCCGTAGCACCCCTAACGAGATAGCGGCGTTTCGCGCAGTCGTTATTGCAAGTCATATCAGCAAAAGCAATCACTTTCTTAGCAGCAGGCAGTGCGAGCCCAGCGGCAGCTCTACATGAAGGTACCAATAGCCCAGGAAGGCCGCCGACCGCGGGAATTCGCGCCGCCCCCATCCCGCCAGCGTACACGAGACTTCCAGGGCACCCTGGACGACATCGAGGGACTGGAATAATTGGCAATCGCCGTGTCACAGGGCTCGTTGGTCTAGGGGTATGATTCCTGCTTAGGGTGCAGGAGGTCCCGGGTTCAAATCCCGGACGAGCCCGAGCGTTTTGTGCAAACTGATCGCACGTCGGTGGCTGAGTCAGCGCAAAAAGCTCGCCGTCAATATCAAATGAATTTCTTATTCGATGTGAGCAATTGACACTCTGGTCCGACGCGTGAAGGCGATTACGAAGGTTTCGGGTACAGATGGTAGCAGATGCATGTTAGTAAGTCTCGATTAAAGTGATGAAAAAGTGTTTCCGCCCGGGATCGAACCGGGGACCTTCTGCGTGTTAGGCAGACGTGATAACCGCTACACCACGGAAACTGTTTGTGTGCACCTTACTTCACAGACAACTTGTAGTGATGTTGCCATCGTAACTAAAAAATTCAATAAATGTGGTACTTGCAAAACGAAGGGACATGCAGCAGATCCACACACGACGTGGCTCATTGGAGGACAATACGACATAGGCAGGAAAATACTGTTCCCGCCCGGGATCGAACCGGGGACCTTCTGCGTGTGAAGCAGACGTGATAACCGCTACACTACGGAAACGACGGACCCGAGGAGTCCATCCTAGTTCACTCGAACTTGCCTCAGACTTTCTCTCGTCCGCGAATGCACACACGACAGTTCTTTTGTCAGCCTGGAACCCATCACAGCCGAGGGCTCAAGAAGTCTTCGGGGTGCTCGAGAGGGTGTCTGCCGTAGCACCCCTAACGAGATAGCGGCGTTTCGCGCAGTCGTTATTGCAAGTCATATCAGCAAAAGCAATCACTTTCTTAGCAGCAGGCAGTGCGAGCCCAGCGGCAGCTCTACATGAAGGTACCAATAGCCCAGGAAGGCCGCCGACCGCGGGAATTCGCGCCGCCCCCATCCCGCCAGCGTACACGAGACTTCCAGGGCACCCTGGACGACATCGAGGGACTGGAATAATTGGCAATCGCCGTGTCACAGGGCTCGTTAATCTAGGGGTATGATTCCTGCTTAGGGTGCAGGAGGTCCCGGGTTCAAATCCCGGACGAGCCCGAGCGTTTTGTGCAAACTGATCGCACGTCGGTGGCTGAGTCAGCGCAAAAAGCTCGCCGTCAATATCAAATGAATTTCTTATTCGATGTGAGCAATTGACACTCTGGTCCGACGCGTGAAGGCGATTACGAAGGTTTCGGGTACAGATGGTAGCAGATGCATGTTAGTAAGTCTCGATTAAAGTGATGAAAAAGTGTTTCCGCCCGGGATCGAACCGGGGACCTTCTGCGTGTTAGGCAGACGTGATAACCGCTACACCACGGAAACTGTTTGTGTGCACCTTACTTCACAGACAACTTGTAGTGATGTTGCCATCGTAACTAAAAAATTCAATAAATGTGGTACTTGCAAAACGAAGGGACATGCAGCAGATCCACACACGACGTGGCTCATTGGAGGACAATACGACATAGGCAGGAAAATACTGTTCCCGCACGGGATCGAACCGGGGACCTTCTGCGTGTGAAGCAGACGTGATAACCGCTATACTACGGAAACGACGGACCCGAGGAGTCCATCCTAGTTCACTCGAACTTGCCTCAGACTTTCTCTCGTCCGCGAATGCACACACGACAGTTCTTTTGTCAGCCTGGAACCCATCACAGCCGAGGGCTCAAGAAGTCTTCGGGGTGCTCGAGAGGGTGTCTGCCGTAGCACCCCTAACGAGATAGCGGCGTTTCGCGCAGTCGTTATTGCAAGTCATATCAGCAAAAGCAAACACTTTCTCAGCAGCAGGCAGTGCGATCCCAGCGGCAGCTCTACATGAAGGTACCAATAGCCCAGGAAGTCCGCCGACCGCGGGAATTCGCGCCGCCCCCATCCCGCCAGCGTACACGAGACTTCCAGGGCACCCCGGACGACATCGAGGGACTTCAATAATTGGCATTCGCCGTGTCACAGGGCTCGTTGGTCTAGGGGTATGATTCCTGCTTAGGGTGCAGGAGGTCGCGGGTTCAAATCCCTTACGAGCCCTAGCGTTTTGTGCAAACTGATCGCACGTCAGTGGCTGAGTCAGCGCAAAAAGCTCGCCGTCAATATCAAATGAATTTCTTATTCGATGTGAGCAATTGACACTCGAGTCCGACGCGTGAAGGCGATTACGAAGGTTTCGGGTACAGATGGTAGCAGATGCATGTTGGTACGTCTTGCTTAAAGTGATGAAAGAGTGTTTCCGCCCGCGATCGAACCGGGGACCTTCTGCGCGTTAGGCAGACGTGATAACCGCTACACCACGGAAACTGCTTGTGTGCACCTTACTTCACAGACAACTTGTAGTGATGTTGCCATCGTAACTAAATAATTCAATAAATGTGGTACTTGCAAAACGAAGGGAAATGTAGCAGATCCACACACGACGTGGCTCATTGGAGGACAATACGACATAGGCAGGAAAATACTGTTCCCGCCCGGGATCGAACCGGGGACCTTCTGCGTGTTAGGCAGACGTGATAACCGCTACACCACGGAAACTGCTTGTGTGCACCTTACTTCACAGACAACTTGTAGTGATGTTGCCATCGTAACTAAAAAATTCAATAAATGTGGTACTTGCAAAACGAAGGGACATGCAGCAGATCCACACACGACGTGGCTCATTGGAGGACAATACGACATAGGCAGGAAAATACTGTTCCCGCCCGGGATCGAACCGGGGACCTTCTGCGTGTGAAGCAGACGTGATAACCGCTACACTACGGAAACGACGGACCCGAGGAGTCCATCCTAGTTCACTCGAACTTGCCTCAGACTTTCTCTCGTCCGCGAATGCACACACGACAGTTCTTTTGTCAGCCTGGAACCCATCACAGCCGAGGGCTAAAGAAGTCTTCGGGGTGCTCGAGAGGGTGTCTGCCGTAGCACCCCTAACGAGATAGCGGCGTTTCGCGCAGTCGTTATTGCAAGTCATATCAGCAAAAGCAATCACTTTCTTAGCAGCAGGCAGTGCGAGCCCAGCGACATAGGCAGGATCGAACCGGGGACCTTCTGCGTGTGAAGCAGTCGTGATAACCGCTACACTACGGAAACGACGGACACGACGAGTCCATCCTTGTTCACTCAAACTTGCCTCAGCCTTTCTCTCGTCAGCGAATGCACACACGACAGTTCTTTTGTCAGCCTGGAACCCATCACAGCCGAGGGCTCAAGAAGTCTTCGGGGTGCTCGAGAGGGTGTCTGCCGTAGCACCCCTAACGAGATAGCGGCGTTTCGCGCAGTCGTTATTGCAAGTCATATCAGCAAAAGCAATCACTTTCTTAGCAGCAGGCAGTGCGAGCCCAGCGACATAGGCAGGATCGAACCGGGGACCTTCTGCGTGTGAAGCAGTCGTGATAACCGCTACACTACGGAAACGACGGACACGACGAGTCCATCCTTGTTCACTCAAACTTGCCTCAGCCTTTCTCTCGTCAGCGAATGCACACACGACAGTTCTTTTGTCAGCCTGGAACCCATCACAGCCGAGGGCTCAAGAAGTCTTTGGGGTGCTCGAGAGGGTGTCTGCCGTAGCACCCCTAACGAGATAGCGGCGTATCGCGCAGTCGTTATTGCAAGTCATATCAGCAAAAGCAATCACTTTCTTAGCAGCAGGCAGTGCGAGCCCAGCGGCAGCTCTACATGAAGGTACCAATAGCCCAGGAAGGCCGCCGACCGCGGGAATTCGCGCCGCCCCCATCCCGCCAGCGTACACGAGACTTCCAGGGCACCCTGGACGACATCGGGGGACTGGAATAATTGGCAATCGCCGTGTCACAGGGCTCGTTGGTCTAGGGGTATGATTCCTGCTTAGGGTGCAGGAGGTCCTGGGTTCAAATCCCGGACGAGCCCGAGCGTTTTGTGCAAACTGATCGCACGTCAGTGGCTGAGTCAGCGCAAAAAGCTCGCCGTCAATATCAAATGAATTTCTTATTCGATGTGAGCAATTGACACTCTGGTCCGACGCGTGAAGGCGACTACGAAGGTTTCGGGTACAGATGGTAGCAGATGCATGTTAGTAAGTCTCGATGAAAGTGATGAAAAAGTGTTTCCGCCCGGGATCGAACCGGGGACCTTCTGCGTGTTAGGCAGACGTGATAACCGCTACACCACGGAAACTGTTTGTGTGCACCTTACTTCACAGACAACTTGTAGTGATGTTACCATCGTAACTAAAAATTTCAATAAATGTGGTACTTGCAAAACGAAGGGACATGCGGCAGATCCACACACGAAGTGGCTCATTGGAGGACAATACGACATAGGCAGGAAAATACTGTTCCCGCCCGGGATCGAACCGGGGACCTTCTGCGTGTGAAGCAGACGTGATAACCGCTACACTACGGAAACGACGGACACGAAGAGTCCATCCTTGTTCACTCAAACTTGCCTCAGCCTTTCTCTCGTCAGCGAATGCACACACGACAGTTCTTTTGTCAGCCTGGAACCCATCACAGCCGAGGGCTCAAGAAGTCTTCGGGGTGCTCGAGAGGGTGTCTGCCGTAGCACCCCTAACGAGATAGCGGCGTATCGCGCAGTCGTTATTGCAAGTCATATCAGCAAAAGCAATCACTTTCTTAGCAGCAGGCAGTGCGAGCCCAGCGTCAGCTCTACATGAAGGTACCAATAGCCCAGGAAGGCCGCCGATTGCGGGAATTCGCGCCGCCCCCATCCCGCCAGCGTACACGAGACTTCCAGGGCACCCTGGACGACATCGAGGGACTGGAATAATTGGCAATCGCCGTGTCACAGGGCTCGTTGGTCTAGGGGTATGATTCCTGCTCAGGGTGCAAGAGGTCCCGGGTTCAAATCCCGGACGAGCCCGAGCGTTTTGTGCAAACTGATCGCATGTCAGTGGCTGAGTCAGCGCAAAAAGCTCGCCGTCAATATCAAATGAATTTCTTATTCGATGTGAGCAATTGACACTCTGGTCCGACGCGTGAAGGCGATTACGAAGGTTTCGGGTACAGATGGTAGCAGATGCATGTTAGTAAGTCTCGATTAAAGTGATGAAAAAGTGTTTCCGCCCGGGATCGAACCGGGGACCTTCTGCGTGTTAGGCAGACGTGATAACCGCTACACCACGGAAACTGTTTGTGTGCACCTTACTTCACAGACAACTTGTAGTGATGTTGCCATTGTAACTAAAAAATTCAATAAATGTGGTACTTGCAAAACGAAGGGACATGCGGCAGATCCACACACGAAGTGGCTCATTGGAGGACAATACGACATAGGCAGGAAAATACTGTTCCCGCCCGGGATGGAACCGGGGACCTTCTGCGTGTGAAGCAGACGTGATAACCGCTACACTACGGAAACGGCGGACACGACGAGTCCATCCTTGTTCACTCAAACTTGCCTCAGCCTTTCTCTCGTCCGCGAATGCACACACGACAGTTCTTTTGTCAGCCTGGAACCCATCACAGCCGAGGGCTCAAGAAGTCTTCGGGGTGCTCGAGAGGGTGTCTGCCGTAGCACCCCTAACGAGATAGCGGCGTTTCGCGCAGTCGTTATTGCAAGTCATATCAGCAAAAGCAATCACTTTCTTAGCAGCAGGCAGTGCGAGCCCAGCGACATAGGCAGGATCGAACCGGGGACCTTCTGCGTGTGAAGCAGTCGTGATAACCGCTACACTACGGAAACGACGGACACGACGAGTCCATCCTTGTTCACTCAAACTTGCCTCAGCCTTTCTCTCGTCAGCGAATGCACACACGACAGTTCTTTTGTCAGCCTGGAACCCATCACAGCCGAGGGCTCAAGAAGTCTTCGGGGTGCTCGAGAGGGTGTCTGCCGTAGCACCCCTAACGAGATAGCGGCGTTTCGCGCAGTCGTTATTGCAAGTCATATCAGCAAAAGCAATCACTTTCTTAGCAGCAGGCAGTGCGAGCCCAGCGACATAGGCAGGATCGAACCGGGGACCTTCTGCGTGTGAAGCAGACGTGATAACCGCTACACTACGGAAACGGCGGACACGACGAGTCCATCCTTGTTCACTCAAACTTGCCTCAGCCTTTCTCTCGTCAGCGAATGCACACACGACAGTTCTTTTGTCAGCCTGGAACCCATCACAGCCGAGGGCTCAAGAAGTCTTCGGGGTGCTCGAGAGGGTGTCTGCCGTAGCACCCCTAACGAGATAGCGGCGTATCGCGCAGTCGTTATTGCAAGTCATATCAGCAAAAGCAATCACTTTCTTAGCAGCAGGCAGTGCGAGCTCAGTGGCAGCTCTACATGAAGGTACCAATAGCCCAGGAAGGCCGCCGACCGCGGGAATTCGCGCCGCCCCCATCCCGCCAGCGTACACGAGACTTCCAGGGCACCCTGGACGACATCGAGGGACTGGAATAATTGGCAATCGCCGTGTCACAGGGCTCGTTGGTCTAGGGGTATGATTCCTGCTTAGGGTGCAGGAGGTCCCGGGTTCAAATCCCGGACGAGCCCGAGCGTTTTGTGCAAACTGATCGCACGTCAGTGGCTGAGTCAGCGCAAAAAGCTCGCCGTCAATATCAAATGAATTTCTTATTCGATGTGAGCAATTGACACTCTGGTCCGACGCGTGAAGGCGATTACGAAGGTTTCGGGTACAGATGGTAGCAGATGCATGTTAGTAAGTCTCGATTAAAGTGATGAAAAAGTGTTTCCGCCCGGGATCGAACCGGGGACCTTCTGCGTGTTAGGCAGACGTGATAACCGCTACACCACGGAAACCGCTTGTGTGCACCTTACTTCACAGACAACTTGTAGTGATGTTGCCATCGTAAGTAAAAAATTCAATAAATGTGGTACTTGCAAAACGAAGCGACATGCGGCAGATCCACACACGAAGTGGCTCATTGGAGGACAATACGACATAGGCAGGAAAATACTGTTCCCGCCCGGGATCGAACCGGGGACCTTCTGCGTGTGAAGCAGACGTGATAACCGCTACACTACGGAAACGGCGGACACGACGAGTCCATCCTTGTTCACTCAAACTTGCCTCAGCCTTTCTCTCGTCAGCGAATGCACACACGACAGTTCTTTTGTCAGCCTGGAACCCATCACAGCCGAGGGCTCAAGAAGTCTTCGGGGTGCTCGAGAGGGTGTCTGCCGTAGCACCCCTAACGAGATAGCGGCGTATCGCGCAGTCGTTATTGCAAGTCATATCAGCAAAAGCAATCACTTTCTTAGCAGCAGGCAGTGCGAGCTCAGCGGCAGCTCTACATGAAGGTACCAATAGCCCAGGAAGGCCGCCGACCGCGGGAATTCGCGCCGCCCCCATCCCGCCAGCGTACACGAGACTTCCAGGGCACCCTGGACGACATCGAGGGACTGGAATAATTGGCAATCGCCGTGTCACAGGACTCGTTGGTCTAGGGGTATGATTCCTGCTTAGGGTGCAAGAGGTCCCGGGTTCAAATCCCGGACGAGCCCGAGCGTTTTGTGCAAACTGATCGCACGTCAGTGGCTGAGTCAGCGCAAAAAGCTCGCCGTCAATATCAAATGAATTTCTTATTCGATGTGAGCAATTGACACTCTGGTCCGACGCGTGAAGGCGATTACGAAGGTTTCGGGTACAGATGGTAGCAGATGCATGTTAATAAGTCTCGATTAAAGTGATGAAAAAGTGTTTCCGCCCGGGATCGAACCGGGGACCTTCTGCGTGTTAGGCAGACGTGATAACCGCTACACCACGGAAACCGCTTGTGTGCACCTTACTTCACAGACAACTTGTAGTGATGTTGCCATCGTAAGTAAAAAATTCAATAAATGTGGTACTTGCAAAACGAAGGGACATGCGGCAGATCCACACACGAAGTGGCTCATTGGAGGACAATACGACATAGGCAGGAAAATACTGTTCCCGCCCGGGATCGAACCGGGGACCTTCTGCGTGTGAAGCAGACGTGATAACCGCTACACTACGGAAACGGCGGACACGACGAGTCCATCCTTGTTCACTCAAACTTGCCTCAGCCTTTCTCTCGTCCGCGAATGCACACACGACAGTTCTTTTGTCAGCCTGGAACCCATCACAGCCGAGGGCTCAAGAAGTCTTCGGGGTGCTCGAGAGGGTGTCTGCCGTAGCACCCCTAACGAGATAGCGGCGTTTCGCGCAGTCGTTATTGCAAGTCATATCAGCAAAAGCAATCACTTTCTTAGCAGCAGGCAGTGCGAGCCCAGCGACATAGGCAGGATCGAACCGGGGACCTTCTGCGTGTGAAGCAGTCGTGATAACCGCTACACTACGGAAACGACGGACATGACGAGTCCATCCTTGTTCACTCAAACTTGCCTCAGCCTTTCTCTCGTCAGCGAATGCACACACGACAGTTCTTTTGTCAGCCTGGAACCCATCACAGCCGAGGGCTCAAGAAGTCTTCGGGGTGCTCGAGAGGGTGTCTGCCGTAGCACCCCTAACGAGATAGCGGCGTTTCGCGCAGTCGTTATTGCAAGTCATATCAGCAAAAGCAATCACTTTCTTAGCAGCAGGCAGTGCGAGCCCAGCGACATAGGCAGGATCGAACCGGGGACCTTCTGCGTGTGAAGCAGTCGTGATAACCGCTACACTACGGAAACGACGGACACGACGAGTCCATCCTTGTTCACTCAAACTTGCCTCAGCCTTTCTCTCGTCAGCGAATGCACACACGACAGTTCTTTTGTCAGCCTGGAACCCATCACAGCCGAGGGCTCAAGAAGTCTTGGGGGTGCTCGAGAGGGTGTCTGCCGTAGCACCCCTAACGAGATAGCGGCGTATCGCGCAGTCGTTATTGCAAGTCATATCAGCAAAAGCAATCACTTTCTTAGCAGCAGGCAGTGCGAGCCCAGCGGCAGCTCTACATGAAGGTACCAATAGCCCAGGAAGGCCGCCGACCGCGGGAATTCGCGCCGCCCCCATCCCGCCAGCGTACACGAGACTTCCAGGGCACCCTGGACGACATCGAGGGACTGGAATAATTGGCAATCGCCGTGTCACAGGGCTCGTTGGTCTAGGGGTATGATTCCTGCTTAGGGTGCAAGAGGTCCTGGGTTCAAATCCCGGACGAGCCCGAGCGTTTTGTGCAAACTGATCGCATGTCAGTGGCTGAGTCAGCGCAAAAAGCTCGCCGTCAATATCAAATGAATTTCTTATTCGATGTGAGCAATTGACACTCTGGTCCGACGCGTGAAGGCGATTACGAAGGTTTCGGGTACAGATGGTAGCAGATGCATGTTAGTAAGTCTCGATTAAAGTGATGAAAAAGTGTTTCCGCCCGGGATCGAACCGGGGACCTTCTGCGTGTTAGGCAGACGTGATAACCGCTACACCACGGAAACTGTTTGTGTGCACCTTACTTCACAGACAACTTGTAGTGATGTTGCCATTGTAACTAAAAAATTCAATAAATGTGGTACTTGCAAAACGAAGGGACATGCGGCAGATCCACACACGAAGTGGCTCATTGGAGGACAATACGACATAGGCAGGAAAATACTGTTCCCGCCCGGGATCGAACCGGGGACCTTCTGCGTGTGAAGCAGACGTGATAACCGCTACACTACGGAAACGGCGGACACGACGAGTCCATCCTTGTTCACTCAAACTTGCCTCAGCCTTTCTCTCGTCAGCGAATGCACACACGACAGTTCTTTTGTCAGCCTGGAACCCATCACAGCCGAGGGCTCAAGAAGTCTTCGGGGTGCTCGAGAGGGTGTCTGCCGTAGCACCCCTAACGAGATAGCGGCGTATCGCGCAGTCGTTATTGCAAGTCATATCAGCAAAAGCAATCACTTTCTTAGCAGCAGGCAGTGCGAGCTCAGCGGCAGCTCTACATGAAGGTACCAATAGCCCAGGAAGGCCGCCGACCGCGGGAATTCGCGCCGCCCCCATCCCGCCAGCGTACACGAGACTTCCAGGGCACCCTGGACGACATCGAGGGACTGGAATAATTGGCAATCGCCGTGTCACAGGGCTCGTTGGTCTAGGGGTATGATTCCTGCTTAGGGTGCAGGAGGTCCCGGGTTCAAATCCCGGACGAGCCCGAGCGTTTTGTGCAAACTGATCGCACGTCAGTGGCTGAGTCAGCGCAAAAAGCTCGCCGTCAATATCAAATGAATTTCTTATTCGATGTCAGCAATTGACACTCTGGTCCGACGCGTGAAGGCGATTACGAAGGTTTCGGGTACAGATGGTAGCAGATGCATGTTAGTAAGTCTCGATTAAAGTGATGAAAAAGTGTTTCCGCCCGGGATCGAACCGGGGACCTTCTGCGTGTTAGGCAGACGTGATAACCGCTACACCACGGAAACCGCTTGTGTGCACCTTACTTCACAGACAACTTGTAGTGATGTTGCCATCGTAAGTAAAAAATTCAATAAATGTGGTACTTGCAAAACGAAGGGACATGCGGCAGATCCACACACGAAGTGGCTCATTGGAGGACAATACGACATAGGCAGGAAAATACTGTTCCCGTTCGGGATCGAACCGGGGACCTTCTGCGTGTGAAGCAGTCGTGATAACCGCTACACTACGGAAACGACGGACACGACGAGT
Source organism: Schistocerca piceifrons (assembly GCF_021461385.2). Lineage (NCBI taxonomy): Eukaryota > Metazoa > Arthropoda > Insecta > Orthoptera > Acrididae > Schistocerca > Schistocerca piceifrons. The sequence continues at coordinate 54,593 of NW_025728776.1, read as the reverse complement.
CCATCCTTGTTCACTCAAACTTGCCTCAGCCTTTCTCTCGTCAGCGAATGCACACACGACAGTTCTTTTGTCAGCCTGGAACCCATCACAGCCGAGGGCTCAAGAAGTCTTCGGGGTGCTCGAGAGGGTGTCTGCCGTAGCACCCCTAACGAGATAGCGGCGTTTCGCGCAGTCGTTATTGCAAGTCATATCAGCAAAAGCAATCACTTTCTTAGCAGCAGGCAGTGCGAGCCCAGCGACATAGGCAGGATCGAACCGGGGACCTTCTGCGTGTGAAGCAGTCGTGATAACCGCTACACTACGGAAACGACGGACACGACGAGTCCATCCTTGTTCACTCAAACTTGCCTCAGCCTTTCTCTCGTCAGCGAATGCACACACGACAGTTCTTTTGTCAGCCTGGAACCCATCACAGCCGAGGGCTCAAGAAGTCTTCGGGGTGCTCGAGAGGGTGTCTGCCGTAGCACCCCTAACGAGATAGCGGCGTATCGCGCAGTCGTTATTGCAAGTCATATCAGCAAAAGCAATCACTTTCTTAGCAGCGGGCAGTGCGATCCCAGCGGCAGCTCTACATGAAGGTACCAATAGCCCAGGAAGGCCGCCGACCGCGGGAATTCGCGCCGCCCCCATCCCGCCAGCGTACACGAGACTTCCAGGGCACCCTGGACGACATCGAGGGACTGGAATAATTGGCAATCGCCGTGTCACAGGGCTCGTTGGTCTAGGGGTATGATTCCTGCTTAGGGTGCAGGAGGTCCCGGGTTCAAATCCCGGACGAGCCCCAGCGTTTTGTGCAAACTGATCGCACGTCAGTGGCTGAGTCAGCGCAAAAAGCTCGCCGTCAATATCAAATGAATTTCTTATTCGATGTGAGCAATTGACACTGTGGTCCGACGCGTGAAGGCGATTACGAAGGTTTCGGGTACAGATGGTAGCAGATGCATGTTAGTAAGTCTCGATTAAAGTGATGAAAAAGTGTTTCCGCCCGGGATCGAACCGGGGATCTTCTGCGTGTTACGCAGACGTGATAACCGCTACACCACGGAAACTGTTTGTGTGCACCTTACTTCACAGACAACTTGTAGTGATGTTGCCATCGTAACTAAAAATTTCAATAAATGTGGTACTTGCAAAACGAAGGGACATGCGGCAGATCCACACACGAAGTGGCTCATTGGAGGACAATACGACATAGGCAGGAAAATACTGTTCCCGCCCGGGATCGAACCGGGGACCTTCTGCGTGTGAAGCAGTCGTGATAACCGCTACACTACGGAAACGACGGACACGACGAGTCCATCCTTGTTCACTCAAACTTGCCTCAGCCTTTCTCTCGTCAGCGAATGCACACACGACAGTTCTTTTGTCAGCCTGGAACCCATCACAGCCGAGGGCTCAAGAAGTCTTCGGGGTGCTCGAGAGGGTGTCTGCCGTACCACCCCTAACGAGATAGCGGCGTTTCGCGCAGTCGTTATTGCAAGTCATATCAGCAAAAGCAATCACTTTCTTAGCAGCAGGCAGTGCGAGCCCAGCGACATAGGCAGGATCGAACCGGGGACCTTCTGCGTGTGAAGCAGTCGTGATAACCGCTACACTACGGAAACGACGGACACGACGAGTCCATCCTTGTTCACTCAAACTTGCCTCAGCCTTTCTCTCGTCAGCGAATGCACACACGACAGTTCTTTTGTCAGCCTGGAACCCATCACAGCCGAGGGCTCAAGAAGTCTTCGGGGTGCTCGAGAGGGTGTCTGCCGTAGCACCCCTAACGAGATAGCGGCGTATCGCGCAGTCGTTATTGCAAGTCATATCAGCAAAAGCAATCACTTTCTTAGCAGCAGGCAGTGCGAGCCCAGCGGCAGCTCTACATGAAGGTACCAATAGCCCAGGAAGGCCGCCGACCGCGGGAATTCGCGCCGCCCCCATCCCGCCAGCGTACACGAGACTTCCAGGGCACCCTGGACGACATCGAGGGACTGGAATAATTGGCAATCGCCGTGTCACAGGGCTCGTTGGTCTAGGGGTATGATTCCTGCTTAGGGTGCAAGAGGTCCCGGGTTCAAATCCCGGACGAGCCCGAGCGTTTTGTGCAAACTGATCGCATGTCAGTGGCTGAGTCAGCGCAAAAAGCTCGCCGTCAATATCAAATGAATTTCTTATTCGATGTGAGCAATTGACACTCTGGTCCGACGCGTGAAGGCGATTACGAAGGTTTCGGGTACAGATGGTAGCAGATGCATGTTAGTAAGTCTCGATTAAAGTGATGAAAAAGTGTTTCCGCCCGGGATCGAACCGGGGACCTTCTGCGTGTTAGGCAGACGTGATAACCGCTACACCACGGAAACTGTTTGTGTGCACCTTACTTCACAGACAACTTGTAGTGATGTTGCCATTGTAACTAAAAAATTCAATAAATGTGGTACTTGCAAAACGAAGGGACATGCGGCAGATCCACACACGAAGTGGCTCATTGGAGGACAATACGACATAGGCAGGAAAATACTGTTCCCGCCCGGGATCGAACCGGGGACCTTCTGCGTGTGAAGCAGACGTGATAACCGCTACACTACGGAAACGGCGGACACGACGAGTCCATCCTTGTTCACTCAAACTTGCCTCAGCCTTTCTCTCGTCAGCGAATGCACACACGACAGTTCTTTTGTCAGCCTGGAACCCATCACAGCCGAGGGCTCAAGAAGTCTTCGGGGTGCTCGAGAGGGTGTCTGCCGTAGCACCCCTAACGAGATAGCGGCGTATCGCGCAGTCGTTATTGCAAGTCATATCAGCAAAAGCAATCACTTTCTTAGCAGCAGGCAGTGCGAGCTCAGCGGCAGCTCTACATGAAGGTACCAATAGCCCAGGAAGGCCGCCGACCGCGGGAATTCGCGCCGCCCCCATCCCGCCAGCGTACACGAGACTTCCAGGGCACCCTGGACGACATCGAGGGACTGGAATAATTGGCAATCGCCGTGTCACAGGGCTCGTTGGTCTAGGGGTATGATTCCTGCTTAGGGTGCAGGAGGTCCCGGGTTCAAATCCCGGACGAGCCCGAGCGTTTTGTGCAAACTGATCGCACGTCAGTGGCTGAGTCAGCGCAAAAAGCTCGCCGTCAATATCAAATGAATTTCTTATTCGATGTGAGCAATTGACACTCTGGTCCGACGCGTGAAGGCGATTACGAAGGTTTCGGGTACAGATGGTAGCAGATGCATGTTAGTAAGTCTCGATTAAAGTGATGAAAAAGTGTTTCCGCCCGGGATCGAACCGGGGACCTTCTGCGTGTTAGGCAGACGTGATAACCGCTACACCACGGAAACCGCTTGTGTGCACCTTACTTCACAGACAACTTGTAGTGATGTTGCCATCGTAAGTAAAAAATTCAATAAATGTGGTACTTGCAAAACGAAGGGACATGCGGCAGATCCACACACGAAGTGGCTCATTGGAGGACAATACGACATAGGCAGGAAAATACTGTTCCCGTTCGGGATCGAACCGGGGACCTTCTGCGTGTGAAGCAGTCGTGATAACCGCTACACTACGGAAACGACGGACACGACGAGTCCATCCTTGTTCACTCAAACTTGCCTCAGCCTTTCTCTCGTCAGCGAATGCACACACGACAGTTCTTTTGTCAGCCTGGAACCCATCACAGCCGAGGGCTCAAGAAGTCTTCGGGGTGCTCGAGAGGGTGTCTGCCGTAGCACCCCTAACGAGATAGCGGCGTTTCGCGCAGTCGTTATTGCAAGTCATATCAGCAAAAGCAATCACTTTCTTAGCAGCAGGCAGTGCGAGCCCAGCGACATAGGCAGGATCGAACCGGGGACCTTCTGCGTGTGAAGCAGTCGTGATAACCGCTACACTACGGAAACGACGGACACGACGAGTCCATCCTTGTTCACTCAAACTTGCCTCAGCCTTTCTCTCGTCAGCGAATGCACACACGACAGTTCTTTTGTCAGCCTGGAACCCATCACAGCCGAGGGCTCAAGAAGTCTTCGGGGTGCTCGAGAGGGTGTCTGCCGTAGCACCCCTAACGAGATAGCGGCGTATCGCGCAGTCGTTATTGCAAGTCATATCAGCAAAAGCAATCACTTTCTTAGCAGCGGGCAGTGCGATCCCAGCGGCAGCTCTACATGAAGGTACCAATAGCCCAGGAAGGCCGCCGACCGCGGGAATTCGCGCCGCCCCCATCCCGCCAGCGTACACGAGACTTCCAGGGCACCCTGGACGACATCGAGGGACTGGAATAATTGGCAATCGCCGTGTCACAGGGCTCGTTGGTCTAGGGGTATGATTCCTGCTTAGGGTGCAGGAGGTCCCGGGTTCAAATCCCGGACGAGCCCCAGCGTTTTGTGCAAACTGATCGCACGTCAGTGGCTGAGTCAGCGCAAAAAGCTCGCCGTCAATATCAAATGAATTTCTTATTCGATGTGAGCAATTGACACTGTGGTCCGACGCGTGAAGGCGATTACGAAGGTTTCGGGTACAGATGGTAGCAGATGCATGTTAGTAAGTCTCGATTAAAGTGATGAAAAAGTGTTTCCGCCCGGGATCGAACCGGGGATCTTCTGCGTGTTACGCAGACGTGATAACCGCTACACCACGGAAACTGTTTGTGTGCACCTTACTTCACAGACAACTTGTAGTGATGTTGCCATCGTAACTAAAAATTTCAATAAATGTGGTACTTGCAAAACGAAGGGACATGCGGCAGATCCACACACGAAGTGGCTCATTGGAGGACAATACGACATAGGCAGGAAAATACTGTTCCCGCCCGGGATCGAACCGGGGACCTTCTGCGTGTGAAGCAGTCGTGATAACCGCTACACTACGGAAACGACGGACACGACGAGTCCATCCTTGTTCACTCAAACTTGCCTCAGCCTTTCTCTCGTCAGCGAATGCACACACGACAGTTCTTTTGTCAGCCTGGAACCCATCACAGCCGAGGGCTCAAGAAGTCTTCGGGGTGCTCGAGAGGGTGTCTGCCGTAGCACCCCTAACGAGATAGCGGCGTTTCGCGCAGTCGTTATTGCAAGTCATATCAGCAAAAGCAATCACTTTCTTAGCAGCAGGCAGTGCGAGCCCAGCGACATAGGCAGGATCGAACCAGGGACCTTCTGCGTGTGAAGCAGTCGTGATAACCGCTACACTACGGAAACGACGGACACGACGAGTCCATCCTTGTTCACTCAAACTTGCCTCAGCCTTTCTCTCGTCAGCGAATGCACACACGACAGTTCTTTTGTCAGCCTGGAACCCATCACAGCCGAGGGCTCAAGAAGTCTTCGGGGTGCTCGAGAGGGTGTCTGCCGTAGCACCCCTAACGAGATAGCGGCGTATCGCGCAGTCGTTATTGCAAGTCATATCAGCAAAAGCAATCACTTTCTTAGCAGCAGGCAGTGCGAGCTCAGCGGCAGCTATACATGAAGGTACCAATAGCCCAGGAAGGCCGCCGACCGCGGGAATTCGCGCCGCCCCCATCCCGCCAGCGTACACGAGACTTCCAGGGCACCCTGGACGACATCGAGGGACTGGAATAATTGGCAATCGCCGTGTCACAGGGCTCGTTGGTCTAGGGGTATGATTCCTGCTTAGGGTGCAGGAGGTCCCGGGTTCAAATCCCGGACGAGCCCGAGCGTTTTGTGCAAACTGATCGCACGTCAGTGGCTGAGTCAGCGCAAAAAGCTCGCCGTCAATATCAAATGAATTTCTTATTCGATGTGAGCAATTGACACTCTGGTCCGACGCGTGAAGGCGATTACGAAGGTTTCGGGTACAGATGGTAGCAGATGCATGTTAGTAAGTCTCGATTAAAGTGATGAAAAAGTGTTTCCGCCCGGGATCGAACCGGGGACCTTCTGCGTGTTAGGCAGACGTGATAACCGCTACACCACGGAAACCGCTTGTGTGCACCTTACTTCACAGACAACTTGTAGTGATGTTGCCATCGTAAGTAAAAAATTCAATAAATGTGGTACTTGCAAAACGAAGGGACATGCGGCAGATCCACACACGAAGTGGCTCATTGGAGGACAATACGACATAGGCAGGAAAATACTGTTCCCGTTCGGGATCGAACCGGGGACCTTCTGCGTGTGAAGCAGTCGTGATAACCGCTACACTACGGAAACGACGGACACGACGAGTCCATCCTTGTTCACTCAAACTTGCCTCAGCCTTTCTCTCGTCAGCGAATGCACACACGACAGTTCTTTTGTCAGCCTGGAACCCATCACAGCCGAGGGCTCAAGAAGTCTTCGGGGTGCTCGAGAGGGTGTCTGCCGTAGCACCCCTAACGAGATAGCGGCGTTTCGCGCAGTCGTTATTGCAAGTCATATCAGCAAAAGCAATCACTTTCTTAGCAGCAGGCAGTGCGAGCCCAGCGACATAGGCAGGATCGAACCGGGGACCTTCTGCGTGTGAAGCAGTCGTGATAACCGCTACACTACGGAAACGACGGACACGACGAGTCCATCCTTGTTCACTCAAACTTGCCTCAGCCTTTCTCTCGTCAGCGAATGCACACACGACAGTTCTTTTGTCAGCCTGGAACCCATCACAGCCGAGGGCTCAAGAAGTCTTCGGGGTGCTCGAGAGGGTGTCTGCCGTAGCACCCCTAACGAGATAGCGGCGTATCGCGCAGTCGTTATTGCAAGTCATATCAGCAAAAGCAATCACTTTCTTAGCAGCGGGCAGTGCGATCCCAGCGGCAGCTCTACATGAAGGTACCAATAGCCCAGGAAGGCCGCCGACCGCGGGAATTCGCGCCGCCCCCATCCCGCCAGCGTACACGAGACTTCCAGGGCACCCTGGACGACATCGAGGGACTGGAATAATTGGCAATCGCCGTGTCACAGGGCTCGTTGGTCTAGGGGTATGATTCCTGCTTAGGGTGCAGGAGGTCCCGGGTTCAAATCCCGGACGAGCCCCAGCGTTTTGTGCAAACTGATCGCACGTCAGTGGCTGAGTCAGCGCAAAAAGCTCGCCGTCAATATCAAATGAATTTCTTATTCGATGTGAGCAATTGACACTGTGGTCCGACGCGTGAAGGCGATTACGAAGGTTTCGGGTACAGATGGTAGCAGATGCATGTTAGTAAGTCTCGATTAAAGTGATGAAAAAGTGTTTCCGCCCGGGATCGAACCGGGGATCTTCTGCGTGTTACGCAGACGTGATAACCGCTACACCACGGAAACTGTTTGTGTGCACCTTACTTCACAGACAACTTGTAGTGATGTTGCCATCGTAACTAAAAATTTCAATAAATGTGGTACTTGCAAAACGAAGGGACATGCGGCAGATCCACACACGAAGTGGCTCATTGGAGGACAATACGACATAGGCAGGAAAATACTGTTCCCGCCCGGGATCGAACCGGGGACCTTCTGCGTGTGAAGCAGTCGTGATAACCGCTACACTACGGAAACGACGGACACGACGAGTCCATCCTTGTTCACTCAAACTTGCCTCAGCCTTTCTCTCGTCAGCGAATGCACACACGACAGTTCTTTTGTCAGCCTGGAACCCATCACAGCCGAGGGCTCAAGAAGTCTTCGGGGTGCTCGAGAGGGTGTCTGCCGTAGCACCCCTAACGAGATAGCGGCGTTTCGCGCAGTCGTTATTGCAAGTCATATCAGCAAAAGCAATCACTTTCTTAGCAGCAGGCAGTGCGAGCCCAGCGACATAGGCAGGATCGAACCAGGGACCTTCTGCGTGTGAAGCAGTCGTGATAACCGCTACACTACGGAAACGACGGACACGACGAGTCCATCCTTGTTCACTCAAACTTGCCTCAGCCTTTCTCTCGTCAGCGAATGCACACACGACAGTTCTTTTGTCAGCCTGGAACCCATCACAGCCGAGGGCTCAAGAAGTCTTCGGGGTGCTCGAGAGGGTGTCTGCCGTAGCACCCCTAACGAGATAGCGGCGTATCGCGCAGTCGTTATTGCAAGTCATATCAGCAAAAGCAATCACTTTCTTAGCAGCGGGCAGTGCGAGCCCAGCGGCAGCTCTACATGAAGGTACCAATAGCCCAGGAAGGCCGCCGACCGCGGGAATTCGCGCCGCCCCCATCCCGCCAGCGTACACGAGACTTCCAGGGCACCCTGGACGACATCGAGGGACTGGAATAATTGGCAATCGCCGTGTCACAGGGCTCGTTGGTCTAGGGGTATGATTCCTGCTTAGGGTGCAGGAGGTCCCGGGTTCAAATCCCGGACGAGCCCGAGCGTTTTGTGCAAACTGATCGCACGTCAGTGGCTGAGTCAGCGCAAAAAGCTCGCCGTCAATATCAAATGAATTTCTTATTCGGTGTGAGCAATTGACACTGTGGTCCGACGCGTGAAGGCGATTACGAAGGTTTCGGGTACAGATGGTAGCAGATGCATGTTAGTAAGTCTCGATTAAAGTGATGAAAAAGTGTTTCCGCCCGGGATCGAACCGGGGACCTTCTGCGTGTTACGCAGACGTGATAACCGCTACACCACGGAAACTGTTTGTGTGCACCTTACTTCACAGACAACTTGTAGTGATGTTGCCATCGTAACTAAAAATTTCAATAAATGTGGTACTTGCAAAACGAAGGGACATGCGGCAGATCCACACACGAAGTGGCTCATTGGAGGACAATACGACATAGGCAGGAAAATACTGTTCCCGCCCGGGATCGAACCGGGGACCTTCTGCGTGTGAAGCAGTCGTGATAACCGCTACACTACGGAAACGACGGACACGACGAGTCCATCCTTGTTCACTCAAACTTGCCTCAGCCTTTCTCTCGTCAGCGAATGCACACACGACAGTTCTTTTGTCAGCCTGGAACCCATCACAGCCGAGGGCTCAAGAAGTCTTCGGGGTGCTCGAGAGGGTGTCTGCCGTAGCACCCCTAACGAGATAGCGGCGTTTCGCGCAGTCGTTATTGCAAGTCATATGAGCAAAAGCAATCACTTTCTTAGCAGCAGGCAGTGCGAGCCCAGCGACATAGGCAGGATCGAACCGGGGACCTTCTGCGTGTGAAGCAGTCGTGATAACCGCTACACTACGGAAACGACGGACACGACGAGTCCATCCTTGTTCACTCAAACTTGCCTCAGCCTTTCTCTCGTCAGCGAATGCACACACGACAGTTCTTTTGTCAGCCTGGAACCCATCACAGCCGAGGGCTCAAGAAGTCTTCGGGGTGCTCGAGAGGGTGTCTGCCGTAGCACCCCTAACGAGATAGCGGCGTATCGCGCAGTCGTTATTGCAAGTCATATCAGCAAAAGCAATCACTTTCTTAGCAGCGGGCAGTGCGAGCCCAGCGGCAGCTCTACATGAAGGTACCAATAGCCCAGGAAGGCCGCCGACCGCGGGAATTCGCGCCGCCCCCATCCCGCCAGCGTACACGAGACTTCCAGGGCACCCTGGACGACATCGAGGGACTGGAATAATTGGCAATCGCCGTGTCACAGGGCTCGTTGGTCTAGGGGTATGATTCCTGCTTAGGATGCAGGAGGTCCCGGGTTCAAATCCCGGACGAGCCCGAGCGTTTTGTGCAAACTGATCGCACGTCAGTGGCTGAGTCAGCGCAAAAAGCTCGCCGTCAATATCAAATGAATTTCTTATTCGATGTGAGCAATTGACACTCTGGTCCGACGCGTGAAGGCGATTACGAAGGTTTCGGGTACAGATGGTAGCAGATGCATGTTAGTAAGTCTCGATTAAAGTGATGAAAAAGTGTTTCCGCCCGGGATCGAACCGGGGACCTTCTGCGTGTTAGGCAGACGTGATAACCGCTACACCACGGAAACTGTTTGTGTGCACCTTACTTCACAGACAACTTGTAGTGATGTTGCCTTCGCAACTAAAAAATTCAATAAATGTGGTTCTTGCAAAACGAAGGGACGTGCGGGAGATCCACACACGAAGTGGCTCATTGGAGGACAATACGACATAGGCAGGAAAATACTGTTCCCGTCCGGGATCGAACCGGGGACCTTCTGCGTGTGAAGCAGACGTGATAACCGCTACACTACGGAAACGACGGACCCTACGAGTCCATCCTTGTTCACTCAAAATTGCCTCAGCCTTTCTCTCGTCAGCGAATGTACACACGACAGTTCTTTTGTCAGCCTGGAACCCATCACAGCCGAGGGCTCAAGAAGTCTTCGGGGTGCTCGAGAGGGTGTCTGCCGTAGCACCCCTAACGAGATAGCGGCGTTTCGCGCAGTCGTTATTGCAAGTCATATCAGCAAAAGCAATCACTTTCTTAGCAGCAGGCAGTGCGAGCCCAGCGGCAGCTCTACATGAAGGTACCAATAGCCCAGGAAGGCCGCCGACCGCGGGAATTCGCGCCGCCCCCATCCCGCCAGCGTACACGAGACTTCCAGGGCACCCTGGGCGACATCGAGGGACTGGAATAATTGGCAATCGCCGTGTCACAGGGCTCGTTGGTTTCTGGCTTTAGCCGTCGCCGCGGTCGGACGTGCTTGTTGCTTGCTCCGCACACGCTAGCGCAATCGTCGGTGTTTTGTGTTTACGTACAGCTGTCTGTGCATTTTCGTAGTGTTATTGCATTTGGTGGTCCTGATAAGTGTTTTTGATGTGTTATTGTCCATTCTCCGTTTCGTTCTTCGTCGCGATTTCGGTTTGTACCGGAATTTCGTCGGCACGGAAGAACATGTCTGACACCGTCAGGAAGAATACGTTAGTCTTCTCGTTCGAGAAGGAAACCCGGCCGGTCCAACCCACTGCACTGGAGATCCATGACTGGCTCACAGAGGTAATCTGTATCAATTCTGACTCTGTTCACACCACGCAGTTAGATGCTGAAAAATACTGTGTTTATGTTAAATTTCTGAACTCCGTGACTGTCGATAAGTTAATTGCAAAATGGGGTAATTCTGTTGAATTTGTTCATCGAGATGGTTCAAAAAGTAATGTTTCTGTACGAAAAGCTGATATCATGTACACCAATGTGAGGATTTTGAACGTTCCTATCGAAGTTGACAATCAGTTGATCAAAGACGCTCTATCTAAATATGGGGAAGTTAAATCCATCTATAACGAAAGATGGTCGAAGCTGTACAAGATACAGTGTTATAATGGCATTAGGTCCGTCGAAATGGAGGTGAAAGCCAATATTCCGTCCCATATATCTGTTGCAGGTCATAAAGCACATGTTGTTTATTCTGGACAGGAGCGTACGTGTAATATTTGTAACGAGACAGGTCATTTCAGACAAGATTGTCCACGCCGTGTTTTTGTCCTCCGGAATAATCTAACACAGCGTCAAAAATTGACACTTAGCGACGTCTTACCAAGCAGCAACTCCCCTCCTTCTGCTAATGACAGTGGTGCAGGTACTTCTACAATGCCCGCTGTAACTAACACAGAGTTCCCACCTCTGCAAGTAATAACAAGTCACCCTTCTGTTCCCGAATGCGATCTTCAGAATAAGAAACGACCGTTGGAGGTGACTGATGACGGCTCGGACGGCGAGTCCTCCCGCAACTCCCCCTCCACCCGCAAACAGAAGCAGTGTGACGCAGATGTGTTAGAGGAAACAGACAGTACATGTATGGAAGTGACGACAGCGGCTCAGACAACCCAACCGCTGTCGGCTGCCGCACAGGTACCAACCGACCACAGAGGCGAAGCAGTAACGGTGGTCGCGGCGACGGACGTGCCGCACTCCGAACCCCATGAGGTGACGGAGCAGAACCGCATTCACGAACTCACCGACCCCCAACCAACCGATTCAGTCAGTGCCCTGGAGTTAGTGCCGGAAGGACAAGGAAGTGGACGACGTGAACAGGACACTGTTGAGGCAGCTTCGGTCTCAACGGTGGGGAAGATAGACAACGCGAAGGACGGCGCGTTGAACCACGATGTCCAAAGACGTAGACTCAAACCGCAACCTAATCTCAAAGCTTCCCGTAACCAAAGCAAACAACAACCTGGACAAGATGACGCAACGGCCAAGAATGTCCTGTATGAAATTATTACGGAAAAACCTAAGGATGTACCTTCAAGTACCATTAATGATGGAAAGCCCCTCTGCAAAACTAAAACCCGAGAACTTAGGAATACTCCACCAAACTGAGGATCACCATTCAACAAAAAAAAAAAAAAAAAAAAAAAAACAAAACAAAAAAAAAAAGGGGAAAAATATCGTTGAACCGCTTTATGTTCTGATTGTCCTATTGTCTTAGTCATTTTTCGGGGGAACCAAACGCAGTGGTTCATGTATTTTCCATACTCATAGGTATTTCTCTGTAGATTATTCTTGCAGGTGCTTGTTGAAGTGGAATATTTTATCCCTTCTAGAAGCGACACAGCTCCCTCTTTTTACCATTATTTTACATTTTTTTTTATTCCTTTATGTACATTTTTATGTAAACTAAATGTCCCAGGCGTATACTTTTGCAACTATCAATATTAACAGGATTACATCGACGACTAAAATTGCGGCGCTCAAAGAGTACCTATATGAGTCAGGGACGGACATTGTTTTCCTACAAGAAGTTGTACTCACTAACCTTACAGTGCCAGGATATTTGTCTATTTCAAATGTCTCGCTTGACACTAACATAGGGACAGCAATTTTAGTCAGGGAGGGGATCCCTGTCACAGATATTGAAAGATTGGAATCCGGCAGAGCGATAGGTATAAATGTCTTTGGTTTTACTCTTATTAATCTGTATGCCCCTTCCGGCACATCCAATAGAATGGCAAGAGCACAGTTCTTTAAAGACGAGATCATTTATTTATTGCGGAAAAACCCAACGGATCTTATAATCGGCGGTGATTTTAATTGTGTGATCAATAAAAAAGACCAGGTTCCAAATTTTAATAACTGCAATGAATTGAAGCGTTTTGTCACTGTTTTACAGCTTAAAGATGCTTGGGAAATAACGTATCCCACATTTGTGGCTTTCACATATATCGGTCCTCAATCCCGAAGTAGAATTGACAGACTCTACATATCGCAAAGTCTAGTCAGCTCTTTCATTAAAGCGGAGACGACTCCTGTCTACTTTTCTGATCATAGTGCCGTGCTTGCTACCGTCAGCCTTACTGCGCAACCTACTCGTCGTTCCAGAAGTCAATGGCACCTTAACATGTCACTGATGCAGGAAGACGGACTAGAGGAAAGTTTGACAGAAGCGTGGGCGATGTGCCTCCGCTCCGTAAACAGGCATGTCTCAGTACTAGACTGGTGGTGCAACAGGGCAAAGCCTAAACTGCGAAAAGTTCTCATCCATTATGGTGCACAACGATCGAAAGACTTGAAAAATTCCATAGAATTTTATTACACCATGCTGCGAAATCTATACGAGCAGGCAGACACTTCCAACATCCGTCTGGTAGATATCAAGCGAACCAAGGCCAAATTGCTCAGCATTAAAAGACAGCAGATGGAGGGTCTGAAAATAAAATCAAAGGCTAAAACAGTCGTGGAGGATGAACATGCTTCCTTGTACCATCTACTGAGGCACGAAAGAAATAGGAGACGCACCTTCATCGATGGACTTCAGTCTGAAAATGGCGAGACACTCACGACTCAGAGAGACATCGTCAATGCAGTGCACAAGTATTACGAAGACCTATACTTAGTCAGTCCTGTATGTGAAGAGTCCTTCGATGATTACCTTAGTTCCATAGCTCCTCAGGTGTCGGACGAGGAAAACGAAAACCTTCTCGTCGAGTGTCCTAACGAAGAAATCTACAGAACCATCTGCAAGTCTCCTTTGAAGAAATCACCGGGACCGGATGGTTTGCCTGTTGAATTTTATATACGATACTGGCCTTTGATTGGTGACATGTTTACCCGAATCACAAACGAGGTACTTCAGGGAAAACAGATACCTTCTGTTTTTAAAGAGAGTACAATAGTACTCATTCCAAAAACTACTGCAAAAACAAACCTTAATAACTTTCGTCCTATCTCTCTGTTAAACTCTGATTATAAAATCATCGGCAGAATTATAAACAACAGACTCTCACAGCTCGCTACAAAGATAGTAAGCCCATACCAGTCATGTGTTCCTAATAGGAGTATTTTTAAAAGCATAGCTGAATATAGAGATGTAATTGCAATCACTGCTGTGACCAATATCAAATGTGCTATCATGTTTATTGACTTCCAGAAAGCTTTTGATCGTGTGGATCATAGATTCCTTAATGCCACACTGAAGAAAATAGGTTTTAATGAGCGCGTCCTAAGTGTGATTAGAAATATTGCAACAGGAATCAGCGCTTGTATCTCAGTCAACAGCCAGAGGACAAAGCAGATCCAGATCAGGCGTGGCGTGCCTCAAGGCAGCCCCCTCTCAATGCTCCTCTTCGTGCTGTCTTTAGAGCCTTTTCTCCGCAGTGTTCATGTCACCCTGACTGGCCTCACATTATCTGCTCACCGAACTGTTATAAACGCCTATGCCGATGATGTCGGAGTCGTAGTGCGTAATGCCGAAGACATTTCGAAATTGGACATACTAATTAAGAAGTACTGTAGCGTCTCCGGAGCGAGTCTCAACGCAAACAAAAGCAAACTTTTAAACCTACGGGGTTTTCAACACACCACATTAGCCTGGGCGACAAAAGTCACCCAGTGCAAAGCACTGGGAATAACGCTGACGCCTTGTCCATTGAAAATGGCAGCTATCAATTGGAGAAATACGTCAGGACAAATTCTTGGAATAACAAGAGAAAACCTTTCCCGTAATATGAACCAGTTTCAGAGGGTACTTTTCATTAACAACTGCCTCCTCTCCAAAGGTTACTTTACAGCGCAGATCTTCCCGTTACCAAAAATGATTGGAAAACAGATAATGTCTACCATTGCCAGTTATCTGTGGAGAGGTGAAATATTCCGAGTAGCTGCAACAACAGCGACCTTAGATCCCAGGAAAGGAGGTTTAGGTTTAGTTGACATTAGAAATAAGGCGTCTGCACTTTTTATAAAAAGGACCGCCACTATCCTTAGCGACCACGCTGACAGCATTACAACTAAATTATTTGAAGTTGTCAGGCCTGCAAGTCCACAGCCACCGGTGAATGTGCAAAAAATAAATAACCGGCTCCAGCACGTTCGAGTATATTTCGTGGAACTCAGCTATCTTGGCAATGCCATAATCAACTCACGACGGATCACGGCCCGCGATATTCTGTGTCATCGAAGGAAAATGGAGGGGAGAAACAAATTAGAAAGCAAATACCCACATTTTGATTGGGACGCCATATGGGAAAATATTAATATGCATGGTCTTCCATCCGACGTCAAATCAACATGGTATAAAACAGTGAACGGGACCATCAGCACTAATGAAAGGCTACATGCAATCGGCATTAGCGAAACGAATCTATGTCTCAAATGCAAACTGATCGATACGTTAGTGCACAGATTAACGTGCGGTGGGAATCTACAAATCTGTAATTGGATCAGAGAACAACTTGCATTTCTTACGAGGTCTTCGGTAGAAAATTTTCCTCCTGTGACATTCCTCAGGCCTCAGACTCGCTATTTTCCCGCAGCAAAAAACAACTCCGTCCACTGGTTAATGGGACACTATGTGAACTACGTAATTAATCACCTGGGATCTGACAATTCCATTGAGTTTTACGTGAACTTGAAGTTTGCTTTTTATAGAGCCCTGAAATATAAAGATCACAAGAAGAACTACGGCAATATGCTAAAAATAGTATTTGAGCAACTGGGCATTGGTTGACACGCGGCTGAGATAAACACAAATCATTTCTTTAAGCGAATGGACGCTTGTTTTCTAAAAACCAGGAAAAAAAATTACAATTTTCCAGCTTCATATAACCATCAATTATACTCTGCTAACTCAGAAGGCTATTTTGTTCGTTCCACAGCAGAAGCCGAAAAAAAAACAAAAAAACGTTAAAAAAGAAAAAAAAAAGAAAAAAAATTAAGAACAAGAAACAAAAAAAAATCACCATCGTAGGGTACAGATAAGCTTTTTTTTCCGATTTTATTACTAACATGGAAGTCTCATTTCTTTTAATGGAGGAGGATTTTTCTCCTTTTTTTTTTTATTATTATTATACCTATCAAGAAGACAATAAGGCTATGGCAATAGTGCCTTACCATAACACTTATTTTTTGCATTCAATGAAGTTTCTTCCCTTACAAGAAAAAAAAAGCGAAAATAAAACAAACAAACTAATACAAAAAAAAAAATAGGACATGAGCAACCGAAAATACACAATCAGCATCCATTGCTTCATGATTACTTTTCTGTTACAAAGAGGCATGTTTTTTGTTGTCAAGAAGCAGTGGGAATAATATATATCTACTAAATAAATACCGCAAACGCTACAAGCTATCAGCTTCAATTGCTAATGCCTCAACATGAACTAAATTTTTTGTCTAAAATGAAGGATCAATCGGTTCAGGAGTAGGATGAACACAAAGCATAGCTTCCATACTCCGTCAAGAATATTATAATGAAGCAACTCAGCAACGGGACTGGGGGGAGACATCACGGCCAGGCCTCAAGTCTCAGACCCCTGCCCGTTTTGCCTCCACCTGCCTCATGCTGCTAAGCTTCTATTCTACTTTAAAAAATAAAATAAAAAAAAAATAAAAAAAAAGTGGTTAAGGCGTAAAGGGGAAAAAAAAAGATAAAAAAAAGAAGAAAAAAAAATCGGCTAGCGCGTTCGGCTGTTAACCGAAAGGTTGGTGGTTCGAGCCCACCCGGGGGCGAAATCGTTTTAACCGGCACCGACGTGAGGACATACGTCAACTTTGTTAGAGATACACAGCTAGTGTGACAATTTGGCTGTGTTTGAAAAAAAAAAAAAAAAAAAAAAAAAGAGCGGTCTAAGGCGCCAGATTTAAGCTCTGGTTCCCGAAGGGGAGCGTGGGTTCGAACCCCACATCTGACAATGCATTTTAAATATTCCAAAACTACCAATTTCGTACATGCGGGAAAACAAGTAAATTACGCGGGAACAGGTTCCACAGATACTACGAGAAACGGCAGTGACTATGGTGCTTGCCTTGCAAGTCTGATTGTCTGGCGGCCTGAAAGAATGGAAAGCTGTTAGGAGACATGGCTTTCAGCCACGAGGCCCGGAATCGATTCCCGGTAGCCGAACATTCTTTTGTTTGCTGAGTCTTGGTTATTCTCACGGCATTTACGATATCTTTGGGTTGTGGTTTTTGGGGTCCAAGCATCAGGCGAGCAAACGTGAACGAAAGCAGATATGTGCGTAAATGAGTGTCAGGGCAGTAATAAAGGTGGATGAGACGGTGGATCGGGTATTGGACTGCAGACGTGCCACATTGCGTAGCTCGATAGCTGAGTAAGTTAGAGCGTCGTGCTGTGAACACAAAGGCCACGTATTCGACCGCACCAAGTGCCATTTCATTTTTCTCCCCTAAAAGACAATGCTTCCTCCAGCGACACACTGCCAGGTAAATAACAAGCGATCTTCACAAGAAGTAAGGTGTCTACACGTTGCGCGATACTGTCGCCAACGGCCACACCGCGCGTAGTGCAGCGGTTCTCGTCTGTTCACCGGCGTTAGGAATCGTTGGCCGTGGTTAGTACATGGATGCGTGCTCGGCTGGGAACTCGACGTGCTGTTGCCTTCTTTCATTTTGCATTTTTCCTTCGGCTTCGTTGTTGCTTAGCAATAATTATGCGGTCCCGCACGCTGACGCCACTCTTGCCTCTCGGTACACTAAGGGGCGAATCTGTGGCCACAATAAAATGAAAGGTTCTGTCGTGTGTTTGTCGTTTTTTGGTCTCTCCCAGTCGTTTGTCGCGCCTGCCCTCTACATATATGCCCATTTCCAAGCGTCAGCTTTCGCGTCAGCCGAGCAAAGTCGAGACATGTCGACACATGGAGACACACGATGCTGAGAAACGAAAGCCGCAGACTAGCGCCCTGGCAGCACGGACTGAGACGAGGGGCGAAGGAAAACTATTCGTACCGCGACAGTTCACAGTTTCGAAGATCGCGTTTCGTTACGTGGAATACCCGTAGAAGAAAAAAGTACCTTTTGTGCGGTGGCCGGGAATCGAACCCGGATCAACTGCTTGGGAAGCAACCATGCTGACCGTTACACCACCACCGCGTTGTGCTGCGTCCCACCCACGCCTTGATGTGTCCGCTACCCTCCTGCCATCAGAGGCCGAAGGCGACGGCGCTGTAGGCGCTCAACGCCAGGGCGGAGGTGAGCACATCTGAACGCAGTGCGTAGGTGCTGCTAGGGCGATGTAGCGTAGCTAGAAGCAGAACTGACAGCCGTTGAAAAACTGCCCTTTAATTTACAGCAGGGCGATAAAACAAATATCTAATGTGACGTACTTACTGATGATCCAGAGACGATTCAGCATGTGTGTGCCAATCCAGAAGTAGAAAGCGCCTAAGTATCACAATATTAAGTTGGTTAGTTTGATGCTCGCCTGGAGCCTATCATTAGCTTCCCCTGAGGGCGAAATGCACAGCGTAGCCGTTGCTAGGGAACGGCCTCTTCTGTCGTTTTTTGTTTTCTCTGCGTCAGTGTGAATATTGATAACTACAGTTCTGCTCGTTCCACTAAAGACAGATGGCGACGGAAAACAATGGTGTAAGGCACCATGTTTAAGCTGTGGTTCCCGAAAGTGAGGGTGGGGTGCAACCTCACATCTGACAACTCGTTTTAAATACTCTAAAACCAACGTATTTCCTTCACACAAGAAAAAAAACACGCTAATTTCGCAGTCAGGCTCTGGAGATATACCGAGAAACGACGGTGGAAGAGATTTGGCGCCCACGCGTCAGATTGGCCGAGCGGTCTAAGGCGCCAGATTTAAGCTCTGGTTCCCGAAGGGGAGCGTGGGTTCGAACCCCACATCTGACAATGCATTTTAAATATTCCAAAACTACCAATTTCGTACATGCGGGAAAACAAGTAAATTACGCGGGAACAGGTTCCACAGATACTACGAGAAACGGCAGTGACTATGGTGCTTGCCTTGCAAGTCTGATTGTCTGGCGGCCTGAAAGAATGGAAAGCTGTTAGGAGACATGGCTTTCAGCCACGAGGCCCGGAATCGATTCCCGGTAGCCGAACATTCTTTTGTTTGCTGAGTCTTGGTTATTCTCACGGCATTTACGATATCTTTGGGTTGTGGTTTTTGGGGTCCAAGCATCAGGCGAGCAAACGTGAACGAAAGCAGATATGTGCGTAAATGAGTGTCAGGGCAGTAATAAAGGTGGATGAGACGGTGGATCGGGTATTGGACTGCAGACGTGCCACATTGCGTAGCTCGATAGCTGAGTAAGTTAGAGCGTCGTGCTGTGAACACAAAGGCCACGTATTCGACCGCACCAAGTGCCATTTCATTTTTCTCCCCTAAAAGACAATGCTTCCTCCAGCGACACACTGCCAGGTAAATAACAAGCGATCTTCACAAGAAGTAAGGTGTCTACACGTTGCGCGATACTGTCGCCAACGGCCACACCGCGCGTAGTGCAGCGGTTCTCGTCTGTTCACCGGCGTTAGGAATCGTTGGCCGTGGTTAGTACATGGATGCGTGCTCGGCTGGGAACTCGACGTGCTGTTGCCTTCTTTCATTTTGCATTTTTCCTTCGGCTTCGTTGTTGCTTAGCAATAATTATGCGGTCCCGCACGCTGACGCCACTCTTGCCTCTCGGTACACTAAGGGGCGAATCTGTGGCCACAATAAAATGAAAGGTTCTGTCGTGTGTTTGTCGTTTTTTGGTCTCTCCCAGTCGTTTGTCGCGCCTGCCCTCTACATATATGCCCATTTCCAAGCGTCAGCTTTCGCGTCAGCCGAGCAAAGTCGAGACATGTCGACACATGGAGACACACGATGCTGAGAAACGAAAGCCGCAGACTAGCGCCCTGGCAGCACGGACTGAGACGAGGGGCGAAGGAAAACTATTCGTACCGCGACAGTTCACAGTTTCGAAGATCGCGTTTCGTTACGTGGAATACCCGTAGAAGAAAAAAGTACCTTTTGTGCGGTGGCCGGGAATCGAACCCGGATCAACTGCTTGGGAAGCAACCATGCTGACCGTTACACCACCACCGCGTTGTGCTGCGTCCCACCCACGCCTTGATGTGTCCGCTACCCTCCTGCCATCAGAGGCCGAAGGCGACGGCGCTGTAGGCGCTCAACGCCAGGGCGGAGGTGAGCACATCTGAACGCAGTGCGTAGGTGCTGCTAGGGCGATGTAGCGTAGCTAGAAGCAGAACTGACAGCCGTTGAAAAACTGCCCTTTAATTTACAGCAGGGCGATAAAACAAATATCTAATGTGACGTACTTACTGATGATCCAGAGACGATTCAGCATGTGTGTGCCAATCCAGAAGTAGAAAGCGCCTAAGTATCACAATATTAAGTTGGTTAGTTTGATGCTCGCCTGGAGCCTATCATTAGCTTCCCCTGAGGGCGAAATGCACAGCGTAGCCGTTGCTAGGGAACGGCCTCTTCTGTCGTTTTTTGTTTTCTCTGCGTCAGTGTGAATATTGATAACTACAGTTCTGCTCGTTCCACTAAAGACAGATGGCGACGGAAAACAATGGTGTAAGGCACCATGTTTAAGCTGTGGTTCCCGAAAGTGAGGGTGGGGTGCAACCTCACATCTGACAACTCGTTTTAAATACTCTAAAACCAACGTATTTCCTTCACACAAGAAAAAAAACACGCTAATTTCGCAGTCAGGCTCTGGAGATATACCGAGAAACGACGGTGGAAGAGATTTGGCGCCCACGCGTCAGATTGGCCGAGCGGTCTAAGGCGCCAGATTTAAGCTCTGGTTCCCGAAGGGGAGCGTGGGTTCGAACCCCACATCTGACAATGCATTTTAAATATTCCAAAACTACCAATTTCGTACATGCGGGAAAACAAGTAAATTACGCGGGAACAGGTTCCACAGATACTACGAGAAACGGCAGTGACTATGGTGCTTGCCTTGCAAGTCTGATTGTCTGGCGGCCTGAAAGAATGGAAAGCTGTTAGGAGACATGGCTTTCAGCCACGAGGCCCGGAATCGATTCCCGGTAGCCGAACATTCTTTTGTTTGCTGAGTCTTGGTTATTCTCACGGCATTTACGATATCTTTGGGTTGTGGTTTTTGGGGTCCAAGCATCAGGCGAGCAAACGTGAACGAAAGCAGATATGTGCGTAAATGAGTGTCAGGGCAGTAATAAAGGTGGATGAGACGGTGGATCGGGTATTGGACTGCAGACGTGCCACATTGCGTAGCTCGATAGCTGAGTAAGTTAGAGCGTCGTGCTGTGAACACAAAGGCCACGTATTCGACCGCACCAAGTGCCATTTCATTTTTCTCCCCTAAAAGACAATGCTTCCTCCAGCGACACACTGCCAGGTAAATAACAAGCGATCTTCACAAGAAGTAAGGTGTCTACACGTTGCGCGATACTGTCGCCAACGGCCACACCGCGCGTAGTGCAGCGGTTCTCGTCTGTTCACCGGCGTTAGGAATCGTTGGCCGTGGTTAGTACATGGATGCGTGCTCGGCTGGGAACTCGACGTGCTGTTGCCTTCTTTCATTTTGCATTTTTCCTTCGGCTTCGTTGTTGCTTAGCAATAATTATGCGGTCCCGCACGCTGACGCCACTCTTGCCTCTCGGTACACTAAGGGGCGAATCTGTGGCCACAATAAAATGAAAGGTTCTGTCGTGTGTTTGTCGTTTTTTGGTCTCTCCCAGTCGTTTGTCGCGCCTGCCCTCTACATATATGCCCATTTCCAAGCGTCAGCTTTCGCGTCAGCCGAGCAAAGTCGAGACAAGTCGACACATGGAGACACACGATGCTGAGAAACGAAAGCCGCAGACTAGCGCCCTGGCAGCACGGACTGAGACGAGGGGCGAAGGAAAACTATTCGTACCGCGACAGTTCACAGTTTCGAAGATCGCGTTTCGTTACGTGGAATACCCGTAGAAGAAAAAAGTACCTTTTGTGCGGTGGCCGGGAATCGAACCCGGATCAACTGCTTGGGAAGCAACCATGCTGACCGTTACACCACCACCGCGTTGTGCTGCGTCCCACCCACGCCTTGATGTGTCGGCTACCCTCCTGCCATCAGAGGCCGAAGGCGACGGCGCTGTAGGCGCTCAACGCCAGGGCGGAGGTGAGCACATCTGAACGCAGTGCGTAGGTGCTGCTAGGGCGATGTAGCGTAGCTAGAAGCAGAACTGACAGCCGTTGAAAAACTGCCCTTTAATTTACAGCAGGGCGATAAAACAAATATCTAATGTGACGTACTTACTGATGATCCAGAGACGATTCAGCATGTGTGTGCCAATCCAGAAGTAGAAAGCGCCTAAGTATCACAATATTAAGTTGGTTAGTTTGATGCTCGCCTGGAGCCTATCATTAGCTTCCCCTGAGGGCGAAATGCACAGCGTAGCCGTTGCTAGGGAACGGCCTCTTCTGTCGTTTTTTGTTTTCTCTGCGTCAGTGTGAATATTGATAACTACAGTTCTGCTCGTTCCACTAAAGACAGATGGCGACGGAAAACAATGGTGTAAGGCACCATGTTTAAGCTGTGGTTCCCGAAAGTGAGGGTGGGGTGCAACCTCACATCTGACAACTCGTTTTAAATACTCTAAAACCAACGTATTTCCTTCACACAAGAAAAAAAACACGCTAATTTCGCAGTCAGGCTCTGGAGATATACCGAGAAACGACGGTGGAAGAGATTTGGCGCCCACGCGTCAGATTGGCCGAGCGGTCTAAGGCGCCAGATTTAAGCTCTGGTTCCCGAAGGGGAGCGTGGGTTCGAACCCCACATCTGACAATGCATTTTAAATATTCCAAAACTACCAATTTCGTACATGCGGGAAAACAAGTAAATTACGCGGGAACAGGTTCCACAGATACTACGAGAAACGGCAGTGACTATGGTGCTTGCCTTGCAAGTCTGATTGTCTGGCGGCCTGAAAGAATGGAAAGCTGTTAGGAGACATGGCTTTCAGCCACGAGGCCCGGAATCGATTCCCGGTAGCCGAACATTCTTTTGTTTGCTGAGTCTTGGTTATTCTCACGGCATTTACGATATCTTTGGGTTGTGGTTTTTGGGGTCCAAGCATCAGGCGAGCAAACGTGAACGAAAGCAGATATGTGCGTAAATGAGTGTCAGGGCAGTAATAAAGGTGGATGAGACGGTGGATCGGGTATTGGACTGCAGACGTGCCACATTGCGTAGCTCGATAGCTGAGTAAGTTAGAGCGTCGTGCTGTGAACACAAAGGCCACGTATTCGACCGCACCAAGTGCCATTTCATTTTTCTCCCCTAAAAGACAATGCTTCCTCCAGCGACACACTGCCAGGTAAATAACAAGCGATCTTCACAAGAAGTAAGGTGTCTACACGTTGCGCGATACTGTCGCCAACGGCCACACCGCGCGTAGTGCAGCGGTTCTCGTCTGTTCACCGGCGTTAGGAATCGTTGGCCGTGGTTAGTACATGGATGCGTGCTCGGCTGGGAACTCGACGTGCTGTTGCCTTCTTTCATTTTGCATTTTTCCTTCGGCTTCGTTGTTGCTTAGCAATAATTATGCGGTCCCGCACGCTGACGCCACTCTTGCCTCTCGGTACACTAAGGGGCGAATCTGTGGCCACAATAAAATGAAAGGTTCTGTCGTGTGTTTGTCGTTTTTTGGTCTCTCCCAGTCGTTTGTCGCGCCTGCCCTCTACATATATGCCCATTTCCAAGCGTCAGCTTTCGCGTCAGCCGAGCAAAGTCGAGACAAGTCGACACATGGAGACACACGATGCTGAGAAACGAAAGCCGCAGACTAGCGCCCTGGCAGCACGGACTGAGACGAGGGGCGAAGGAAAACTATTCGTACCGCGACAGTTCACAGTTTCGAAGATCGCGTTTCGTTACGTGGAATACCCGTAGAAGAAAAAAGTACCTTTTGTGCGGTGGCCGGGAATCGAACCCGGATCAACTGCTTGGGAAGCAACCATGCTGACCGTTACACCACCACCGCGTTGTGCTGCGTCCCACCCACGCCTTGATGTGTCGGCTACCCTCCTGCCATCAGAGGCCGAAGGCGACGGCGCTGTAGGCGCTCAACGCCAGGGCGGAGGTGAGCACATCTGAACGCAGTGCGTAGGTGCTGCTAGGGCGATGTAGCGTAGCTAGAAGCAGAACTGACAGCCGTTGAAAAACTGCCCTTTAATTTACAGCAGGGCGATAAAACAAATATCTAATGTGACGTACTTACTGATGATCCAGAGACGATTCAGCATGTGTGTGCCAATCCAGAAGTAGAAAGCGCCTAAGTATCACAATATTAAGTTGGTTAGTTTGATGCTCGCCTGGAGCCTATCATTAGCTTCCCCTGAGGGCGAAATGCACAGCGTAGCCGTTGCTAGGGAACGGCCTCTTCTGTCGTTTTTTGTTTTCTCTGCGTCAGTGTGAATATTGATAACTACAGTTCTGCTCGTTCCACTAAAGACAGATGGCGACGGAAAACAATGGTGTAAGGCACCATGTTTAAGCTGTGGTTCCCGAAAGTGAGGGTGGGGTGCAACCTCACATCTGACAACTCGTTTTAAATACTCTAAAACCAACGTATTTCCTTCACACAAGAAAAAAAACACGCTAATTTCGCAGTCAGGCTCTGGAGATATACCGAGAAACGACGGTGGAAGAGATTTGGCGCCCACGCGTCAGATTGGCCGAGCGGTCTAAGGCGCCAGATTTAAGCTCTGGTTCCCGAAGGGGAGCGTGGGTTCGAACCCCACATCTGACAATGCATTTTAAATATTCCAAAACTACCAATTTCGTACATGCGGGAAAACAAGTAAATTACGCGGGAACAGGTTCCACAGATACTACGAGAAACGGCAGTGACTATGGTGCTTGCCTTGCAAGTCTGATTGTCTGGCGGCCTGAAAGAATGGAAAGCTGTTAGGAGACATGGCTTTCAGCCACGAGGCCCGGAATCGATTCCCGGTAGCCGAACATTCTTTTGTTTGCTGAGTCTTGGTTATTCTCACGGCATTTACGATATCTTTGGGTTGTGGTTTTTGGGGTCCAAGCATCAGGCGAGCAAACGTGAACGAAAGCAGATATGTGCGTAAATGAGTGTCAGGGCAGTAATAAAGGTGGATGAGACGGTGGATCGGGTATTGGACTGCAGACGTGCCACATTGCGTAGCTCGATAGCTGAGTAAGTTAGAGCGTCGTGCTGTGAACACAAAGGCCACGTATTCGACCGCACCAAGTGCCATTTCATTTTTCTCCCCTAAAAGACAATGCTTCCTCCAGCGACACACTGCCAGGTAAATAACAAGCGATCTTCACAAGAAGTAAGGTGTCTACACGTTGCGCGATACTGTCGCCAACGGCCACACCGCGCGTAGTGCAGCGGTTCTCGTCTGTTCACCGGCGTTAGGAATCGTTGGCCGTGGTTAGTACATGGATGCGTGCTCGGCTGGGAACTCGACGTGCTGTTGCCTTCTTTCATTTTGCATTTTTCCTTCGGCTTCGTTGTTGCTTAGCAATAATTATGCGGTCCCGCACGCTGACGCCACTCTTGCCTCTCGGTACACTAAGGGGCGAATCTGTGGCCACAATAAAATGAAAGGTTCTGTCGTGTGTTTGTCGTTTTTTGGTCTCTCCCAGTCGTTTGTCGCGCCTGCCCTCTACATATATGCCCATTTCCAAGCGTCAGCTTTCGCGTCAGCCGAGCAAAGTCGAGACATGTCGACACATGGAGACACACGATGCTGAGAAACGAAAGCCGCAGACTAGCGCCCTGGCAGCACGGACTGAGACGAGGGGCGAAGGAAAACTATTCGTACCGCGACAGTTCACAGTTTCGAAGATCGCGTTTCGTTACGTGGAATACCCGTAGAAGAAAAAAGTACCTTTTGTGCGGTGGCCGGGAATCGAACCCGGATCAACTGCTTGGGAAGCAACCATGCTGACCGTTACACCACCACCGCGTTGTGCTGCGTCCCACCCACGCCTTGATGTGTCCGCTACCCTCCTGCCATCAGAGGCCGAAGGCGACGGCGCTGTAGGCGCTCAACGCCAGGGCGGAGGTGAGCACATCTGAACGCAGTGCGTAGGTGCTGCTAGGGCGATGTAGCGAAGCTAGAAGCAGAACTGACAGCCGTTGAAAAACTGCCCTTTAATTTACAGCAGGGCGATAAAACAAATATCTAATGTGACGTACTTACTGATGATCCAGAGACGATTCAGCATGTGTGTGCCAATCCAGAAGTAGAAAGCGCCTAAGTATCACAATATTAAGTTGGTTAGTTTGATGCTCGCCTGGAGCCTATCATTAGCTTCCCCTGAGGGCGAAATGCACAGCGTAGCCGTTGCTAGGGAACGGCCTCTTCTGTCGTTTTTTGTTTTCTCTGCGTCAGTGTGAATATTGATAACTACAGTTCTGCTCGTTCCACTAAAGACAGATGGCGACGGAAAACAATGGTGTAAGGCACCATGTTTAAGCTGTGGTTCCCGAAAGTGAGGGTGGGGTGCAACCTCACATCTGACAACTCGTTTTAAATACTCTAAAACCAACGTATTTCCTTCACACAAGAAAAAAAACACGCTAATTTCGCAGTCAGGCTCTGGAGATATACCGAGAAACGACGGTGGAAGAGATTTGGCGCCCACGCGTCAGATTGGCCGAGCGGTCTAAGGCGCCAGATTTAAGCTCTGGTTCCCGAAGGGGAGCGTGGGTTCGAACCCCACATCTGACAATGCATTTTAAATATTCCAAAACTACCAATTTCGTACATGCGGGAAAACAAGTAAATTACGCGGGAACAGGTTCCACAGATACTACGAGAAACGGCAGTGACTATGGTGCTTGCCTTGCAAGTCTGATTGTCTGGCGGCCTGAAAGAATGGAAAGCTGTTAGGAGACATGGCTTTCAGCCACGAGGCCCGGAATCGATTCCCGGTAGCCGAACATTCTTTTGTTTGCTGAGTCTTGGTTATTCTCACGGCATTTACGATATCTTTGGGTTGTGGTTTTTGGGGTCCAAGCATCAGGCGAGCAAACGTGAACGAAAGCAGATATGTGCGTAAATGAGTGTCAGGGCAGTAATAAAGGTGGATGAGACGGTGGATCGGGTATTGGACTGCAGACGTGCCACATTGCGTAGCTCGATAGCTGAGTAAGTTAGAGCGTCGTGCTGTGAACACAAAGGCCACGTATTCGACCGCACCAAGTGCCATTTCATTTTTCTCCCCTAAAAGACAATGCTTCCTCCAGCGACACACTGCCAGGTAAATAACAAGCGATCTTCACAAGAAGTAAGGTGTCTACACGTTGCGCGATACTGTCGCCAACGGCCACACCGCGCGTAGTGCAGCGGTTCTCGTCTGTTCACCGGCGTTAGGAATCGTTGGCCGTGGTTAGTACATGGATGCGTGCTCGGCTGGGAACTCGACGTGCTGTTGCCTTCTTTCATTTTGCATTTTTCCTTCGGCTTCGTTGTTGCTTAGCAATAATTATGCGGTCCCGCACGCTGACGCCACTCTTGCCTCTCGGTACACTAAGGGGCGAATCTGTGGCCACAATAAAATGAAAGGTTCTGTCGTGTGTTTGTCGTTTTTTGGTCTCTCCCAGTCGTTTGTCGCGCCTGCCCTCTACATATATGCCCATTTCCAAGCGTCAGCTTTCGCGTCAGCCGAGCAAAGTCGAGACATGTCGACACATGGAGACACACGATGCTGAGAAACGAAAGCCGCAGACTAGCGCCCTGGCAGCACGGACTGAGACGAGGGGCGAAGGAAAACTATTCGTACCGCGACAGTTCACAGTTTCGAAGATCGCGTTTCGTTACGTGGAATACCCGTAGAAGAAAAAAGTACCTTTTGTGCGGTGGCCGGGAATCGAACCCGGATCAACTGCTTGGGAAGCAACCATGCTGACCGTTACACCACCACCGCGTTGTGCTGCGTCCCACCCACGCCTTGATGTGTCCGCTACCCTCCTGCCATCAGAGGCCGAAGGCGACGGCGCTGTAGGCGCTCAACGCCAGGGCGGAGGTGAGCACATCTGAACGCAGTGCGTAGGTGCTGCTAGGGCGATGTAGCGTAGCTAGAAGCAGAACTGACAGCCGTTGAAAAACTGCCCTTTAATTTACAGCAGGGCGATAAAACAAATATCTAATGTGACGTACTTACTGATGATCCAGAGACGATTCAGCATGTGTGTGCCAATCCAGAAGTAGAAAGCGCCTAAGTATCACAATATTAAGTTGGTTAGTTTGATGCTCGCCTGGAGCCTATCATTAGCTTCCCCTGAGGGCGAAATGCACAGCGTAGCCGTTGCTAGGGAACGGCCTCTTCTGTCGTTTTTTGTTTTCTCTGCGTCAGTGTGAATATTGATAACTACAGTTCTGCTCGTTCCACTAAAGACAGATGGCGACGGAAAACAATGGTGTAAGGCACCATGTTTAAGCTGTGGTTCCCGAAAGTGAGGGTGGGGTGCAACCTCACATCTGACAACTCGTTTTAAATACTCTAAAACCAACGTATTTCCTTCACACAAGAAAAAAAACACGCTAATTTCGCAGTCAGGCTCTGGAGATATACCGAGAAACGACGGTGGAAGAGATTTGGCGCCCACGCGTCAGATTGGCCGAGCGGTCTAAGGCGCCAGATTTAAGCTCTGGTTCCCGAAGGGGAGCGTGGGTTCGAACCCCACATCTGACAATGCATTTTAAATATTCCAAAACTACCAATTTCGTACATGCGGGAAAACAAGTAAATTACGCGGGAACAGGTTCCACAGATACTACGAGAAACGGCAGTGACTATGGTGCTTGCCTTGCAAGTCTGATTGTCTGGCGGCCTGAAAGAATGGAAAGCTGTTAGGAGACATGGCTTTCAGCCACGAGGCCCGGAATCGATTCCCGGTAGCCGAACATTCTTTTGTTTGCTGAGTCTTGGTTATTCTCACGGCATTTACGATATCTTTGGGTTGTGGTTTTTGGGGTCCAAGCATCAGGCGAGCAAACGTGAACGAAAGCAGATATGTGCGTAAATGAGTGTCAGGGCAGTAATAAAGGTGGATGAGACGGTGGATCGGGTATTGGACTGCAGACGTGCCACATTGCGTAGCTCGATAGCTGAGTAAGTTAGAGCGTCGTGCTGTGAACACAAAGGCCACGTATTCGACCGCACCAAGTGCCATTTCATTTTTCTCCCCTAAAAGACAATGCTTCCTCCAGCGACACACTGCCAGGTAAATAACAAGCGATCTTCACAAGAAGTAAGGTGTCTACACGTTGCGCGATACTGTCGCCAACGGCCACACCGCGCGTAGTGCAGCGGTTCTCGTCTGTTCACCGGCGTTAGGAATCGTTGGCCGTGGTTAGTACATGGATGCGTGCTCGGCTGGGAACTCGACGTGCTGTTGCCTTCTTTCATTTTGCATTTTTCCTTCGGCTTCGTTGTTGCTTAGCAATAATTATGCGGTCCCGCACGCTGACGCCACTCTTGCCTCTCGGTACACTAAGGGGCGAATCTGTGGCCACAATAAAATGAAAGGTTCTGTCGTGTGTTTGTCGTTTTTTGGTCTCTCCCAGTCGTTTGTCGCGCCTGCCCTCTACATATATGCCCATTTCCAAGCGTCAGCTTTCGCGTCAGCCGAGCAAAGTCGAGACAAGTCGACACATGGAGACACACGATGCTGAGAAACGAAAGCCGCAGACTAGCGCCCTGGCAGCACGGACTGAGACGAGGGGCGAAGGAAAACTATTCGTACCGCGACAGTTCACAGTTTCGAAGATCGCGTTTCGTTACGTGGAATACCCGTAGAAGAAAAAAGTACCTTTTGTGCGGTGGCCGGGAATCGAACCCGGATCAACTGCTTGGGAAGCAACCATGCTGACCGTTACACCACCACCGCGTTGTGCTGCGTCCCACCCACGCCTTGATGTGTCGGCTACCCTCCTGCCATCAGAGGCCGAAGGCGACGGCGCTGTAGGCGCTCAACGCCAGGGCGGAGGTGAGCACATCTGAACGCAGTGCGTAGGTGCTGCTAGGGCGATGTAGCGTAGCTAGAAGCAGAACTGACAGCCGTTGAAAAACTGCCCTTTAATTTACAGCAGGGCGATAAAACAAATATCTAATGTGACGTACTTACTGATGATCCAGAGACGATTCAGCATGTGTGTGCCAATCCAGAAGTAGAAAGCGCCTAAGTATCACAATATTAAGTTGGTTAGTTTGATGCTCGCCTGGAGCCTATCATTAGCTTCCCCTGAGGGCGAAATGCACAGCGTAGCCGTTGCTAGGGAACGGCCTCTTCTGTCGTTTTTTGTTTTCTCTGCGTCAGTGTGAATATTGATAACTACAGTTCTGCTCGTTCCACTAAAGACAGATGGCGACGGAAAACAATGGTGTAAGGCACCATGTTTAAGCTGTGGTTCCCGAAAGTGAGGGTGGGGTGCAACCTCACATCTGACAACTCGTTTTAAATACTCTAAAACCAACGTATTTCCTTCACACAAGAAAAAAAACACGCTAATTTCGCAGTCAGGCTCTGGAGATATACCGAGAAACGACGGTGGAAGAGATTTGGCGCCCACGCGTCAGATTGGCCGAGCGGTCTAAGGCGCCAGATTTAAGCTCTGGTTCCCGAAGGGGAGCGTGGGTTCGAACCCCACATCTGACAATGCATTTTAAATATTCCAAAACTACCAATTTCGTACATGCGGGAAAACAAGTAAATTACGCGGGAACAGGTTCCACAGATACTACGAGAAACGGCAGTGACTATGGTGCTTGCCTTGCAAGTCTGATTGTCTGGCGGCCTGAAAGAATGGAAAGCTGTTAGGAGACATGGCTTTCAGCCACGAGGCCCGGAATCGATTCCCGGTAGCCGAACATTCTTTTGTTTGCTGAGTCTTGGTTATTCTCACGGCATTTACGATATCTTTGGGTTGTGGTTTTTGGGGTCCAAGCATCAGGCGAGCAAACGTGAACGAAAGCAGATATGTGCGTAAATGAGTGTCAGGGCAGTAATAAAGGTGGATGAGACGGTGGATCGGGTATTGGACTGCAGACGTGCCACATTGCGTAGCTCGATAGCTGAGTAAGTTAGAGCGTCGTGCTGTGAACACAAAGGCCACGTATTCGACCGCACCAAGTGCCATTTCATTTTTCTCCCCTAAAAGACAATGCTTCCTCCAGCGACACACTGCCAGGTAAATAACAAGCGATCTTCACAAGAAGTAAGGTGTCTACACGTTGCGCGATACTGTCGCCAACGGCCACACCGCGCGTAGTGCAGCGGTTCTCGTCTGTTCACCGGCGTTAGGAATCGTTGGCCGTGGTTAGTACATGGATGCGTGCTCGGCTGGGAACTCGACGTGCTGTTGCCTTCTTTCATTTTGCATTTTTCCTTCGGCTTCGTTGTTGCTTAGCAATAATTATGCGGTCCCGCACGCTGACGCCACTCTTGCCTCTCGGTACACTAAGGGGCGAATCTGTGGCCACAATAAAATGAAAGGTTCTGTCGTGTGTTTGTCGTTTTTTGGTCTCTCCCAGTCGTTTGTCGCGCCTGCCCTCTACATATATGCCCATTTCCAAGCGTCAGCTTTCGCGTCAGCCGAGCAAAGTCGAGACAAGTCGACACATGGAGACACACGATGCTGAGAAACGAAAGCCGCAGACTAGCGCCCTGGCAGCACGGACTGAGACGAGGGGCGAAGGAAAACTATTCGTACCGCGACAGTTCACAGTTTCGAAGATCGCGTTTCGTTACGTGGAATACCCGTAGAAGAAAAAAGTACCTTTTGTGCGGTGGCCGGGAATCGAACCCGGATCAACTGCTTGGGAAGCAACCATGCTGACCGTTACACCACCACCGCGTTGTGCTGCGTCCCACCCACGCCTTGATGTGTCGGCTACCCTCCTGCCATCAGAGGCCGAAGGCGACGGCGCTGTAGGCGCTCAACGCCAGGGCGGAGGTGAGCACATCTGAACGCAGTGCGTAGGTGCTGCTAGGGCGATGTAGCGTAGCTAGAAGCAGAACTGACAGCCGTTGAAAAACTGCCCTTTAATTTACAGCAGGGCGATAAAACAAATATCTAATGTGACGTACTTACTGATGATCCAGAGACGATTCAGCATGTGTGTGCCAATCCAGAAGTAGAAAGCGCCTAAGTATCACAATATTAAGTTGGTTAGTTTGATGCTCGCCTGGAGCCTATCATTAGCTTCCCCTGAGGGCGAAATGCACAGCGTAGCCGTTGCTAGGGAACGGCCTCTTCTGTCGTTTTTTGTTTTCTCTGCGTCAGTGTGAATATTGATAACTACAGTTCTGCTCGTTCCACTAAAGACAGATGGCGACGGAAAACAATGGTGTAAGGCACCATGTTTAAGCTGTGGTTCCCGAAAGTGAGGGTGGGGTGCAACCTCACATCTGACAACTCGTTTTAAATACTCTAAAACCAACGTATTTCCTTCACACAAGAAAAAAAACACGCTAATTTCGCAGTCAGGCTCTGGAGATATACCGAGAAACGACGGTGGAAGAGATTTGGCGCCCACGCGTCAGATTGGCCGAGCGGTCTAAGGCGCCAGATTTAAGCTCTGGTTCCCGAAGGGGAGCGTGGGTTCGAACCCCACATCTGACAATGCATTTTAAATATTCCAAAACTACCAATTTCGTACATGCGGGAAAACAAGTAAATTACGCGGGAACAGGTTCCACAGATACTACGAGAAACGGCAGTGACTATGGTGCTTGCCTTGCAAGTCTGATTGTCTGGCGGCCTGAAAGAATGGAAAGCTGTTAGGAGACATGGCTTTCAGCCACGAGGCCCGGAATCGATTCCCGGTAGCCGAACATTCTTTTGTTTGCTGAGTCTTGGTTATTCTCACGGCATTTACGATATCTTTGGGTTGTGGTTTTTGGGGTCCAAGCATCAGGCGAGCAAACGTGAACGAAAGCAGATATGTGCGTAAATGAGTGTCAGGGCAGTAATAAAGGTGGATGAGACGGTGGATCGGGTATTGGACTGCAGACGTGCCACATTGCGTAGCTCGATAGCTGAGTAAGTTAGAGCGTCGTGCTGTGAACACAAAGGCCACGTATTCGACCGCACCAAGTGCCATTTCATTTTTCTCCCCTAAAAGACAATGCTTCCTCCAGCGACACACTGCCAGGTAAATAACAAGCGATCTTCACAAGAAGTAAGGTGTCTACACGTTGCGCGATACTGTCGCCAACGGCCACACCGCGCGTAGTGCAGCGGTTCTCGTCTGTTCACCGGCGTTAGGAATCGTTGGCCGTGGTTAGTACATGGATGCGTGCTCGGCTGGGAACTCGACGTGCTGTTGCCTTCTTTCATTTTGCATTTTTCCTTCGGCTTCGTTGTTGCTTAGCAATAATTATGCGGTCCCGCACGCTGACGCCACTCTTGCCTCTCGGTACACTAAGGGGCGAATCTGTGGCCACAATAAAATGAAAGGTTCTGTCGTGTGTTTGTCGTTTTTTGGTCTCTCCCAGTCGTTTGTCGCGCCTGCCCTCTACATATATGCCCATTTCCAAGCGTCAGCTTTCGCGTCAGCCGAGCAAAGTCGAGACAAGTCGACACATGGAGACACACGATGCTGAGAAACGAAAGCCGCAGACTAGCGCCCTGGCAGCACGGACTGAGACGAGGGGCGAAGGAAAACTATTCGTACCGCGACAGTTCACAGTTTCGAAGATCGCGTTTCGTTACGTGGAATACCCGTAGAAGAAAAAAGTACCTTTTGTGCGGTGGCCGGGAATCGAACCCGGATCAACTGCTTGGGAAGCAACCATGCTGACCGTTACACCACCACCGCGTTGTGCTGCGTCCCACCCACGCCTTGATGTGTCGGCTACCCTCCTGCCATCAGAGGCCGAAGGCGACGGCGCTGTAGGCGCTCAACGCCAGGGCGGAGGTGAGCACATCTGAACGCAGTGCGTAGGTGCTGCTAGGGCGATGTAGCGTAGCTAGAAGCAGAACTGACAGCCGTTGAAAAACTGCCCTTTAATTTACAGCAGGGCGATAAAACAAATATCTAATGTGACGTACTTACTGATGATCCAGAGACGATTCAGCATGTGTGTGCCAATCCAGAAGTAGAAAGCGCCTAAGTATCACAATATTAAGTTGGTTAGTTTGATGCTCGCCTGGAGCCTATCATTAGCTTCCCCTGAGGGCGAAATGCACAGCGTAGCCGTTGCTAGGGAACGGCCTCTTCTGTCGTTTTTTGTTTTCTCTGCGTCAGTGTGAATATTGATAACTACAGTTCTGCTCGTTCCACTAAAGACAGATGGCGACGGAAAACAATGGTGTAAGGCACCATGTTTAAGCTGTGGTTCCCGAAAGTGAGGGTGGGGTGCAACCTCACATCTGACAACTCGTTTTAAATACTCTAAAACCAACGTATTTCCTTCACACAAGAAAAAAAACACGCTAATTTCGCAGTCAGGCTCTGGAGATATACCGAGAAACGACGGTGGAAGAGATTTGGCGCCCACGCGTCAGATTGGCCGAGCGGTCTAAGGCGCCAGATTTAAGCTCTGGTTCCCGAAGGGGAGCGTGGGTTCGAACCCCACATCTGACAATGCATTTTAAATATTCCAAAACTACCAATTTCGTACATGCGGGAAAACAAGTAAATTACGCGGGAACAGGTTCCACAGATACTACGAGAAACGGCAGTGACTATGGTGCTTGCCTTGCAAGTCTGATTGTCTGGCGGCCTGAAAGAATGGAAAGCTGTTAGGAGACATGGCTTTCAGCCACGAGGCCCGGAATCGATTCCCGGTAGCCGAACATTCTTTTGTTTGCTGAGTCTTGGTTATTCTCACGGCATTTACGATATCTTTGGGTTGTGGTTTTTGGGGTCCAAGCATCAGGCGAGCAAACGTGAACGAAAGCAGATATGTGCGTAAATGAGTGTCAGGGCAGTAATAAAGGTGGATGAGACGGTGGATCGGGTATTGGACTGCAGACGTGCCACATTGCGTAGCTCGATAGCTGAGTAAGTTAGAGCGTCGTGCTGTGAACACAAAGGCCACGTATTCGACCGCACCAAGTGCCATTTCATTTTTCTCCCCTAAAAGACAATGCTTCCTCCAGCGACACACTGCCAGGTAAATAACAAGCGATCTTCACAAGAAGTAAGGTGTCTACACGTTGCGCGATACTGTCGCCAACGGCCACACCGCGCGTAGTGCAGCGGTTCTCGTCTGTTCACCGGCGTTAGGAATCGTTGGCCGTGGTTAGTACATGGATGCGTGCTCGGCTGGGAACTCGACGTGCTGTTGCCTTCTTTCATTTTGCATTTTTCCTTCGGCTTCGTTGTTGCTTAGCAATAATTATGCGGTCCCGCACGCTGACGCCACTCTTGCCTCTCGGTACACTAAGGGGCGAATCTGTGGCCACAATAAAATGAAAGGTTCTGTCGTGTGTTTGTCGTTTTTTGGTCTCTCCCAGTCGTTTGTCGCGCCTGCCCTCTACATATATGCCCATTTCCAAGCGTCAGCTTTCGCGTCAGCCGAGCAAAGTCGAGACAAGTCGACACATGGAGACACACGATGCTGAGAAACGAAAGCCGCAGACTAGCGCCCTGGCAGCACGGACTGAGACGAGGGGCGAAGGAAAACTATTCGTACCGCGACAGTTCACAGTTTCGAAGATCGCGTTTCGTTACGTGGAATACCCGTAGAAGAAAAAAGTACCTTTTGTGCGGTGGCCGGGAATCGAACCCGGATCAACTGCTTGGGAAGCAACCATGCTGACCGTTACACCACCACCGCGTTGTGCTGCGTCCCACCCACGCCTTGATGTGTCGGCTACCCTCCTGCCATCAGAGGCCGAAGGCGACGGCGCTGTAGGCGCTCAACGCCAGGGCGGAGGTGAGCACATCTGAACGCAGTGCGTAGGTGCTGCTAGGGCGATGTAGCGTAGCTAGAAGCAGAACTGACAGCCGTTGAAAAACTGCCCTTTAATTTACAGCAGGGCGATAAAACAAATATCTAATGTGACGTACTTACTGATGATCCAGAGACGATTCAGCATGTGTGTGCCAATCCAGAAGTAGAAAGCGCCTAAGTATCACAATATTAAGTTGGTTAGTTTGATGCTCGCCTGGAGCCTATCATTAGCTTCCCCTGAGGGCGAAATGCACAGCGTAGCCGTTGCTAGGGAACGGCCTCTTCTGTCGTTTTTTGTTTTCTCTGCGTCAGTGTGAATATTGATAACTACAGTTCTGCTCGTTCCACTAAAGACAGATGGCGACGGAAAACAATGGTGTAAGGCACCATGTTTAAGCTGTGGTTCCCGAAAGTGAGGGTGGGGTGCAACCTCACATCTGACAACTCGTTTTAAATACTCTAAAACCAACGTATTTCCTTCACACAAGAAAAAAAACACGCTAATTTCGCAGTCAGGCTCTGGAGATATACCGAGAAACGACGGTGGAAGAGATTTGGCGCCCACGCGTCAGATTGGCCGAGCGGTCTAAGGCGCCAGATTTAAGCTCTGGTTCCCGAAGGGGAGCGTGGGTTCGAACCCCACATCTGACAATGCATTTTAAATATTCCAAAACTACCAATTTCGTACATGCGGGAAAACAAGTAAATTACGCGGGAACAGGTTCCACAGATACTACGAGAAACGGCAGTGACTATGGTGCTTGCCTTGCAAGTCTGATTGTCTGGCGGCCTGAAAGAATGGAAAGCTGTTAGGAGACATGGCTTTCAGCCACGAGGCCCGGAATCGATTCCCGGTAGCCGAACATTCTTTTGTTTGCTGAGTCTTGGTTATTCTCACGGCATTTACGATATCTTTGGGTTGTGGTTTTTGGGGTCCAAGCATCAGGCGAGCAAACGTGAACGAAAGCAGATATGTGCGTAAATGAGTGTCAGGGCAGTAATAAAGGTGGATGAGACGGTGGATCGGGTATTGGACTGCAGACGTGCCACATTGCGTAGCTCGATAGCTGAGTAAGTTAGAGCGTCGTGCTGTGAACACAAAGGCCACGTATTCGACCGCACCAAGTGCCATTTCATTTTTCTCCCCTAAAAGACAATGCTTCCTCCAGCGACACACTGCCAGGTAAATAACAAGCGATCTTCACAAGAAGTAAGGTGTCTACACGTTGCGCGATACTGTCGCCAACGGCCACACCGCGCGTAGTGCAGCGGTTCTCGTCTGTTCACCGGCGTTAGGAATCGTTGGCCGTGGTTAGTACATGGATGCGTGCTCGGCTGGGAACTCGACGTGCTGTTGCCTTCTTTCATTTTGCATTTTTCCTTCGGCTTCGTTGTTGCTTAGCAATAATTATGCGGTCCCGCACGCTGACGCCACTCTTGCCTCTCGGTACACTAAGGGGCGAATCTGTGGCCACAATAAAATGAAAGGTTCTGTCGTGTGTTTGTCGTTTTTTGGTCTCTCCCAGTCGTTTGTCGCGCCTGCCCTCTACATATATGCCCATTTCCAAGCGTCAGCTTTCGCGTCAGCCGAGCAAAGTCGAGACAAGTCGACACATGGAGACACACGATGCTGAGAAACGAAAGCCGCAGACTAGCGCCCTGGCAGCACGGACTGAGACGAGGGGCGAAGGAAAACTATTCGTACCGCGACAGTTCACAGTTTCGAAGATCGCGTTTCGTTACGTGGAATACCCGTAGAAGAAAAAAGTACCTTTTGTGCGGTGGCCGGGAATCGAACCCGGATCAACTGCTTGGGAAGCAACCATGCTGACCGTTACACCACCACCGCGTTGTGCTGCGTCCCACCCACGCCTTGATGTGTCGGCTACCCTCCTGCCATCAGAGGCCGAAGGCGACGGCGCTGTAGGCGCTCAACGCCAGGGCGGAGGTGAGCACATCTGAACGCAGTGCGTAGGTGCTGCTAGGGCGATGTAGCGTAGCTAGAAGCAGAACTGACAGCCGTTGAAAAACTGCCCTTTAATTTACAGCAGGGCGATAAAACAAATATCTAATGTGACGTACTTACTGATGATCCAGAGACGATTCAGCATGTGTGTGCCAATCCAGAAGTAGAAAGCGCCTAAGTATCACAATATTAAGTTGGTTAGTTTGATGCTCGCCTGGAGCCTATCATTAGCTTCCCCTGAGGGCGAAATGCACAGCGTAGCCGTTGCTAGGGAACGGCCTCTTCTGTCGTTTTTTGTTTTCTCTGCGTCAGTGTGAATATTGATAACTACAGTTCTGCTCGTTCCACTAAAGACAGATGGCGACGGAAAACAATGGTGTAAGGCACCATGTTTAAGCTGTGGTTCCCGAAAGTGAGGGTGGGGTGCAACCTCACATCTGACAACTCGTTTTAAATACTCTAAAACCAACGTATTTCCTTCACACAAGAAAAAAAACACGCTAATTTCGCAGTCAGGCTCTGGAGATATACCGAGAAACGACGGTGGAAGAGATTTGGCGCCCACGCGTCAGATTGGCCGAGCGGTCTAAGGCGCCAGATTTAAGCTCTGGTTCCCGAAGGGGAGCGTGGGTTCGAACCCCACATCTGACAATGCATTTTAAATATTCCAAAACTACCAATTTCGTACATGCGGGAAAACAAGTAAATTACGCGGGAACAGGTTCCACAGATACTACGAGAAACGGCAGTGACTATGGTGCTTGCCTTGCAAGTCTGATTGTCTGGCGGCCTGAAAGAATGGAAAGCTGTTAGGAGACATGGCTTTCAGCCACGAGGCCCGGAATCGATTCCCGGTAGCCGAACATTCTTTTGTTTGCTGAGTCTTGGTTATTCTCACGGCATTTACGATATCTTTGGGTTGTGGTTTTTGGGGTCCAAGCATCAGGCGAGCAAACGTGAACGAAAGCAGATATGTGCGTAAATGAGTGTCAGGGCAGTAATAAAGGTGGATGAGACGGTGGATCGGGTATTGGACTGCAGACGTGCCACATTGCGTAGCTCGATAGCTGAGTAAGTTAGAGCGTCGTGCTGTGAACACAAAGGCCACGTATTCGACCGCACCAAGTGCCATTTCATTTTTCTCCCCTAAAAGACAATGCTTCCTCCAGCGACACACTGCCAGGTAAATAACAAGCGATCTTCACAAGAAGTAAGGTGTCTACACGTTGCGCGATACTGTCGCCAACGGCCACACCGCGCGTAGTGCAGCGGTTCTCGTCTGTTCACCGGCGTTAGGAATCGTTGGCCGTGGTTAGTACATGGATGCGTGCTCGGCTGGGAACTCGACGTGCTGTTGCCTTCTTTCATTTTGCATTTTTCCTTCGGCTTCGTTGTTGCTTAGCAATAATTATGCGGTCCCGCACGCTGACGCCACTCTTGCCTCTCGGTACACTAAGGGGCGAATCTGTGGCCACAATAAAATGAAAGGTTCTGTCGTGTGTTTGTCGTTTTTTGGTCTCTCCCAGTCGTTTGTCGCGCCTGCCCTCTACATATATGCCCATTTCCAAGCGTCAGCTTTCGCGTCAGCCGAGCAAAGTCGAGACAAGTCGACACATGGAGACACACGATGCTGAGAAACGAAAGCCGCAGACTAGCGCCCTGGCAGCACGGACTGAGACGAGGGGCGAAGGAAAACTATTCGTACCGCGACAGTTCACAGTTTCGAAGATCGCGTTTCGTTACGTGGAATACCCGTAGAAGAAAAAAGTACCTTTTGTGCGGTGGCCGGGAATCGAACCCGGATCAACTGCTTGGGAAGCAACCATGCTGACCGTTACACCACCACCGCGTTGTGCTGCGTCCCACCCACGCCTTGATGTGTCCGCTACCCTCCTGCCATCAGAGGCCGAAGGCGACGGCGCTGTAGGCGCTCAACGCCAGGGCGGAGGTGAGCACATCTGAACGCAGTGCGTAGGTGCTGCTAGGGCGATGTAGCGTAGCTAGAAGCAGAACTGACAGCCGTTGAAAAACTGCCCTTTAATTTACAGCAGGGCGATAAAACAAATATCTAATGTGACGTACTTACTGATGATCCAGAGACGATTCAGCATGTGTGTGCCAATCCAGAAGTAGAAAGCGCCTAAGTATCACAATATTAAGTTGGTTAGTTTGATGCTCGCCTGGAGCCTATCATTAGCTTCCCCTGAGGGCGAAATGCACAGCGTAGCCGTTGCTAGGGAACGGCCTCTTCTGTCGTTTTTTGTTTTCTCTGCGTCAGTGTGAATATTGATAACTACAGTTCTGCTCGTTCCACTAAAGACAGATGGCGACGGAAAACAATGGTGTAAGGCACCATGTTTAAGCTGTGGTTCCCGAAAGTGAGGGTGGGGTGCAACCTCACATCTGACAACTCGTTTTAAATACTCTAAAACCAACGTATTTCCTTCACACAAGAAAAAAAACACGCTAATTTCGCAGTCAGGCTCTGGAGATATACCGAGAAACGACGGTGGAAGAGATTTGGCGCCCACGCGTCAGATTGGCCGAGCGGTCTAAGGCGCCAGATTTAAGCTCTGGTTCCCGAAGGGGAGCGTGGGTTCGAACCCCACATCTGACAATGCATTTTAAATATTCCAAAACTACCAATTTCGTACATGCGGGAAAACAAGTAAATTACGCGGGAACAGGTTCCACAGATACTACGAGAAACGGCAGTGACTATGGTGCTTGCCTTGCAAGTCTGATTGTCTGGCGGCCTGAAAGAATGGAAAGCTGTTAGGAGACATGGCTTTCAGCCACGAGGCCCGGAATCGATTCCCGGTAGCCGAACATTCTTTTGTTTGCTGAGTCTTGGTTATTCTCACGGCATTTACGATATCTTTGGGTTGTGGTTTTTGGGGTCCAAGCATCAGGCGAGCAAACGTGAACGAAAGCAGATATGTGCGTAAATGAGTGTCAGGGCAGTAATAAAGGTGGATGAGACGGTGGATCGGGTATTGGACTGCAGACGTGCCACATTGCGTAGCTCGATAGCTGAGTAAGTTAGAGCGTCGTGCTGTGAACACAAAGGCCACGTATTCGACCGCACCAAGTGCCATTTCATTTTTCTCCCCTAAAAGACAATGCTTCCTCCAGCGACACACTGCCAGGTAAATAACAAGCGATCTTCACAAGAAGTAAGGTGTCTACACGTTGCGCGATACTGTCGCCAACGGCCACACCGCGCGTAGTGCAGCGGTTCTCGTCTGTTCACCGGCGTTAGGAATCGTTGGCCGTGGTTAGTACATGGATGCGTGCTCGGCTGGGAACTCGACGTGCTGTTGCCTTCTTTCATTTTGCATTTTTCCTTCGGCTTCGTTGTTGCTTAGCAATAATTATGCGGTCCCGCACGCTGACGCCACTCTTGCCTCTCGGTACACTAAGGGGCGAATCTGTGGCCACAATAAAATGAAAGGTTCTGTCGTGTGTTTGTCGTTTTTTGGTCTCTCCCAGTCGTTTGTCGCGCCTGCCCTCTACATATATGCCCATTTCCAAGCGTCAGCTTTCGCGTCAGCCGAGCAAAGTCGAGACAAGTCGACACATGGAGACACACGATGCTGAGAAACGAAAGCCGCAGACTAGCGCCCTGGCAGCACGGACTGAGACGAGGGGCGAAGGAAAACTATTCGTACCGCGACAGTTCACAGTTTCGAAGATCGCGTTTCGTTACGTGGAATACCCGTAGAAGAAAAAAGTACCTTTTGTGCGGTGGCCGGGAATCGAACCCGGATCAACTGCTTGGGAAGCAACCATGCTGACCGTTACACCACCACCGCGTTGTGCTGCGTCCCACCCACGCCTTGATGTGTCGGCTACCCTCCTGCCATCAGAGGCCGAAGGCGACGGCGCTGTAGGCGCTCAACGCCAGGGCGGAGGTGAGCACATCTGAACGCAGTGCGTAGGTGCTGCTAGGGCGATGTAGCGTAGCTAGAAGCAGAACTGACAGCCGTTGAAAAACTGCCCTTTAATTTACAGCAGGGCGATAAAACAAATATCTAATGTGACGTACTTACTGATGATCCAGAGACGATTCAGCATGTGTGTGCCAATCCAGAAGTAGAAAGCGCCTAAGTATCACAATATTAAGTTGGTTAGTTTGATGCTCGCCTGGAGCCTATCATTAGCTTCCCCTGAGGGCGAAATGCACAGCGTAGCCGTTGCTAGGGAACGGCCTCTTCTGTCGTTTTTTGTTTTCTCTGCGTCAGTGTGAATATTGATAACTACAGTTCTGCTCGTTCCACTAAAGACAGATGGCGACGGAAAACAATGGTGTAAGGCACCATGTTTAAGCTGTGGTTCCCG
The DNA here is from genome assembly GCF_021461385.2 of Schistocerca piceifrons. Classification (NCBI taxonomy): domain Eukaryota; kingdom Metazoa; phylum Arthropoda; class Insecta; order Orthoptera; family Acrididae; genus Schistocerca; species Schistocerca piceifrons. Next base: position 12,378 of record NW_025728776.1, on the reverse strand, counting down.
AAAGTGAGGGTGGGGTGCAACCTCACATCTGACAACTCGTTTTAAATACTCTAAAACCAACGTATTTCCTTCACACAAGAAAAAAAACACGCTAATTTCGCAGTCAGGCTCTGGAGATATACCGAGAAACGACGGTGGAAGAGATTTGGCGCCCACGCGTCAGATTGGCCGAGCGGTCTAAGGCGCCAGATTTAAGCTCTGGTTCCCGAAGGGGAGCGTGGGTTCGAACCCCACATCTGACAATGCATTTTAAATATTCCAAAACTACCAATTTCGTACATGCGGGAAAACAAGTAAATTACGCGGGAACAGGTTCCACAGATACTACGAGAAACGGCAGTGACTATGGTGCTTGCCTTGCAAGTCTGATTGTCTGGCGGCCTGAAAGAATGGAAAGCTGTTAGGAGACATGGCTTTCAGCCACGAGGCCCGGAATCGATTCCCGGTAGCCGAACATTCTTTTGTTTGCTGAGTCTTGGTTATTCTCACGGCATTTACGATATCTTTGGGTTGTGGTTTTTGGGGTCCAAGCATCAGGCGAGCAAACGTGAACGAAAGCAGATATGTGCGTAAATGAGTGTCAGGGCAGTAATAAAGGTGGATGAGACGGTGGATCGGGTATTGGACTGCAGACGTGCCACATTGCGTAGCTCGATAGCTGAGTAAGTTAGAGCGTCGTGCTGTGAACACAAAGGCCACGTATTCGACCGCACCAAGTGCCATTTCATTTTTCTCCCCTAAAAGACAATGCTTCCTCCAGCGACACACTGCCAGGTAAATAACAAGCGATCTTCACAAGAAGTAAGGTGTCTACACGTTGCGCGATACTGTCGCCAACGGCCACACCGCGCGTAGTGCAGCGGTTCTCGTCTGTTCACCGGCGTTAGGAATCGTTGGCCGTGGTTAGTACATGGATGCGTGCTCGGCTGGGAACTCGACGTGCTGTTGCCTTCTTTCATTTTGCATTTTTCCTTCGGCTTCGTTGTTGCTTAGCAATAATTATGCGGTCCCGCACGCTGACGCCACTCTTGCCTCTCGGTACACTAAGGGGCGAATCTGTGGCCACAATAAAATGAAAGGTTCTGTCGTGTGTTTGTCGTTTTTTGGTCTCTCCCAGTCGTTTGTCGCGCCTGCCCTCTACATATATGCCCATTTCCAAGCGTCAGCTTTCGCGTCAGCCGAGCAAAGTCGAGACAAGTCGACACATGGAGACACACGATGCTGAGAAACGAAAGCCGCAGACTAGCGCCCTGGCAGCACGGACTGAGACGAGGGGCGAAGGAAAACTATTCGTACCGCGACAGTTCACAGTTTCGAAGATCGCGTTTCGTTACGTGGAATACCCGTAGAAGAAAAAAGTACCTTTTGTGCGGTGGCCGGGAATCGAACCCGGATCAACTGCTTGGGAAGCAACCATGCTGACCGTTACACCACCACCGCGTTGTGCTGCGTCCCACCCACGCCTTGATGTGTCCGCTACCCTCCTGCCATCAGAGGCCGAAGGCGACGGCGCTGTAGGCGCTCAACGCCAGGGCGGAGGTGAGCACATCTGAACGCAGTGCGTAGGTGCTGCTAGGGCGATGTAGCGTAGCTAGAAGCAGAACTGACAGCCGTTGAAAAACTGCCCTTTAATTTACAGCAGGGCGATAAAACAAATATCTAATGTGACGTACTTACTGATGATCCAGAGACGATTCAGCATGTGTGTGCCAATCCAGAAGTAGAAAGCGCCTAAGTATCACAATATTAAGTTGGTTAGTTTGATGCTCGCCTGGAGCCTATCATTAGCTTCCCCTGAGGGCGAAATGCACAGCGTAGCCGTTGCTAGGGAACGGCCTCTTCTGTCGTTTTTTTTGTTTTCTCTGCGTCAGTGTGAATATTGATAACTACAGTTCTGCTCGTTCCACTAAAGACAGATGGCGACGGAAAACAATGGTGTAAGGCACCATGTTTAAGCTGTGGTTCCCGAAAGTGAGGGTGGGGTGCAACCTCACATCTGACAACTCGTTTTAAATACTCTAAAACCAACGTATTTCCTTCACACAAGAAAAAAAACACGCTAATTTCGCAGTCAGGCTCTGGAGATATACCGAGAAACGACGGTGGAAGAGATTTGGCGCCCACGCGTCAGATTGGCCGAGCGGTCTAAGGCGCCAGATTTAAGCTCTGGTTCCCGAAGGGGAGCGTGGGTTCGAACCCCACATCTGACAATGCATTTTAAATATTCCAAAACTACCAATTTCGTACATGCGGGAAAACAAGTAAATTACGCGGGAACAGGTTCCACAGATACTACGAGAAACGGCAGTGACTATGGTGCTTGCCTTGCAAGTCTGATTGTCTGGCGGCCTGAAAGAATGGAAAGCTGTTAGGAGACATGGCTTTCAGCCACGAGGCCCGGAATCGATTCCCGGTAGCCGAACATTCTTTTGTTTGCTGAGTCTTGGTTATTCTCACGGCATTTACGATATCTTTGGGTTGTGGTTTTTGGGGTCCAAGCATCAGGCGAGCAAACGTGAACGAAAGCAGATATGTGCGTAAATGAGTGTCAGGGCAGTAATAAAGGTGGATGAGACGGTGGATCGGGTATTGGACTGCAGACGTGCCACATTGCGTAGCTCGATAGCTGAGTAAGTTAGAGCGTCGTGCTGTGAACACAAAGGCCACGTATTCGACCGCACCAAGTGCCATTTCATTTTTCTCCCCCTAAAAGACAATGCTTCCTCCAGCGACACACTGCCAGGTAAATAACAAGCGATCTTCACAAGAAGTAAGGTGTCTACACGTTGCGCGATACTGTCGCCAACGGCCACACCGCGCGTAGTGCAGCGGTTCTCGTCTGTTCACCGGCGTTAGGAATCGTTGGCCGTGGTTAGTACATGGATGCGTGCTCGGCTGGGAACTCGACGTGCTGTTGCCTTCTTTCATTTTGCATTTTTCCTTCGGCTTCGTTGTTGCTTAGCAATAATTATGCGGTCCCGCACGCTGACGCCACTCTTGCCTCTCGGTACACTAAGGGGCGAATCTGTGGCCACAATAAAATGAAAGGTTCTGTCGTGTGTTTGTCGTTTTTTGGTCTCTCCCAGTCGTTTGTCGCGCCTGCCCTCTACATATATGCCCATTTCCAAGCGTCAGCTTTCGCGTCAGCCGAGCAAAGTCGAGACAAGTCGACACATGGAGACACACGATGCTGAGAAACGAAAGCCGCAGACTAGCGCCCTGGCAGCACGGACTGAGACGAGGGGCGAAGGAAAACTATTCGTACCGCGACAGTTCACAGTTTCGAAGATCGCGTTTCGTTACGTGGAATACCCGTAGAAGAAAAAAGTACCTTTTGTGCGGTGGCCGGGAATCGAACCCGGATCAACTGCTTGGGAAGCAACCATGCTGACCGTTACACCACCACCGCGTTGTGCTGCGTCCCACCCACGCCTTGATGTGTCCGCTACCCTCCTGCCATCAGAGGCCGAAGGCGACGGCGCTGTAGGCGCTCAACGCCAGGGCGGAGGTGAGCACATCTGAACGCAGTGCGTAGGTGCTGCTAGGGCGATGTAGCGTAGCTAGAAGCAGAACTGACAGCCGTTGAAAAAACCTGCCCTTTAATTTACAGCAGGGCGATAAAACAAATATCTAATGTGACGTACTTACTGATGATCCAGAGACGATTCAGCATGTGTGTGCCAATCCAGAAGTAGAAAGCGCCTAAGTATCACAATATTAAGTTGGTTAGTTTGATGCTCGCCTGGAGCCTATCATTAGCTTCCCCTGAGGGCGAAATGCACAGCGTAGCCGTTGCTAGGGAACGGCCTCTTCTGTCGTTTTTTGTTTTCTCTGCGTCAGTGTGAATATTGATAACTACAGTTCTGCTCGTTCCACTAAAGACAGATGGCGACGGAAAACAATGGTGTAAGGCACCATGTTTAAGCTGTGGTTCCCGAAAGTGAGGGGTGGGGTGCAACCTCACATCTGACAACTCGTTTTAAATACTCTAAAACCAACGTATTTCCTTCACACAAGAAAAAAAACACGCTAATTTCGCAGTCAGGCTCTGGAGATATACCGAGAAACGACGGTGGAAGAGATTTGGCGCCCACGCGTCAGATTGGCCGAGCGGTCTAAGGCGCCAGATTTAAGCTCTGGTTCCCGAAGGGGAGCGTGGGTTCGAACCCCACATCTGACAATGCATTTTAAATATTCCAAAACTACCAATTTCGTACATGCGGGAAAACAAGTAAATTACGCGGGAACAGGTTCCACAGATACTACGAGAAACGGCAGTGACTATGGTGCTTGCCTTGCAAGTCTGATTGTCTGGCGGCCTGAAAGAATGGAAAGCTGTTAGGAGACATGGCTTTCAGCCACGAGGCCCGGAATCGATTCCCGGTAGCCGAACATTCTTTTGTTTGCTGAGTCTTGGTTATTCTCACGGCATTTACGATATCTTTGGGTTGTGGTTTTTGGGGTCCAAGCATCAGGCGAGCAAACGTGAACGAAAGCAGATATGTGCGTAAATGAGTGTCAGGGCAGTAATAAAGGTGGATGAGACGGTGGATCGGGTATTGGACTGCAGACGTGCACATTGCGTAGCTCGATAGCTGAGTAAGTTAGAGCGTCGTGCTGTGAACACAAAGGCCACGTATTCGACCGCACCAAGTGCCATTTCATTTTTCTCCCCTAAAAGACAATGCTTCCTCCAGCGACACACTGCCAGGTAAATAACAAGCGATCTTCACAAGAAGTAAGGTGTCTACACGTTGCGCGATACTGTCGCCAACGGCCACACCGCGCGTAGTGCAGCGGTTCTCGTCTGTTCACCGGCGTTAGGAATCGTTGGCCGTGGTTAGTACATGGATGCGTGCTCGGCTGGGAACTCGACGTGCTGTTGCCTTCTTTCATTTTGCATTTTTCCTTCGGCTTCGTTGTTGCTTAGCAATAATTATGCGGTCCCGCACGCTGACGCCACTCTTGCCTCTCGGTACACTAAGGGGCGAATCTGTGGCCACAATAAAATGAAAGGTTCTGTCGTGTGTTTGTCGTTTTTTGGTCTCTCCCAGTCGTTTGTCGCGCCTGCCCTCTACATATATGCCCATTTCCAAGCGTCAGCTTTCGCGTCAGCCGAGCAAAGTCGAGACAAGTCGACACATGGAGACACACGATGCTGAGAAACGAAAGCCGCAGACTAGCGCCCTGGCAGCACGGACTGAGACGAGGGGCGAAGGAAAACTATTCGTACCGCGACAGTTCACAGTTTCGAAGATCGCGTTCGTTACGTGGAATACCCGTAGAAGAAAAAAGTACCTTTTGTGCGGTGGCCGGGAATCGAACCCGGATCAACTGCTTGGGAAGCAACCATGCTGACCGTTACACCACCACCGCGTTGTGCTGCGTCCCACCCACGCCTTGATGTGTCGGCTACCCTCCTGCCATCAGAGGCCGAAGGCGACGGCGCTGTAGGCGCTCAACGCCAGGGCGGAGGTGAGCACATCTGAACGCAGTGCGTAGGTGCTGCTAGGGCGATGTAGCGTAGCTAGAAGCAGAACTGACAGCCGTTGAAAAACTGCCCTTTAATTTACAGCAGGGCGATAAAACAAATATCTAATGTGACGTACTTACTGATGATCCAGAGACGATTCAGCATGTGTGTGCCAATCCAGAAGTAGAAAGCGCCTAAGTATCACAATATTAAGTTGGTTAGTTTGATGCTCGCCTGGAGCCTATCATTAGCTTCCCCTGAGGGCGAAATGCACAGCGTAGCCGTTGCTAGGGAACGGCCTCTTCTGTCGTTTTTTGTTTTCTCTGCGTCAGTGTGAATATTGATAACTACAGTTCTGCTCGTTCCACTAAAGACAGATGGCGACGGAAAACAATGGTGTCAAGGCACCATGTTTAAGCTGTGGTTCCCGAAAGTGAGGGTGGGGTGCAACCTCACATCTGACAACTCGTTTTAAATACTCTAAAACCAACGTATTTCCTTCACACAAGAAAAAAAACACGCTAATTTCGCAGTCAGGCTCTGGAGATATACCGAGAAACGACGGTGGAAGAGATTTGGCGCCCACGCGTCAGATTGGCCGAGCGGTCTAAGGCGCCAGATTTAAGCTCTGGTTCCCGAAGGGGAGCGTGGGTTCGAACCCCACATCTGACAATGCATTTTAAATATTCCAAAACTACCAATTTCGTACATGCGGGAAAACAAGTAAATTACGCGGGAACAGGTTCCACAGATACTACGAGAAACGGCAGTGACTATGGTGCTTGCCTTGCAAGTCTGATTGTCTGGCGGCCTGAAAGAATGGAAAGCTGTTAGGAGACATGGCTTTCAGCCACGAGGCCCGGAATCGATTCCCGGTAGCCGAACATTCTTTTGTTTGCTGAGTCTTGGTTATTCTCACGGCATTTACGATATCTTTGGGTTGTGGTTTTTGGGGTCCAAGCATCAGGCGAGCAAACGTGAACGAAAGCAGATATGTGCGTAAATGAGTGTCAGGGCAGTAATAAAGGTGGATGAGACGGTGGATCGGGTATTGGACTGCAGACGTGCCACATTGCGTAGCTCGATAGCTGAGTAAGTTAGAGCGTCGTGCTGTGAACACAAAGGCCACGTATTCGACCGCACCAAGTGCCATTTCATTTTTCTCCCCCTAAAAGACAATGCTTCCTCCAGCGACACACTGCCAGGTAAATAACAAGCGATCTTCACAAGAAGTAAGGTGTCTACACGTTGCGCGATACTGTCGCCAACGGCCACACCGCGCGTAGTGCAGCGGTTCTCGTCTGTTCACCGGCGTTAGGAATCGTTGGCCGTGGTTAGTACATGGATGCGTGCTCGGCTGGGAACTCGACGTGCTGTTGCCTTCTTTCATTTTGCATTTTTCCTTCGGCTTCGTTGTTGCTTAGCAATAATTATGCGGTCCCGCACGCTGACGCCACTCTTGCCTCTCGGTACACTAAGGGGCGAATCTGTGGCCACAATAAAATGAAAGGTTCTGTCGTGTGTTTGTCGTTTTTTGGTCTCTCCCAGTCGTTTGTCGCGCCTGCCCTCTACATATATGCCCATTTCCAAGCGTCAGCTTTCGCGTCAGCCGAGCAAAGTCGAGACAAGTCGACACATGGAGACACACGATGCTGAGAAACGAAAGCCGCAGACTAGCGCCCTGGCAGCACGGACTGAGACGAGGGGCGAAGGAAAACTATTCGTACCGCGACAGTTCACAGTTTCGAAGATCGCGTTTCGTTACGTGGAATACCCGTAGAAGAAAAAAGTACCTTTTGTGCGGTGGCCGGGAATCGAACCCGGATCAACTGCTTGGGAAGCAACCATGCTGACCGTTACACCACCACCGCGTTGTGCTGCGTCCCACCCACGCCTTGATGTGTCCGCTACCCTCCTGCCATCAGAGGCCGAAGGCGACGGCGCTGTAGGCGCTCAACGCCAGGGCGGAGGTGAGCACATCTGAACGCAGTGCGTAGGTGCTGCTAGGGCGATGTAGCGTAGCTAGAAGCAGAACTGACAGCCGTTGAAAAACTGCCCTTTAATTTACAGCAGGGCGATAAAACAAATATCTAATGTGACGTACTTACTGATGATCCAGAGACGATTCAGCATGTGTGTGCCAATCCAGAAGTAGAAAGCGCCTAAGTATCACAATATTAAGTTGGTTAGTTTGATGCTCGCCTGGAGCCTATCATTAGCTTCCCCTGAGGGCGAAATGCACAGCGTAGCCGTTGCTAGGGAACGGCCTCTTCTGTCGTTTTTTGTTTTCTCTGCGTCAGTGTGAATATTGATAACTACAGTTCTGCTCGTTCCACTAAAGACAGATGGCGACGGAAAACAATGGTGTAAGGCACCATGTTTAAGCTGTGGTTCCCGAAAGTGAGGGTGGGGGTGCAACCTCACATCTGACAACTCGTTTTAAATACTCTAAAACCAACGTATTTCCTTCACACAAGAAAAAAAACACGCTAATTTCGCAGTCAGGCTCTGGAGATATACCGAGAAACGACGGTGGAAGAGATTTGGCGCCCACGCGTCAGATTGGCCGAGCGGTCTAAGGCGCCAGATTTAAGCTCTGGTTCCCGAAGGGGAGCGTGGGTTCGAACCCCACATCTGACAATGCATTTTAAATATTCCAAAACTACCAATTTCGTACATGCGGGAAAACAAGTAAATTACGCGGGAACAGGTTCCACAGATACTACGAGAAACGGCAGTGACTATGGTGCTTGCCTTGCAAGTCTGATTGTCTGGCGGCCCTGAAAGAATGGAAAGCTGTTAGGAGACATGGCTTTCAGCCACGAGGCCCGGAATCGATTCCCGGTAGCCGAACATTCTTTTGTTTGCTGAGTCTTGGTTATTCTCACGGCATTTACGATATCTTTGGGTTGTGGTTTTTTGGGGTCCAAGCATCAGGCGAGCAAACGTGAACGAAAGCAGATATGTGCGTAAATGAGTGTCAGGGCAGTAATAAAGGTGGATGAGACGGTGGATCGGGTATTGGACTGCAGACGTGCCACATTGCGTAGCTCGATAGCTGAGTAAGTTAGAGCGTCGTGCTGTGAACACAAAGGCCACGTATTCGACCGCACCAAGTGCCATTTCATTTTTCTCCCCTAAAAGACAATGCTTCCTCCAGCGACACACTGCCAGGTAAATAACAAGCGATCTTCACAAGAAGTAAGGTGTCTACACGTTGCGCGATACTGTCGCCAACGGCCACACCGCGCGTAGTGCAGCGGTTCTCGTCTGTTCACCGGCGTTAGGAATCGTTGGCCGTGGTTAGTACATGGATGCGTGCTCGGCTGGGAACTCGACGTGCTGTTGCCTTCTTTCATTTTGCATTTTTCCTTCGGCTTCGTTGTTGCTTAGCAATAATTATGCGGTCCCGCACGCTGACGCCACTCTTGCCTCTCGGTACACTAAGGGGCGAATCTGTGGCCACAATAAAATGAAAGGTTCTGTCGTGTGTTTGTCGTTTTTTGGTCTCTCCCAGTCGTTTGTCGCGCCTGCCCTCTACATATATGCCCATTTCCAAGCGTCAGCTTTCGCGTCAGCCGAGCAAAGTCGAGACAAGTCGACACATGGAGACACACGATGCTGAGAAACGAAAGCCGCAGACTAGCGCCCTGGCAGCACGGACTGAGACGAGGGGCGAAGGAAAAACTATTCGTACCGCGACAGTTCACAGTTTCGAAGATCGCGTTTCGTTACGTGGAATACCCGTAGAAGAAAAAAGTACCTTTTGTGCGGTGGCCGGGAATCGAACCCCGGATCAACTGCTTGGGAAGCAACCATGCTGACCGTTACACCACCACCGCGTTGTGCTGCGTCCCACCCACGCCTTGATGTGTCGGCTACCCTCCTGCCATCAGCAAGGCCGAAGGCGACGGCGCTGTAGGCGCTCAACGCCAGGGCGGAGGTGAGCACATCTGAACGCAGTGCGTAGGTGCTGCTAGGGCGATGTAGCGTAGCTAGAAGCAGAACTGACAGCCGTTGAAAAACTGCCCTTTAATTTACAGCAGGGCGATAAAACAAATATCTAATGTGACGTACTTACTGATGATCCAGAGACGATTCAGCATGTGTGTGCCAATCCAGAAGTAGAAAGCGCCTAAGTATCACAATATTAAGTTGGTTAGTTTGATGCTCGCCTGGAGCCTATCATTAGCTTCCCCTGAGGGCGAAATGCACAGCGTAGCCGTTGCTAGGGAACGGCCTCTTCTGTCGTTTTTTGTTTTCTCTGCGTCAGTGTGAATATTGATAACTACAGTTCTGCTCGTTCCACTAAAGACAGATGGCGACGGAAAACAATGGTGTAAGGGCACCATGTTTAAGCTGTGGTTCCCGAAAGTGAGGGTGGGGTGCAACCTCACATCTGACAACTCGTTTTAAATACTCTAAAACCACGTATTTCCTTCACACAAGAAAAAAAACACGCTAATTTCGCAGTCAGGCTCTGGAGATATACGAGAAACGACGGTGGAAGAGATTTGGCGCCCACGCGTCAGATTGGCCGAGCGGTCTAAGGCGCCAGATTTAAGCTCTGGTTCCCGAAGGGGAGCGTGGGTTCGAACCCCACATCTGACAATGCATTTTAAATATTCCAAAACTACCAATTTCGTACATGCGGGAAAACAAGTAAATTACGCGGGAACAGGTTCCACAGATACTACGAGAAACGGCAGTGACTATGGTGCTTGCCTTGCAAGTCTGATTGTCTGGCGGCCTGAAAGAATGGAAAGCTGTTAGGAGACATGGCTTTCAGCCACGAGGCCCGGAATCGATTCCCGGTAGCCGAACATTCTTTTGTTTGCTGAGTCTTGGTTATTCTCACGGCATTTACGATATCTTTGGGTTGTGGTTTTTGGGGTCCAAGCATCAGGCGAGCAAACGTGAACGAAAGCAGATATGTGCGTAAATGAGTGTCAGGGCAGTAATAAAGGTGGATGAGACGGTGGATCGGGTATTGGACTGCAGACGTGCCACATTGCGTAGCTCGATAGCTGAGTAAGTTAGAGCGTCGTGCTGTGAACACAAAGGCCACGTATTCGACCGCACCAAGTGCCATTTCATTTTTCTCCCCTAAAAGACAATGCTTCCTCCAGCGACACACTGCCAGGTAAATAACAAGCGATCTTCACAAGAAGTAAGGTGTCTACACGTTGCGCGATACTGTCGCCAACGGCCACACCGCGCGTAGTGCAGCGGTTCTCGTCTGTTCACCGGCGTTAGGAATCGTTGGCCGTGGTTAGTACATGGATGCGTGCTCGGCTGGGAACTCGACGTGCTGTTGCCTTCTTTCATTTTGCATTTTTCCTTCGGCTTCGTTGTTGCTTAGCAATAATTATGCGGTCCCGCACGCTGACGCCACTCTTGCCTCTCGGTACACTAAGGGCGAATCTGTGGCCACAATAAAATGAAAGGTTCTGTCGTGTGTTTGTCGTTTTTTGGTCTCTCCCAGTCGTTTGTCGCGCCTGCCCTCTACATATATGCCCATTTCCAAGCGTCAGCTTTCGCGTCAGCCGAGCAAAGTCGAGACAAGTCGACACATGGAGGACACACGATGCTGAGAAACGAAAGCCGCAGACTAGCGCCCCTGGCAGCACGGACTGAGACGAGGGGCGAAGGAAAACTATTCGTACCGCGACAGTTCACAGTTTCGAAGATCGCGTTTCGTTACGTGGAATACCCGTAGAAGAAAAAAGTACCTTTTGTGCGGTGGCCGGGAATCGAACCCGGATCAACTGCTTGGGAAGCAACCATGCTGACCGTTACACCACCACCGCGTTGTGCTGCGTCCCACCCACGCTTGATGTGTCCGCTACCCTCCTGCCATCAGAGGCCGAAGGCGACGGCGCTGTAGGCGCTCAACGCCAGGGCGGAGGTGAGCACATCTGAACGCAGTGCGTAGGTGCTGCTAGGGCGATGTAGCGTAGCTAGAAGCAGAACTGACAGCCGTTGAAAAACTGCCCTTTAATTTACAGCAGGGCGATAAAACAAATATCTAATGTGACGTACTTACTGATGATCCAGAGACGATTCAGCATGTGTGTGCCAATCCAGAAGTAGAAAGCGCCTAAGTATCACAATATTAAGTTGGTTAGTTTGATGCTCGCCTGGAGCCTATCATTAGCTTCCCCTGAGGGCGAAATGCCACAGCGTAGCCGTTGCTAGGGAACGGCCTCTTCTGTCGTTTTTTGTTTTCTCTGCGTCAGTGTGAATATTGATAACTACAGTTCTGCTCGTTCCACTAAAGACAGATGGCGACGGAAAACAATGGTGTAAGGCACCATGTTTAAGCTGTGGTTCCCGAAAGTGAGGGTGGGGTGCAACCTCACATCTGACAACTCGTTTTAAATACTCTAAAACCAACGTATTTCCTTCACACAAGAAAAAAAACACGCTAATTTCGCAGTCAGGGCTCTGGAGATATACCGAGAAACGACGGTGGAAGAGATTTGGCGCCCACGCGTCAGATTGGCCGAGCGGTCTAAGGCGCCAGATTTAAGCTCTGGTTCCCGAAGGGGAGCGTGGGTTCGAACCCCACATCTGACAATGCATTTTAAATATTCCAAAACTACCAATTTCGTACATGCGGGAAAACAAGTAAATTACGCGGGAACAGGTTCCACAGATACTACGAGAAACGGCAGTGACTATGGTGCTTGCCTTGCAAGTCTGATTGTCTGGCGGCCTGAAAGAATGGAAAGCTGTTAGGAGACATGGCTTTCAGCCACGAGGGCCCGGAATCGATTCCCGGTAGCCGAACATTCTTTTGTTTGCTGAGTCTTGGTTATTCTCACGGCATTTACGATATCTTTGGGTTGTGGTTTTTGGGGTCCAAGCATCAGGCGAGCAAACGTGAACGAAAGCAGATATGT